>NW_020272878.1:973670-1347667 GCF_003268045.1 Sipha flava
GGGGCGGACGGGCGCAAGCGCGCGGACCGCTCGCGCATGTCGCCGTCGTCGGCACCGCAACGCAGGGCTCGGCGCTGCAGCGCACACACGACCGGCGTCCGTGCACACACGTATTGCAACGGTATTGCGCGTTCGCATCGCACAGCCGCGCGGACGTACCGTGGTCGTAGTCGCGGTCGCGATCGTGGTAGAACTCAACGAACCTATATATCGTTTACCCGTCACCGTTGCTCGCGGGATATTGTTTTCCAACGGTCCCCCTACCCCCGGTAGTGATCCGTCATCGTTGTTTCCCGCGCCCATCGGTCCCCGGCCAGCGTCCCGCGGGTCACACAATCGGGTTCTCGCGACGCGTACGTAGTGCCGTTTCGTTCGCGGTTAATAATGTAACGAGCAATACCGTTGTCCGTCGTATTACCGTGAAGTTCACGTGCCCGCGTACCGTGTTCGTTCGCGACCGAGTGTCCGTCCGGCGGCTCCGAGCACCGAGGGTTTTCGTTACCAAGCCGTGAGTTATTCACACCGCATTATTATTATTGTTATTATTATTATTTATTTTTTTTTTATTACCAACAGACGTTTGTACCCACTGCTACAGGCACGACACACGCACTCCGTATTATATTAAACACTATTTATTCGTACGGTCATATTTATGTATGTTTCCGTGCGTTTGTGTGTGTGTGTGTTATGATGATTTTGAACCGTTGCACGCTCGCCAAACTGCTACCTACTACGTGTTGGCGAGCGCGGAATTATGTTTCCCGCACGCGACGCTTTCGTATCGTGCGGGTTTTTTAATTTCTTACGTTACTATTATTACGGTTATACGTCTAATACGCGTGATAGTTTTAGTCGATTTCGAATCCGACACAAATTTTCCACGAATTGCCTTTCGCACGAAAATACCGTGCGTGTACGTAACTGAGGTAAAACACGCGCATTACACGTACTCGCGAACCGTAATAACGTGCTGCCGTATAGGCAATCGACCGACGAGAAAAATGTTTTACCGTGCCGGTAAAAGTGACATAGAGAAGCCCTTATGTGCTCCGCGGGTAGAACACCTGATAATAGTATTGTGTGACTATAATAAGCACTACGAAGAGAAGACCCGCGGACGAACTGTCGCGCTATGCTTGTACTTTTTATTTCCCAGCAATTACGTTGCTTATTAGACGCCGCGACTATAGCTCACTTCTAGTCACGTCGGTCGCATTGTATCAATGCTAGTATTGTTATCGTTAATATTATTCATCGTTGTGGGATAGGTGAATAAATATTATTGCAGAGGAGGAGCAATAATCGAATGATTCTTAAACAAGACACAACCCCTAAATTCGCTTTCGAAATCCACGTTATTGTTCAAATGATACGTATATACTGTAGTTATTGTACCTCCGGTGGTCATAACGGTTATTCCTTGCCTTTTATGAGGTTTTTAATTTCGACCGTTTTCGTTGATAACTGCGGACATGACGGCGTTTCAGGTCCTATCAGATCACATAATAATGTCAATGTCTTGTTACATATGTGTATTTTCACTTTTGTCGGCGATTAAAAAAAACGCCTTTCGGCTACATTGAACAGTATTTAAATCTGAAAGACATACGAGTATAAAACATCTGTACACACATACACATACACTAACTCCCGGGTTTCATAACACACAAGTCCGTTTTATCGAAAAAAAAAAACATATTAATATGTTAATATAATATTAAAAATTTTGAATAGTTTGTTATTCTTGAAAACTACTCAAAAATAGCTCAGTATGAATACTCTAAAGTCTAATTTTCGTGTTGAAGTTTAACGTTACAATACTAAATCTTTAAATACTATTTATTATTGAGATTCTATTACATTCCATATGTAATTCAATAAAATCAATTCAAATTATTTATTTTTATTTTTTTTAAATTTATTAATCTTTAGTAATAAAAATTATGTCGTTTATAATTTTTCTGACTGATATATAACGAATTCTAGAATTATATAATTATTTTAATTATTTTTTCTAATTTAAGCATATTAATCATAGTCATTTACCAGTATTGTTACAAAATGTTTAAATTCTAAAAAATATAAAAATATATGTCGCTTAAAAAAGTGTATTAAATTGAACTTCAAGCATTTTTTTTTTAATTTTTAAACTCCAATTTTCCTTTTTTTTTTAGAACAATGGAAAAATTTGACTTAATTTTCAATTTTCGGTATATTTAAAAAAAAAAATAAAAGACCACAAAATTCACAAATTGACCGAAAAACATATTGTAAAATAGGTATTCATTTTTCACAAATTATCGTGTTAAATATATTATCTATATGGATTGTAAGTACGAAAAATCCAATCATCCCAGTAGAATACCACCAATACGACTTGAAAAATAAACAAACTATCGTGACGACTAAACTTACAATAATATCAATACACAATAAATCATTTAAACATATATAGGTACATTATTAAATTATAAACTTCAAACTTAAAGTTATTTTATAGTTTTTGTATGGAAATTTAATGTAAAACAGTTAAAATTGTTTTAGAAATTAACAGAGTGAACAAAATTGTAATTTAAATGCAGGGCTTGAAATCGAAATATAAAATTTGGATTTTAATTTCAATTTTGATTATTGATTTTAATTTTTTTTTTCATTTCTATTTTGGTTTCTAATATTGATATTTATTTTTACAATTTCGTTTTTGATTTCGAATATCGATATTCATTTTTTTTCAATTTCGGTTTCAGAAATCGGTATTTATATTTTTTAGATTTCAGGTTCACAACAGAATGTTATCCATGACTTATAATAATTTTTCAAATATTAGTACATCATCAGCGTAATAGTGTTGTAGGCTGTAGTGACAAGCTACTGATGTAGGTAGTATATATTTTAATCCATTTTTTTATTACCTATGTTATAAAACGTTTCGGACAAACTATAATTTTTATTAAAGTGTCTCCAAAATGAAAAAAAAAAAAAATATGAAAGTGAAGTTAAAATGAAGTAAATTAGGGATATATCTATGTGAAATGCTTAAAATGTAAAATAAAGTTTTTTTATTCATAGACTTGGACATGATTTAACTAAATTTGAGAACAATATTTTAAATTATACGTGGGACAAATATGACGACGCCTCGAAAAACTGCAAAAGTACAAAATAAAACTATTTTAGGTTATTTGATTGTATATTATTGGTTATAAGTATAACTCACGGGTGACAGTCAATGGAGTATTATAAATTAACATCTTATTCATAATAATACACTACAACATGTCATTACATCGTATATTATACGGAATAAATCGTGTGTAAAAAAAACAACAATCGCTCATCAAACGCTGATTACTTATCGTAAATATTCTAAAGAAACAAAATAGGTACTAGTTATTTATTATTATGTATAATCAATATTATTACCAAATATAGCAATGTCTACAAATTTACAGTATAAATAGACCTGTTGACTGTTGAATTTTAAATTAATTTGATGTTTATTTTGATACAAAATATCGATTTTAACTTTTTTCTATTTCAATATAAATTTTAAAAATCATTACCAATCATAAATGATTTTGATTTTCTAAAAGATTACTAACGATTTTTATCTATATTTGAAATCTATTTCAAGCCCTGTTAAAATGTATAAATTGCACTTAAAACGTTTAGATTTGAATTCTAACTGACACTCAACGCATTTACAACTTACATAACAATAACTTGAATCATTCGAAGAAAAGTTGCAAATGCAATAAGATCTGCGTCCTTATAATTATACTAAATTGAATCTTATATTATTTATAGTTATTCCTGTAATTTGTATTACTATAATTGATCACACTATTTTTTATTGATAGTTAAATCTTTTTTTTCCATGCTAGACGAATTATATTCTCTATATTTTTCTAAACAAATAAAATTGTAAACAATTTAAACATAAAAATTATATTTTTAAAAGTAACAATCTCTACTTGGTTAAAAAAATATACTATGTCATTTAAAATCGATTACACATTGTTAGCACATTGAAATCTAAAAATTATATTTTATCACGCAATACACTAATAGTAAATAAAGTTAATATAATTTATAAACATTATGAGCAGTTGGACACTAAGTCCTCTAATAATACTTACTAACGATAAATTAATAGAAATATTCGATAATAGATGATAAAATCGTCACTATCTATCAATGAGTGATGTACAAATATTTTAGGTCGAAATAATTGTTTTTGTACGTTGTTGCACACGCTTCATTTTTTAGATAGGGTGATGGATGTGATATTGCAGTGTTGTTGATTTTGATGTTTAGAAAAAATGCAACTGGTAAATATCGATCATTCTCTTATTTTTTACTCGTTCCTCGTTAAGCAACAATTTTAATTAATTAATTAATCAATCTACAACATACAAAATACACCTGTAGATTATACTAATTATATTACGTCATTGAATAAAATACATTTTGAACATAGATAAGAAAAAATTTTTCATTCATTCTGGAGTGTAAAATGAACAGTGTGAATAACTAATAGTTTAAATCAAGTTAATGAATAAACTACACGATTATCTAGGTCGTAATCTAGTTATAGACAACGGAAGTGAGCTCAACTGAAAACAGTAACAAATATTTCATCTAATTCCAAGAATCAAAAATAGTTGTTACCGCTTCGTATCCTTATACGCAAGGAAGTAAAATAAAATAATATTGACTATCTACAGATTTTTTTTTTCTATATCTACGGTTCCTTCCTTTTTTAACACACATTCCGTACCTCATTATTATATTTTATCACTTATAATCCTTGCCAATATTTTATAAGATACGAAATGTAAAATTTGCCTAGTTTATTGAACCTTTTTCAACGTTTTACTCATATAGACATGCGTTTGCAAACATACTATAAATTTTTGTTATCAAACTAATGTTATTCCATTACCTTCCTCACATTTTTTGAACAAGAGGACCGTCATAATATTATAATAAATTAGATTTAAAATCTATTGTTTTTCCATACATAAATATTATCTTATAGTTGATTTGTTTCGAAAAAATCTCGCCTAATTTGGAAACCAAAAGATTTCACTGAAATCTCATTTTTATTATTATTATTATTACTTTTTGTCATTACTAATATATATTTTTGTATATTTAATTTTCTTCCATACCCTGATTTATATTACTAAGTTATATTACAGTTAGAGTGGATATAGTGGTCTCAATAATGTTACATGAGGTATACAATATGCGGAAAAACCTGCTGGATTGGATATTGAAGAGCCCAAAGCAGGGCTTTGTAACCAACCCGAATCCGTAACACCCCTAAAAATCCTAAAAAATCAAACACCCAAAAACCATATAACCTGAATGTTTTTTTTAAACCATCGAAGTAACCAAAACCCGAATAAAATATTGGTTTTAACCCGAAACCCGAATTATTTTTTATTTTACAATCTTTATGTGATATATCATTTTGTAAGTATTTTTTGTGGTTATTTCAATTTTTTCATTAGTTGTTTAATAGTAAAATTATTATTCACAGGAATAATTTCACAAATAATATACAAAATTGCTAATTAATCTAAATTTATCTAAATAAAGACAATATCAATATATAATATTGACATGTATGCATGAATGGTCTGGTATGTTGAATGTTCGAGTGTAAACAACTGGGATACTATTTTAAAATTATCCCAAGCGGATACGTCGTATTATTATAATTTAATAGGTAATAGGTCTTCTACAAATCACCCAGTCGTAATTTATTGCAATACTATAAGTCTGAAATAGAATTAATGTCTCGCGTACGATTACCTAAATTATTGTTCACGTTATTCGTATTTATTCAGTGTATGGCATGTAATACACATGTCTATGACGTGAATTGTCAATTTTTTTTGGTGTAATAATTTAATGGTAATATTTATAAGTACAAATTATTATTATTTTTGTATTACACTATGTCTTAGCTAGTGCGTTTTTAGTGTGTGCACGCACCACAATCCACAAGGGGAAATTTGGTGAAATTTGTGGGGGGCTGAGGATTATTTGCTTATTACACATATAGATTCCACTGTGCACAATTATTTATTTCAACAAGGCGATTTACGAAGTTTGACAATTTGACATTTTTAATCAACAATTTAAACAAAAAAATAATTAGGTGCTAAGGCACCAAAAATGTTTAAGATAAGTCTTAAACATTTTTGGAATAGGTATTCTAAACAGAAATTATTAATTAGTTAAATTAATCAACCTATACCGGTATTATTACATATTATTAATATTACATTTATTGCGATCGTTCCAAGTCATGACAAGAAGTTTATAAAATCTTACGAATTTGATTTGTTAT
The DNA here is from genome assembly GCF_003268045.1 of Sipha flava. Classification (NCBI taxonomy): domain Eukaryota; kingdom Metazoa; phylum Arthropoda; class Insecta; order Hemiptera; family Aphididae; genus Sipha; species Sipha flava. The sequence continues at coordinate 980,038 of NW_020272878.1, forward strand.
CACAGAATATTTTTTTTTAATTTAGTTATTAAAAATGAATTTTACAATTATAATAATTATTGTATTTTTAGTCACTTAACAATTTTTAGGGCTAGGGGGCTAAGACCTGTACTTTATATTTCTGGGGGGCTTATCCCCCACAAGCCTCCCCCGATTTCCGCCTATGCCACAAACACAAACGCAGAATACAAAATAGTTTGTGTTTTGTCGCATGCAATATTCCCGCCTTAACTAGGAGTAGGACATAGTGTTAGTATTTTTAATTTTAATAGATATTATAATTTATAAGCTTCATACACATATAAAATAACCCCCTTTTCCTCGAAAATAAATCGTAGTTACACCATTAATTGAAATTAACATAATGATAGTTTGGTCTAAAAAACTGTTGCACAGTTGTATAAGAAATTGATATTTTATTACATAGGCAGGTAACAAAAAATATAAATATTTCATTAATAGTGGGAGGGCTCAGCCTCCCCACCACTCTCCACCAATAAAAAATAATACTTTTCCTTGACTACTTAACACCCGTATTAACCAATATTAACCCGAATAATAACGGTTATTAACACCCAAACGTTTGTTTAAATGTTGTATTATTGCGGTGTTTGAACACCCGAATATATTCAACACCCGAATCCTGAAACCCGAAAAAATTATTCGGGTGCAAAGCCTTGGCCCAAAGATTATCCGAAGCAACGGATGTAGTGTGATCAGTGTTGGGAATAGATAATGTAAAATTTATCTAGATAAAGATAAAAGATAATATGTCCAAATTCATCTAGATAAAGATAATAGATAAAAAAATTTAGAATATCTAGATAAAGATAAAAGATAATTTAATTTTTATATAGATAAAAAAAAAATATTTTCAAAAAATGTCATTTTTTGGTCAATATTTCATATTCTAATAATATCTATGAAGATTCAATTATAATCAGGGGCGTATTTAAAAATGTCTTATGAGGGGGTTGCACAAACAAAAAGTTCAAAGTATACATAGTTATAACTTTTCCATCTCAAAAAACTCTCGTTATTCATAACCAAATAATCAAAATACAAGTATTTGATAGAAATATAACATTTTATTGCACAAATTTATAATAAAACATATTTTTAAATATAATGTTTGTAATAACTGAAGACGTCTGGGGTGTTTATTAGAATATGCATCAACTACATCTTCAGGTTTTATAATTATTTCAGGGTGTATATTAAGCAATGCTAATCTGTTTAATCGATGGTATCTTATCGATGCCCCAGTTCAAGACTGCAATAACTCAAATTATGAAACTACTGGTTTTAGAATGAAATAAGCGACTTTTAGAGGTAAATAATGCAACTAAAAGTTATTGCGTTATAAAATCAAAATTGTCGTAATTTTGCAAATAATATCACGTAGATAACTCAATTCTGAATATTTTTAAGTTATTGCTGTCTTGGACTGAAGCGTCGATATCTCAATAATAGTTTTTTTTGAGTTATTGCACTCTTGAACTCAGGCGACGATATTATCATGATATATTGATATTCCAGTATTTCACCGTATGCCCATACGTGAAAAATAAGAGGGTTTACAATATTAAATAAAGTATAAAATACGGTGAATAGGGGGGGGGGTACGGGCCCTATGGGCCCACCCCTTAAATATGTCCCTGATTATAATCATTATTATCAATAGGTACCTAGGTGTTAAATGTTTATTTTAGTAATGTAGTGTACCATTAAGCAATATTTATATATAATGTACAATATTTAATGACAGTTAATTACTAAAATGTTACAAAAAAAAAAAAAAAAAATGAAAATTGCTCTGTACGTATTAGGATGAATACAGAATACATAAACAATTATTATAAGTTAACAATATTGTTTTCCATATAATATTAATTTGATGATTTTCATTATTTTATAAGTAGTTACGACTTTACGGGTTCCAAGATTGAAATAATGACTATTAAGCGTATGAGTTACACGTGTATACTAAATTCAAATACCTATTATATTTGGAACTTCCATGGTAAAATATGAAATTAAGTTTAAAAATACCAAAACTATTTTTCGACATGAAAATACAAACAAAATGTCATACCAAGAAATAATAATTACTTATTAATAATACACGAATTATAATTATGAATACAAAATCTATATATATATATATATATATATATATATATATATATATATATATATAAAAGTCAGGTTATTTACAGAATTTATAATTCAAGAGCGGCTGAACCGATTTTGATGATCTCTAATTTGTTGGATTCGTCTCCGTACAAGAATAAAAATAACTCTAACCTTGGCAAGAATACAGACAATTATCTAGATAAATAAAAATTTTATTTTAAATAAGTTATTAGATAACTTAGCGTTATTTATCTAGATCTTATAATAAAAGATGACAAAAAATCTATCTAGATAAGTCCCAACACTGAATGTGATATCCTCGATACTGGAAAATCAAAAAATATCATCACTTTATTATGCCATTGTGATCAACATAGAATAAGTAAACAAAGGATACATATTTAATACAAAAAAGTGAAATATTGATATTAAATTTCAGAAGAAAAATAATTTGTTCGGGTGTTAACTATAATAAAGAATTAATAGTATTATCTTATCAATAAACAATATTTTCTAATAGATGTATTTTGTATTTTGATTCGTAAACTAGTATTTGGTTTGAATTTAAATATTTCTTAAAATACATGTTTTAGATCACTTCATAAATGACTAAAAAGGAAATAATGGTTTTTTTTTATCTTGCATAGCGAATGGATAGATAATAAGATACACAACGTATAAGTTTTCCTTATATTTCTTAAAATAAATCATTCTAATTGTTCTAATTGGTCAAGATTTTCTTCTCTCTTGATTTATCACATATTCAATTTCTTGCAAATAGTATATATCCTTAGGCTGAAATGGTCAAACCAAATGCATAATGAATTATGAATACCCATCAATAGTGTGGTTTACATATATATACATATTATATACTTCTATGTTGTTTTTCATGTTTTTTTGTTGTTATTGTTCAACAAAATATTTTCGATTTTATTGAATTCTAACTTTTAATATATCAAATCCATTGTATTAGCTTTCTGGGTTTGCACCTTTACGACACTTGATTTCATACATATATTTATTATATAAAATAAAAATATATGACTGAAAAATAGAAAATATGTATTTTTATTTTATTTTATTTTATGCGCATTTAAATCTATGATCTTGGTTATAAATATTTATTCCAGATTAGCCATCAAATATTTCATAGTTATACAAACTAAATTTAAGGAATTCTTATAGTTCAAATATTAATCTAAAATGTGTTATCTTATTTTCTGCGTTCGTCATTTAAACTGATTATTCTGTGATTTTTTTCTCACGTTTTTAGAACACTTTTTTCTTTTTTTTTTTTGATAAAGAAGGGATTTAACATTTGTAGCTATTATTTCTCCCTTTCTATGTGTGTTTCTGAGAAAGATAGTTGGTAAGTTTTTGTCTGTAAGGTTGCATGAGTGGAACTCGACGAGTGCGATGAATTGTGTGGGAAGTTCTGTAGATTCTTTCTCTCGACGCGGAATTACCGCTCAGAAAGTATACCAGTAGACGGGTTTGAAACAACAACTCTACGTTTAAACATATTCCACTCCACCATAATGCTCTTTTTTAATTAACTTATTATATTTTAAAATATGTTTTCAATATATTATTATATTATAGTGGTATCTAGTATTTGATATTGCTTATTTTTTCAAAAATTAATATTTAAACTCTTACAAAATATCAATATTTCATTCTCTACAACCTAAATTCTTTATTTCAGAAGGTAATTCGAAATTTTATTTTCTTAATTAATCTTCATAAAACATTTTTTCCTGTTTTTATTCGCTAGTTTCGTCCATATATAATTAAATCACACTAATTATACAAGAAAAAATATCTAAAATCCCCTTTCCTTCATTTAATTCAAAATTTATAATTTATTATGATTATCTATAATATAGATTCTATATTTCTACCAGTAGTTGTTAAAATTATAACTAACTAATTATAAATGTTTAATACAATTTTAATTGCGCCCCACAATTTGGGAATCGCTGGTCTAAAATTTAAAGCTAGATTGTCTTTTATTTTTTTAAAAAAAAACGTTTAGAAAAATGAATATATTTCGAATGTTTAGATGACATGAAGCCAGTTATCTTGCTAATACCGATCAGTTTAATCATGATCTAGAGTTTTAATGATAATTTTCAGTATTAAATACGTCAGTTATTGTGTGCATATACGAACTGTCGTGCGCAAACTTTGAAAACACTCACATTCGAGGTTTATTATACGTCGTTTTATGGTATGCGTAAAAGCGTACCATTTACAAAATATTGTATTGTGAATACACTCATTGGAACGTGGCCAATTGCTATAATTTTACTTATGTTTGTTAAAAGCTTAAGTAAAATTATAAATTTTAAAATTACGGGTATGTTTATTACAAATTTAATAAAAGTGAAAGTTTAAATCATGACTTAACACAGTGATGCCCAACCTTTTTCCTTTGGGGGGGACACTTTGGTAAACAATTATCTTCAAACGGGCCACAAAGTATAAAAGTACAAAAATAATGTTATATATTGGACTTGTTTTCTTATATTTTATTGTCCATTAAAAAAAAATTATGAATTGAGGTATACATCGTAGGTACACATTAGTTTGATCAGTACGTTATTTTAAGTACCTACATTTAAATATTTAAAATTTAAAATTATAAGGACCTGGAAAACTTATATTTGACATGTATAATACTGTTAAAGCATTTGATGCAATATTAAAATTATTTATTGATCAAATTGAGCGCAGTGACTTTAGCCATTTTGAAAACTGCCAAATGTCTAAAAATGAAACAAAACCGTTATGTTCAACAAATCGATTTGTAGAAATGTTAAAGAAGTCGGAAACCGATTTTTCATCTCGAGTTTCTGATGTTAATTACATGAAAAATTATGGTGTTTATTTGAAAATCCATTTAATATTGACGAAAATGATCGACACTTTTCTTCAACTTGAAGTTATTGAGTTGTAAATAAATTAATTTTACTCCGATGAATTTCAAAAAATGAAACAAAACGATTTCAAAACTTCCACATGAAGATTTCCCTACTTTAAGAGACTATAATGTATTTGGCTGGACGTATATATACGAACAAATATTTTCACCAATGAAACAAACAAAATCGGTTCATAGATCGTGACTTACGGATAAACACCTTCACAAAATGTTGAGGATTGGAACCACTAAATTTCAACCAGATTTTTCATTATTAGTAAAAGGAGTATAAGCTCAAATTTCACATTAAAAATAAGAGTATAATATTTTTGTATAATTTTTAGTTTTATTATTATCATTATAATTTTATTTTTTGGGATAATTATTTAAACAAATTCATAAATTTATATAAAAGTAATACGAGTATATGAAAATAAATAATTTAAAAATGTTTTTATACATTTTTAAAATTTTTATTTTATTTTAGAAAATTCGTAATGGGCCACATAGAATACCTTCGCGGGCCATATGTGGCCCACGGGCCGCAGGTTGGGCACCACTGACTTAACACCAAACACTTAATAATTTATTGTTAATGGGCATTTGATAAATAAATACTATTATAAGTTGAGACGTATTTTCAAACAAAATCTTCATAATAAAATCGAGTATTTTCACGATGTCTGATTGATTATTAATTCTAAATGCCAACAATATATTTGTATTTTTCTGAAATTTGATAAACTAACCATTAAAAACTGGTTTATCTGAAATTAATATTTATATTCATTTTATGAGTTTATTACCAAACCAAATAATTCACAAGTTTAGTTTTAACATAATTTTCAAAGCGGTTTTCTTAGTTTTTGTTAATTTTTTAAAAATGTCTAAGAAAATCAAAAAGTTAGTTTTACAATATGCTTTACAAATTGTATTTGTAAAATTATGAAACATTATTTTGTGTTTTTTAGTTGAGAATATTTCCACTGTGCATTAGTTTGTACCCCTAACGTTGCTTGGTTGTTTCGATGAAACTAGGAATATCAAAAAATGCATTCTACAAGTGTAGGAATAACATCTTTGAGACCATATTTGTAGTATAATGATGAAAAATACTCACTTATAAGACACCTATTTAACACATCTTAATTATATCTTTACAAAATTCAAACCTGACATTCAACATACATTAAAATGTAACGTTTATGAAACATAACCCATATTTTATAGATGTCTCAATAGTTTTTCATTATAAACATCGCCGTGATATTTCAAACCACAGTTTTATAGGTACTTATTTTACTAAAATCATAAAAGACCTATAATACTATATAATATACATTTTTTATGTATAAATAATAAATATTTAACATTTTATAAATAATAAATGATAATCAATATAGATAATAATTTATTTTACTTCAATTACAATGCGTCAACAACAAAGGTCTATTATATATATAATAAAAAACTAAAAGTTTAAAAAAAAACATACATTTTTACTACTTACCATGTACATAAAATAATTATGAATTTTAATAATATACTAAAAATGTATAATTAATTTAATTGCTTATAGCTATATATATTTATAAACTGTCTGTATGTATGGACAATTCTGTTGTCATCAGAGTAATATTATATGAACTATAAATATCGTTTAAAATTATTTTGCAGACACGTAATATTAAATCAATATGTGATGTCTCAAAAGTAATTTACAACATACATTACTGGGGCGTAATAGAAAGATATTGTTAGGTAGTGAAATTTTAAAGTTGTAGAAATTAAACAAACTAGGTTATACTTTATGGTATGATGCAATAAAACAGCTCCCGGTTGATTTTAAATCATCAAGTTGTTATATTTCAATTGTAATTAAATATGTAAATTGCAGAGATATTGAAAACATATATTGAAAGTTTAAATCGAAATTGGTATATATATATATATATATGTGAAATTAAAAAAATTTCGTTAATTTCAGGCATAGTTTATGAGCTAAATGAAAATATAAAAAATAAGAGTTAAAAAATGTGCACGATACTTTAATAATTATATTCAATTTATTTACGTTATCATACTTTGAAAAATAAATTAATAACAAAAACTGTATTATCGCCAATGGTATAACTTTTGAGTTAATATTGAATCAGAGAAGAATTATTACATTTTACCATTCCAATATTTAAAGTTAAAATATCTATATCCCCATAACTATGTCATTACAATTTACAGTAACAGTGTGGTATTGAAAATCATTGGAACCATCTGTTATATTGATTGACATTCTGGGTTCTACCTCTTCTTTTTCCGGTTCAAAATGTTATACTATTGATGGCTATTAACATTTGATTCCACTCAAAGATTTCTATATTGGAGGCTATACACATTAATGTAAATATATACTACTCTGTTTATTATCATTTTATAAATTTAAATTGGTATTTGTTGTTAGCACTCATTTTTATTTTTATTTTTTATTAATAATTTGTTATTAATGCACAATAATATAAACATTATGGTTTTATAACTCAAATCTTGATAAAATAAGGTATTTATTCGTTAATAATTACATGGACTATGGGCAAATATTAAAAATATATGTCTATAGGTGTATTGATGAATTAATATGTCTATAGGTGTATTGATGAATTACTACATACTCGTATCTAATAATAATAGAATACTTTGACTCAAAATTAAAATTCTTAATGATTCATACCCTAAACTCGTTCGAATGTTTTTGGACCGCAAAGGTAAAATGGTTGCCAAACATTTAAAGCGCAAAACTCATCCATTGACTTGTGATAGGTTTTAATATAAAACACATAAAAATAAATATTATGTAAAAAACAAGTTAAAATATTTAAAAAATTAGTTTATTTTTGTTTAACCCATTTACGGCCAATATAATAAAAAAATGAAAAAATGCACATTTTTCAACTAATTTGGGATATTTATAGAGTACTAGTGACAAAATTATTTTTTTTTAAATTTTTCTATTGGCCTATTCGTGGAAAAAAATGTTGCGTATACGCAACTTTGACCGTTAACAGTTAATAATATTGTAAATAGGAAATACATTTTTCACATTTATAGACTTTAATAATTTTTATTCGAATAGAGTATTAAGAGTATCATATTCAAAAAAAGTATTTCCACAAACTAAGTTAAATGTATTTTTGCATAAAAGTAAAAATTATTATATTATAAACTACTGGTGAAATATGTAAATTGTAAGTACAAATTAAAAAAAAAAAAATTGAATTATTTATCATGAAACATTGCAAAGCAGTGTGGATGAAGAGACACAGTACATTTTTTGCATGAATAAATTGTTTGAGACGAGCATTGGCGACATCTTCTTCTGACCGTATCTTTTATAATAATGTGGTCAATACAGTCTTTCCTAATGGCATCTGGGAGGCTGTTTTGTGAAGGTTGACCTAAACTAATGTTGCTAGTTGTTGAATGTTGAGACTCATTGTCATCATTATCTTTTTGGCTCGTTTCAACTTTTAATAGACAAAGAACTAATTCTGATCTAAAGTCAAGTTGTGGAACTTTTTCTTTATTTACCATGTTGTAAAACTTCCACGCATTGACGATAGTACTATCCACTGCATTGCTAAATAATGGCCACCACCATTTTTTGCCACGTATTTTTATTCGATAGTTTGCAATACCATTATCATGGAGGTCTACACCACCCATATTTTTATTATAATTATAAATCATATTTGGCTGTTGTACACTTGTTTGCTTTTTCTGTTTTCTATCATAACGTTTAGCAGCATGTAAGGGCTCAATGGTATCTACGTTAGACATAATTGTAACAACAGCGTTGTCGTACCAACGAACCGCACCTATTTCATTTTCACTATCAAAAGTGAAATCAAAAGTGCCTTTTGGTTCTTTAGCCATTAGTTTCAATGATTTCAAATTACAATTTCCTGTTCGATTATCCCGAACTGTTCCAGTCGCAAAAAAATGTTTTTCTTTCAACATGGATAGTAATTTATAACTTGTGAAGAAGTTATCGAAAAATATTTTATGATATTGTGGTTTATCAACTATTTCTAATAAACTAAGAACAACCTCTGAACCAAGAGGTAAACCTTCCGCCCTTTTCGTGCTAGCACCACCATATGGTAAAAATTTGTACAAATAGCCATTCTCAGAAGTCAAGCACCACAACTTGAAACCAAATCTGACAGGCTTCCCTTTTATGAACATTTTACAAGAATGTCGTCCGAAATATGGCACCATTTCTTCGTCTATTGAGAGGTTATGAGAAAAAATTCCGAACTGAGAAAACTTTTCGTTCAATTTATTGAAAAAGGGTCGTAACTTAGCAAATTTATCTGTCAAATCAAGGTTTTTATTGTCAGATAAATGTAAATTTTGTTTTATAGTTTTAAATTTATTCCTCGACATTGTTTTCCTTACTAAAAGTACTTCTTTGTCTTCATCTTTTGACCAATAGTTGTCGATTTTAGGTAAACTATGGTAACTAGTTAAGATCATAATACCAATAAATTTTAATAGATCCGTCTTTTTTAAAGAAAAATTATGCCTATTACAGTAGGTAGCATATTTATTTGAATTGTCTATTATAAGATCAATCACAGTATCATCAAAAAATAATAAAAAACATTGCAACACATTCGTCCCTCCATATTTTTCAACTAATTGAATAACACATTTTTGTTCTTCGTTTATGGGTATATCAGTATAGGTGGGATGCATTTTTGATTTCCATTTTGGGAGTGTCTCTTTACGTTTTTTAAAAGGATTTGGTTTTGAAGAATTATCCCCATCAGAACAAGACGTTAAAATTTCAAATGTTCCACAAACATCGAGTGGAACATCCACGACATCGTTTATAGCCACTTCATTATCATCGAAATGTTCTTCATCAGTCAAACTATCTACATCGGGCGGAATTATAATAACGTCAATCGATTCATTGTCAGAAATAACCTCAAATTCATCCAATACTTCAGCGATGTGTTTAGACGATTTTACTCATTTCTACAATGAAAAGAGAAATATATTTAACCCAAATAAAATAATCAGTGCTCTCGTAGGTATTCCAATTAAAATTTAGTTTCAAAATTTTAAATTATAATAGGTACCTAGTATACGGTATACCTAACATAGAAACCAATTTTACGTAGTTCATCGATAGAATTACCTACTTCAATATAGTACTATCAAATGTACGTACCTAATAATAATTACAAAATTATAAAATATTGTATAATAATAAAATGTACTTACTAAATATTCGTTGAAATAATCAAGAAAACTACTAGAAATGAAATACAACGAAATAAGAAAACGTCTCTCAATTTATAACATATAAAATAGAATTGTAGTTATAGAATTGTAGAATAGAAAGGTACCTTTATTATATTAGTATATTATACCTAAATCCGTATATTGATAAGATAAGTTTCGCGTATAATTTTTATGGCAGGAAAACCCAATGTGTGAGCTATTTTCTACATCAGACGGTGTTCGAATATATACACTATTACACTTTATATTATAAACCGCCATCGTTGCGTATACGCAACATTAATTTAAAGGGTAATTTTTTAACCTAAAGAATAAATTAATGACGATTCAGAACATATGTATACATCATATAACATTTATATTTATCAATTTTTATATTGGATTGATTAAATATTTAAAATTAAAATTAAAATTAATTTTATAAGTTCGAAGTATTTTGGACATAAAAACTGTCTTACTTGTGAGATGTATAATAAATATTATATGTATGAGAAACAATTACTAATGATTATTCTTCATTATTTTTTATCTTCTTAAACGAAAAGTGTTACAGTTGAATTAAAATAAAAATTTAATCCTACCAAAAAAAAATATTAAAATAAATGTTGCATATACGCAACTTTGGCCGCTAATGGGTTAATCAAGAAATTTTAATTTAAAATAGTTAAAATAATATGTAATAATATATACTTACCTACATTTTAAAATTGTAATACTTTAATTAATTTTGTTTTAGATTTCATTAAGGAAAATAGTACCAATAGCAATAAAAACATAAGAAGGTAAGTTTTTTAGTCTATGTCATACACTTTTATGTACAGCACAATTATAGTTATAAGTAGATACTAATTGAAAGTCCTACAAAATTATGTAGGGATCTTGTTTTAGATGTGTGGAATAATGGTAATTGTTGATAATGTTTGCAATTTTCTTTGTTATGTTAAACTGTGTACTATTTATGTTATAGTTATGAAATCAAATATATATTTTTATTCATTAAACATAAATTTATAATATGATGCCACATTGTCAAATTAAGGTTCTATATAATATAATATAATATGTATTTTTCTGAACCAAAGTTATGATTCTATAATATAGTTTTATTTGAATGGTTGTATAAAGTTATTTTTTTTAATTCAACACACAATAAATGATCGAATATTTACGAAAGACACTTTTTATATAATTAATCCATTTATTCATCAATTTACGGATTATGACTTAAATAAAGTCAATTTCTCAAATTCAACATTCTATTGCACGTTAATCGGTTTTATAAATGTGATTTAAATAAATAATCTACTGATTCATATTTTAAATTTATTTATAGATAATGTACCAAATATTAATACAGTGTATTTTTTTTTTTTTTAAAAAAAAAAATTGCCTTTTATTAAAAAAATAATTATAGCAAAGCGATTATAAAATAATTATGTATCAAAAAAGGAAAACAGACAAATAAAGAAAAAAAAAAAATTAACAGATAATGTAATTACATATTAGCGTTATATGAGGAAGCCAGCGGTATGAATGAATTGGATAAGAGAACGGATGATAGGGATGTAACGGGAGTTAAGAAGAAGATTAGAAACGGGAGAAATATAGCCTAAAGACGAAAGAAAAGAGAAAAGAAGTTGTCTATTAGGTTTATTATTATTGTTTATTATTATTATTAATACAGTGTAATTTAATAATTTTCTATTCCGGGCCTAAAATGAATACCTCTTTGTAATTATTATTATAAACGAAGTACTAGTATCATTGCTATCAATATTTTATAATTCCTCGTATTAAAATGTACGACACTATTAGATACGTATGTGCAAATTTTGAATTATTTATGTTACGTTGATATGATCGAAGTTTAAATAAATTTGAGGAATTTTATAAATAACTTAAATTAAGTTTGTTGGTTTTGAAATAATTAAAATTTACTAAAAATATTTCTACATAACGTCACGTATTTTACAAAAAATTCAAATTAAATACTTGAAACAAGCACACTTCCACATAAACACTAACACATAATTAGTTGTGCAACAATAAAGTTGTACATGTATAAGATATAAATCAATATCCTTTAAAATTTTTTGTAGTACTGATATTCGTATGATTTTTGTATTCTTATAAATAATATATTCTTTTTTTTATCTATAAATAAAATAATTTTTTATATATTTTATTATTTGTTTATTTTTGAAAATATATAATAATTTTATTGGAAACGAAAAACTATGGTCAATATTTATTTATTTCGATTTTTTGTATTTACTTCACATATAAAATTACAATCATTTTTAAATAAATATTTTTAATGTTTAACTGGGTTTAGACTCTTATAATAAATGAATAAAGAATAAATAACATCAATAGTCATCCTAAATATAATTGTATAAATCTGTATATATATTAAATTTTGATACCAGAATTGAAATAATTGAATAGATTAAGGTGAAAAAATCATATTTTTTATAAGTGTACTTGTGTTAAGTCTTTACTACGGATGATATTCAATAACATTATCTAAATATTTTTATTTTTAAATAATTTCACACTTCTTTTATGGAAAAACTTCAATTCAGTGCTAAACATTGATTTTCCATTATTTTTTCTACAGCAAATAATACCATATAAGTGACTTACTTTGTCAACCTTTTTTATCAATACTAGTTTTATTATATTCATCAGTCAGAATATATTATTTTCCAAAACACTTTTTTTCATTTTTATTCATTTGGAGTGGTTTTCAACCTGTATTATTTCTTTCTTAACTTTTTAACCTTTTAACACAACTTAAATCTCGTATTATATTTAGATAGCATTTCGGCATCGTTAGGAAATAGAAGAGATGAATTATTTTCGTTTTTAAATTGTTTTCATTTCTATCGGTACCTACCCTTATTCTATAAAATTTTTGCATTACAATTTCGTTCAGTTATTTTATTAAGCCTTTGTTTTAATAACAACTATTGTTATGGTTACATATTTTACAAAAGGGGGAAGAGGAGTTATATCATAAAATTGTTCACATATGTGAAAATGTCATAAGTGACAAATGTACCACCAGAACTTTATATATGTATTTATTTTATACACAGCACATTATCGGTGTACCAAATAATTGTATTAGTCATTAACAAAACCATTATATAAAAGTATTTACATATTATATTCATGCACATTTTTATAATATAAATATATGCTCTAGATTTGTATGACTAAAATAACATCATCATATATAATATTCAATATTTTTCTGATAATATTATTGTTATGGATTATGTTGGACTAAACAGCATGTCCCAAAAGTCCCGTATCAATCTTAATATCTCCACGGGAAATCAATATATTTAAACGCGTTTTTTTTTACAATACTTAGTATGGAAATTCTGATTGAATGTTTTAAATTTGATTTTTTTAAAAAAAATTCAAAAATTCAAAAAAAAAATGTTTATGCATTTAAGAATTTTCAATTTTTAATTTAGCCATTTTCTTGAGCATATTTTTTAAAACAGTTAAAAAAAAATAAAAAAAAAATTAAAATTGAATAAAAATTGACCAAGTTAGAGCAAGTTATGTTTTTGAATAATTATAATAATAGTTGTTACCTAGCAAAACACGAATTGCTCGATTTAATCAATCTCGATTGGAACACTGATTTTTTATGGCAATTTGTAAATATTTAATTATTAGTGGAGCTATTAGGAAACATTAAAATTAAAATTCATATAATATTTTTAAACTTGATTGTTAATAGAAAAAAAAAGATTTCATTACATAAAAACGAAAATAATGCATTACATTTTTTTTTATAAATGATTGAAGTGTCCTCTATTAATTGTAACACAGAGCTGAAGTTTTTGGACCTAAGCGTTTTTAACATTTTCTATATCTCTGGTAAAATATTTTGAATATTTTATTCAATTTTGTCTCGGAGATGAGGCAATGAACACGACAGATACACAAGATTTTTCAAATAACCCCATAAAAAAAATCCATTGGTGTTAAGTCGGGCGACCTAGGTGATCAAAGCACTGGATTATTGAAATGTGAAACAATTAATTTTTTTTTATAATTATTCAAAAACATAACTTGCTCTAACTTGGTTAATTTTTATTCAATTTTTATATTTTTTTTTGAATTGTTTTAAAAAAATATGCTCAAGAAAATGGCTATCTTAAAAATTGAAAATTCTAAAATGCATAAACATTTTATTTTGAATTTTTGAATTTTATGCCATTCAATCAGAATTTCCATGCTAAGTATTGTAAATAAAACCGTGTTTAAATATATTGATTTCCTATGGAGATATCAAGGATGATACGGGACTTATGGGTCAACTGTATAACATTGTTTATTATATTTATTTTTACAGTTTTAGTATTTTTCAAAACGTAATGCTGGTCTAATATAATATAATTTTATCACAAACTAAATCAATTTTTAATATAAAATATAATTATTTCAAATTCTTCATATAGTTAAATTTCCATTGAGTATACTTTTATAAGTTACATTTTTAATTTAAATACATTTATGTAATTACAATTAGTTTACTGTCCACTATAGGTATTTCATAAATATCAAGACTTGATTTATGAATCATTCAAACACTTAGTATGGAAAATATTTTTTTTAGTGATTTTTGCATCGCTTAATAAAAACCCCACCATGCTGCCAAATATATCATATAATAAAATATTTCTTATTTCAGTCATTCAATTAAAACTGATTTGAATTTGTAATTTGTAATTTTACATCTGTCCAATTTATATCATGTGTACATTATATTTTACAATATTTTCTCAACGTGACTGTTCACTAAAATAGTAAACACGAAACGAGACTTAAGGTTTTTATTCATGTTATTTTTCAAAATAATTTACTTGTTAGAATATTTATTTAATTCCTATCTAATTTTATAAACATTTTATATTTTATTTTATTTTTAATATAAAATATATTAAAATATAATATATGTAGAATATTAAATTTTATAGCTATATTACTATACACAACCAAACGGTGGTAACTTGATTCAATGATGACTCAACTTGCAATTTAAGTATTTTAAAATTAAAGTTATCGTAACTCAGTTATATTAATATAAAATGATTATTAATTTTATCACTTAAATAGTTGTTTCGGTAACATACAATTAAAATGTTAACTATATTGTATGTACGAGTATAAGATTATCGAAATATATTTTATAAAATTTTACTGCGACTTAACATTTCAATGAAAATTCATCACATGTATCTTACCATCCACATGTCATTCTATTGTTGCGTGCTTGTTTGTCAGATAGGGTTACTAAATCTACTGAGAGTGAAATTCCAGTTGGACGAAGATTGACAGCGAGTGTTTAATTTAAAACGTCAACATGAATTCCATTGCTCCAAATACGGTTAATGTTAATCTATCTTCTCTTTTGTTTTGAATTCCACTCAACTCTTCTTTTTTTAAGTGTAATAGTTACTACAAAATATCTTCTTCACTCCTTTCGGGCACCGTTGTTTATTAAATATTTATTTAAATCTCCTCGTCATGTATTTTTAAAAAATGTATTGAATTATTCTTTAAGTTTAATTTTTATCACTTTCTCCTCGAACCTAACCCTGATATGATAGAAAATTTAATGTTTTCCCTTATACTCGATATAAAAACCTAACTCATTAGCATTCATCGTGTAGCACACTTAACGTTACCTCTTTCACTTCCACGAGGGAACTTTTACACGATGTCATTCGATTTCATCAAATTATTATTATACTATATTGTGATTAATCTTAGTATATTGTAAAAGAAATTCAACACTATAATCAAAAGGCTTTCGACGATAACGTTCATTATGAACGCACGGTCATTACGCTCGCTTCGTTAGCGATCTTTCATGCGTAATTATATCTGCTGTTACGTATAATAGCGGCTCAATCGTCCAATAATCGTTGTAGAATAAAGACAAATTCAACTTCAATCAAAATAAATCTATCGTCTTCTTTGATTTCTCCCAACATAGAGGATAAGAAACAGAAAATATTCATAAATTTTAATCGGTGCTCAATTATCGTTACACGAGATCACCTAAGTAAAGTTACACCATCAAACTATGTTAACTCAAACTCATATTCAAATAATTTCATCAAAATCACTTTAAGTTTATATCAAAGGCGTATGTCATTGTTTCAGTTTTATCTCAAATTTGATGTCAATTATTAACAAAAGATAATTCATCTGTACAACCGTATTTGATCAATCACACTCACTTATATGAGGATTACAGACTACTTAATTAAATATCTAGTTGACAGCAGTTACAGTTTTCATACTTACCAGCAATATGATAAACTTCCACTAAATATGGTGATCCATTGTCTCTACCTTTTTACTTCTATAAATGATATTATCTCTTTTTTTTTCGGAGTTGGGACATCATGTTACTCACAATCATAATATTAAGCACTTTTACAATAAATTACCATTACCTATCTTTTCTCATGGACGTAAAAAAAAACCATGAGCAATTCGTTTTTTTACAAAATCGAATAGGTATTAACTGCACATCAAAATAGTTGTCAAAAAACCTTATCCACGTAAATTCCATCACTGTCTGCCTTATGAGTACTCTCGAAGTCACTTTAGCCATGTTTCTTGATGTATCAGATATGGGGAAGAACACAGTTCTAACGAATGCACTGTCACTAGAATCCTGCCAGGTGTGAACTATGTCATGGTAGTTACCCAGCAAATTATAAAGGCTATTTATAACAACTAAAATTTCCCAAAAGTCAAACTTAACGAGAACGTGTCATTCCAGCTCCCAAAATCAATGATACATTTTCTAAATCCATTTTAAATTCCAATTCTGATAAATCATTGCTCAAGCTACTTCCTCTAATCAAAATTGTCCCCGCTTTTCTTCAAACGTCAAAATATTTATTTATTTTATTTCCAAATTCACATCTGTCATAAGGCATCACACTAGAACCGACTACGTGCGACTGCCGACTAGGTACTACTATCAAACGACTCGCTTTGTCTTAAGCTCACACATCGGTGCATGCTTATTGGATATGTCGAATGTGGTTATCGTGAATGTTTATACTTTAATATAATTTTTAAATATTTTTACATCTACTTTTTTTTTCATATAACAAACATTTTAATAACATAAGTAAGTTTATTAAATCCACAATCATTTTCTTTCTTGAATTAAAATAATAAATGTTCAGTATTTTCAATTTCATCCAAGATTTTAAATATTTTTAAATATTTACTTTTAACAAAACTTTCGCTGTTCAAAAACTTCTTGCTATCCAAAAGATGGAATCCGAGCCAGATGAGAATGAGTCGGAGGTAATCGGACGTAATCGTACGACCAAAGCGGGCTTGATCTAAGAGCGTTAATAACATTTTCAAGGCAGGAATGATTTGTGCAGGATTGTCTAACTATGTACCTATGACCAAAAGTCGTTGTAGTCGATTCTAGTGTAAGATCAGCTTAAAGTCTCTCTTATCTCTTTTAACGAATTGACTACACTCACATAACGTTTCCAATCGTAGCTACTCGGATTTATATTCCACGTTTGATAAAACTGCATAAAATATTTTTTAAAACTAATAAATTACATAAATTTGAAAAACCTTCAATATTAATCTTTATGTATTTTTTGATATAAATAATATACATACATAAATTAAAAATTAAAATAAAAAATAAATACCAAATTAATGAAAACATAATTTTATGTTGTTTTATTGTTTTGAAGCATTTTTTCATGAAACAACGTGCTCAGTGCATGATTTGTAGTATCAAATAGAATTTTTTTTTTTTTAATTTTCACTTATTACTGCCATTATATTCTAAATAATAAATACCTTACATATAAATCTAGTGAAAATAAATAATATAACTTACTAAATATTAAATAAAATAATCGATGTGTATGTATGCAGAAATATAGATAGTACATTACTTATAACTTATTTATCTCTATTAAAAATAATTGTGGTGTTCAATTAACTAAGTATAATAGCTTTAATACGTGTTAATAAAAGGTATACATTTTACTGTGATACATATAACACGTTTTCTATAAATAACAAAATTATCTTATCAGCGGAACACTGTTTCACATGTGAGTGACCACAGGTTAAGTAAAGGTCAATTATAATTATTTATACCGTTGGTGTATTTCCCGAACCTTTTATTTTCTTGTATTTCCTAAACGTTTCAGCACGGGAGGTGGAGCCAAAATATCTTTACAAGATGTTTACACGTTTTTACAAATCCTAATCTGATCCAGCATGAGGTGTTGGACCAATATAGGATTTGTAATTTTTATATAAACACATATAAAACAAATATAATAATTTTAATCAGGCTGAGTACGTATTCCAGTGTACTGTTATGTACAGCGTTGTGGTATATAATTTTAAATAGGCTACTAATATAAAATGCTATTTTAGTATCTTACTTATGCTATCTTTTAAGCTATAATGTTTGTTTTGGACTTAAGATAATGGTATTAATTTTAATAGTTTTGGATAAGTAGGTACTAAGTATTATAGGTGTAACTATATGTAGTAGTATTACAATATTTTTCTACCAAATTTTATCTATTATATTATGACTATCTGTTACCCATATAATATTGCAGTAATTTAAATTTATATTTATTGTTAAAAGTAGATCCTTGGTTATTAGATAATTTATTAAAGTATAAATGGATGTAAGCCAAATTTTGAAGTTTGATACATCTTGTATCGTTTTAAATAGTGATTTTAAAACTTGAGAATATTTTAATGCTGTGTTGTGGACTGTCTTTGATTTAATAATGACTTATCAAAACTTATTCAAGTTTATATTATGAAGTTCCCTGAAGAAACTTTGACCAATGGATTGCACCTGGTCATTGAAATAGATTAGGATTGGTAAAAACAAATATAAATCATGCAAAGGTTTTGGTTCGGTCTACGCGCTAAAACGTACTAAGATCGGAAAAACACGTACACAATCGTATATCTTTTCTGTAATATTGTTACTGTTTCATTTTAATATGCAAACTAACTACATTAGATTTGTAATTATATATTATTATCATTTTTCTATTATAATAATACGTACTTACTACTTATCATACTAATTTAGTAATATCTGTTTATTTATTTTTTGTTTATTTGGACGACATAAAGCTTAATAAAATATAAATATGGTCAATGTGGCGTACAATTTTCTAAATAATTACTATTCGCTTATAAAATAAGGTAATAGATTTTTAAATATATACTAACATTAAGGTAAATTATTTATTTTTTTATAACTGTGGCTTACTTATGTGACGTTGTTCAAATATTATTAATTGGTATTTAATAGATTTTTTTTTTTTTATAAATTACATAAATTCTAGTTGATCATGATAATCAGAAATCATACACTAAATATGAATGATATTGCTGTAACAGGGGTAAGATTCTATTGATATATGATATTAATATAATAATATATTATCTTTCTTTTCAGCATCATACTATTTTCCTCGCCCATTATTTGCCCCATACGAGTCAATACCAAAGGATTTTTACTCATTGGTCGCAATTAAGTTCAATAATAATATAATAACATCAATATTTTGCTGTTGTTCTGTGTTTAGATTAATACTCAATGTTGTTTTAATCTCTTTAAAAATTCGTTATTATTTCAAGGTCAAATTATTTAAGATATTTGAGGTACAGTTGGAAATAATTTGGATTATATAGCCATATGACATACTTTAACAATCTGTTATTTGTAATTTGTATAGCTCGTTTATATTATGTAATTTGTAATGGGGGTTCATATGATTATTCTCAGTGAGGCCCAGTATATCATTTTTGACAATATTTCGATAATAATATAACAATTGAACCATGCATTTTAGAATTTGATATTAGTTAATTTTTACATTTTTTTTTTTTTATTATAAAATATCTTAAAATTTAATCTTTATGGAAAAATATTTCAAGTATGTTAGATGGAAAATGTATTAATCAATAAAAAATAAAGTTCTCCGCAATGAATGAATGAATTCATACGTTTTTGCTACAATTCGACGATTTATATAAATAAATATATGTAAATATATATATTGTTTAATTATTATATTACAGTTTTCTTTCAAATATTTTTCTTCAAATAGAATATGTTAATGTTAAACTAAATAAATTCAATCACACTAAATGTAGTTGTTCAAATTTAGGAATTTTAATAATTATGTAATTAAAACATAGAAAGAAAATAAACGATACTAATGTAGACTTGAATTATAATTGTGATGTATAAAAGTGTTGAATTGGGTACTTGGTAAGATAAAAAATTCATATTATTATAAATGTTCATAAAGTTTTTTCGGGTCAAGTGGTATCATCAAAGTTATCATCAAAGCCCTTTAATCCTTTTAATATTATTTTTTTCATCCGTAGCTTTCGCTTCAGGATAATATTAATGCCTACTGCATTTTACAACTAGATTTTATTATAGTTTTTCTGGATTTTTTTTCACTACTATTCATCCCATTTTTCTAGGTACTTGAAAATAGCACGATTGCAGTAACTTAAAATCATTATCAGTATTCTTTCTCTATAAAACCGTTAATGTTCAATGCGAATTCAGTAAAATTAAGTTTTTTTTTTTTTTTTTTTTAATATAAATAATATAAAAATTAATATTTAATATTTAATTGTAATATATTATATATTATTATTACCTGTGTTATAGCTTAATTTTTTTTTTTTTTTGTTAAATTTATTATGACTTTAATTATAAGTTTTGTAAGCCTAAGTACTTTTATTATGTAATTAGACTTATGTCCATAATAAATAAATAAATTGCGTGTTAATATTGAATAAAACGAATATTTATTATAAATGATAACTTATGATTTCTCCTGAAGTATTCCTAAATGTTAATTATTTAAATCATATGCATTAATAATTTTGTATAAAATACATGTTAACTCTTTAAATATCTATGTTAAAAAAATATGAAGAGTATATTTTTTATTATTTAATTATAATATCTTATTATTTATTCAAAAAATGTCATCTTTATCAATTACTGTATTTTGCCTTTTCATTTAATCTATTTACTTTAATTTTTTCGAGTTATTTAATATTAATATTAATAAATAAATGTAAGTTTGTATTATTATTATATTTGTAAATTATGACCACTTTCGAATTAAAAATTCATCGTCAGGTATATACAAAGTCAATATAATTGCAACTCAATTAATACATGCTTGAAGTATTTAATGACGTAGAAAAAAATTTAACTAAGAAGTATAAATCTATGTTACGTGGCAATTGCAGAAGTCTCGAGTTTGAAAATTTGAAATCATATTTTATTACTTGTATTGGTATGTAATTTCTTTCAACATTTATATTTCTGATGTTAATATTGCATTTATGTTATATGATTTAACTAATGTTTGTACGATGTAATATATTTGTAATGATTATTTTAACACACCATACAAATTCCATATTCCATATTTTTTCATATTTTTATATTTTGTTTGTATTAATGGTCGCATGTTCAGCAATATATTTCGTACAAAACTCCAAGCCTTAAATATTATTCAATCATAGTTAAATTAATTGTCACCGATAAGTTCTCCAAAGCAGAATGATTAATAGGATTACTTTATTAATTATTTTATAAATAATGATTTTTATAAATAAGATATATTATTTGTCATGTATAACAAATTACTAGAATTAATTATAGAAAAAATATGTAGGTATTTTACTTATTTAGTAAATAACATATGTACCTTAGGATAGAACAGACGATTATATTTCTAAAATTAAATTTTACTTTGAAAAATATCATCTTTGATCTATTGTCGTCATAACATTTCATATATATATATATATATATACTATATTTAGATATTTAATATATTTGTTGCAGTTCAATACTATAGAAAATTGTGTTAAAATTAAATATCGATAAATGCTGAAATTTTATGAAGTAATTTAAAAATGTCACACCAACAAGATAAAAAAAGTACGTGGGCCATCAGTTGCCCATCTCTGATGTAATTAAATAAATCTAGCATTTTAAAAGAAAACCATGTAAATTTTTAAATATTTAACTGATACGTAACTTCTGTGTGATTAACGAGATTAATAAATGATGGATAAAGAGATTACTGGTTAAACGGTAATTCTAGACAAAATTTATATTTAATAAGTTTTTATGAAGATAGTAGTTATATGAGTTAATAAAAAAAAATTTAAAACTGATCAAGGATTAATAAACCAGGTAAACCTATTTTCCTGAGTATTATAAAAGCTAGTAATCGCGAATTAAAAAATACCAATAAATAAAAATAAAAATAATTTTTATTATGATTAAAGTCATTGATTTTGAATTATTTATCTAATGATGCATAGAAAAGGATATTTTCATTATTGATGGTTAATTCTATAAAATATACTTTTCCAATATAAATTGTCACACTTTTAATTGACTACCATGGTTATTATTGTAACGTTTATTATTGCTAGTTTTCTGATTTTTCAAAATGTAAAATAAAATATACTATAACTCCATCGTTATTATTGTAAACAGCGTATCTAAACTTGTTTTGACAGGTCGAGAACACCAATAAAAAGCTTGAGTGAGACAAAGAATAACATTATTCTTTTGTCAGACGATCATAATGGCATATTGTCTCCGAAGTGCTCAATTGTTCTTTATTATTAGTATTATTCTTATTATTATTTCTTGTACGTTTTGAGTGAAATGATAAATGTATTGATTTTTCAATAACGTGTACTTTTTTAGTTTGTATTCTCTAATTTTCGGTTAAAGAGATCTTTCAAAAGTTGCTTATATCTCCATCAACAAAATATATATTTATAATACATTAAATGTTTTTTTTTTCAAGTTCTACATATACTAGGGTAAAAAAATGATAACACATACAAAAATTCAATTTTTAAAGAACAAAAATATTATGTACTTAGTTACACATTACATAGATATTATATATTTTTTAGTTAGTAAACTTGTATATAGTATATCATAGTATTATTATATTAGAATGATATTTCACAATATTTATAACCAAGAATTTTTAGTTTAGGTGTTTAGTTTTCTACTTTAATATTTAATTTATTAAATAGTCTTATATTAAGTTACTGATGTCCAACCTTTATTCCTCGGTGGTCCGCTTTGATAAACAACTATCTTAAAGTGGGCCCCCATATATATATATATATATATATATATATATATAAGTAGGAATAGTATCAATAGTAATTTAATAATGTTATTTTTTTACACATGGTAGGTATACAATATACATGTGGATAAATATTGAATTTATTTTAAAATATTTTATTTAATTCTAAAAAAATTACAGATTAAGGTACATGATGTAGGTAAACATTAGTATAATTAGTATGCTCTTATGTGCGGGTTATATCGTGAAATTTTTAATTTGAAAATATTTGAAATTAAAATTATTAAATTTAAAAGAAATCATATTCTTTTATATATATTTTTTTTTACTATTTTGTATTATTTTAAAAACATTATAGGGGTGACATGTGGCTTGAGGTATCCGGGTCAGACACCACTTTATTAAGTGATAGTATTCAAGCAATTTTTATTTAATTTCAATAATTTTTTTTATTATTTTAATTAATTAAATTATTTAATAATTCTGTTTATATAAATGTATTTTAATATAATTAATGAGTTATCATAGAAAAAATATTTTTATAAAACATTGTATATATTCAATTTAATATTATGGTTTTAAACATATTATGTATAAGTACTATGGTTACTACAAATAAATTTGTAATATTTTATTACGAACTCATGTACACTTTACTATGTATTTTAAGTTTAATTGCATTAATCAGTGAGATAGAAGTTAGAATATACTATTTTCTTGTGGTATGATTTTCTTTTCATGGTTTAATAGAAGTTTGGAGAAGCGTATATAATGTTCAATGCATGATGGGATTCATCTCATATTATCGTCTATAATTTTAATAAAGGAAAACCACTCAGCTTTTTGAAAATTTCATCTTGGTTTAGGAATGGAGTTGATTACTAGGTTTTAATACTCCTCTTATATGAATATTTGTCTATGTTGATTATTTGGAAAGTCTTCTAAAATTCTTTTCTGAGTAAGTAAGATAGCTCCATTACTGTCCATTTATATAAAGTAAAAGTCCGGATTTTACTTTTTATTTCATCTTGCACAACGGAATATACCTTTTTATTTCGCATTATGTACTAATTTTATTCCTTTAGCTTCGTTTCATTCCTTTAGTTTGTCTCCGAAGGTATTTGAGTCTCTGAATTTCCAGATTGTTTAACAATACTCGTATAGCTATTAAAGTCACTAATATAAGTATATATATAAATATTATTGGTTATTTAAAAGCAAGAACAGGCCATTCAGTTTTTAGAGTCTTATAGATGTTATTTACTTAGATATTCACTAACTAGATAAATATGGAACACATTTTATTATCGATTGAGAATTTATTTAGGTTCCATTTCAGATAGTTCTTGGCGTATATAACAGTCCCGTACGTGGCGAAAAGTTACGCCAGCCATAGAGTAACTTGGTATTATACCTTTTTTAATGAGTTGATCCTGAAATCCTGATAGAAATTCTCATAGTAAAATAAGTTTGGTTGGTGGTGACGTATCAAAATTTAGAGCAATGGTAAAGCTAGATCAATGATTTAAACTAGAGACTGGAACCATACCGAAAAGAACCAGTGTTTTGAAACCGGAACTCTTCGAATACTGGAATCCGTAACCTCACCGTAACTCTAATTTATATTAATTTTTAAAACCAGAACTACGTTGAAAGTGATCGATTTGATATCCTGTGAAAGTGAAGCAGACTTGCTTATGTAATATAATATATTCTATAATACAGTGTATTATACTGAAATCCTCAAAGTTAAACCTTAAAAAATATAGTATTTGGTAATGAAAATATATATTGATATATATTTTAAAGATTTACTTATAGAATACTAATATACCAAACAAGTAATAATTTGAAAGTGATTCATAACAACAAATGTCTAAACTATAAGAAGTAAAAAAAAGTAATTCAAAAGAAAGTAATTCATTAAATGATAGTGATGAATATATTTTTACCTATTAAGTTCTTTCCTTAATCCTAAGATATTAGTAGGATATCTGGTTGAAAATTGGTATTGATCGCCATAATTGATGCCAATTAACACTACCAATAACTTATTATATTTTTTAAAGAATCGAAACAACCAAATTTTTCTTATATAAGTATAATTCCAAAATTTGAAACGAATTTTTCATTTTTATGGACCAAAAAGTAATCGTAACCTAAATTCGATTTTTTTTTTCGAAACCGAAACCGAAATTGTAGTTTCCTAAGAGATTAAATATTTGAGAATTTTTTTTTTTTTTTTTTTTTGTAACCGAAATGTAAAATTCAAAAAGATTGTAGTCTTTGATTCAAAATGAATACTCGAGATATGTGAATAATGTGCTTGATACTAATATCACAGACTGTGTGTAATAATAAAATAATTTTAGACACTCAGGTGGCACCCTAAATGTTAATACTTATATCAGTATTCTTTACAACTAGAAAAGGAATTAACAAATGATTATTTTAAAGACTGATCATCTGATCTATGGTATATTTGGTACGTTCATGATTGTTGAACTGCAACAGAATATTAAATAATAATAAATAGTAGACAAAATATATTGCTTAAAACGTGCAGAGAAATTGATAAATTATAAATAATAATAACATTTTATAATATTAAATAATACGTTTTCAACTATGTCTTAAGGAACTTAATAAACTTATGTATTTCATTGCTTTCTATAACTACTTAAAAATATTGTCAAAATAGTTTAATACTCTGAAAAAAGTACTACGGTTATAACGTTATTGCCTTTAATAGAAATAATTGTTTTATGCTTTAAATTTAAAATTGATTCTTTATTGGTTGATCTAAATTATTTTTATTAATACGTGATTTAATGATTCTAATGAAATGAAGCAGATTCATTGTCACTAAAATAAACCATCAAAATGTCATTATTAAAAGGATAGCCGAGTTCATTTTATCAAATACAATTAACACAGATGTGCAATGATACGGTAATTATTAATAGAAACTTATAGCGAGTAGTAATCCTTAAGAGCTACGGGCAGAGAGAAATAAAAAAAGATAAAAACAGTTTTTGACGAGGACGCTAGAAAAGTATATAACTATATATAGTAGAGTGGCTCCAAAATTTTGATCGGGCAAATTCGTATTTTTAGGCCATTTTTTTAAATTTTATTTCTTATAATTTATTGTCTTATTGGTAAATATATGCTCATCAATTAAATCATGTATATAATATAATTAAATTTCAAAGAGAAGTATAAAATATTTTGTTTGGCCTACTTACCTATTGGTAGAAGCTAATATCGGTTTAAATATATTTTATATTCTTTATAGTTTCTTTTATAAAATAGTATTAATCATAAAAATGTTTAACCATTACATTAAGTATTTGAACCAAAGACCTCTCTCTAATAATTGTACACAGGTAATATTTTATATTTATTTAAATATATCACTATACTCACGTCAAACACTATTCCTTAACGTATTTTGATTTTTTTAATCAATTTTTGTATAAAATGTTTATTTTTAGTTACAAAATTTGCGAAGTTGTAGTATGTTGAAGATTAATATTTACAATTAATCAGGTTTCAATGAAATTTTCATTTATTCCACTTAATACTTGAAAATCGAAATAATATCTTCAATACCATAAAATACTTTTGTTCATATATATATATATATATATATATATATATATATATATATATATATTCAGTCGAGTGGTAACTCAAACCTCGGTAACTCGAAAAATTTGACAACTCGAATTGTGTTTTATTACCCTAGAAAATTCTTCCCCTATAAATAAATTAGATACCTCGAAGTGAATTATTATCCCCCTTCAACTTCGAGTTATCGTGACTCCACTGTATTATAAAATTAAAAACTATAAACAATTATAGAAATCATTATTATTAATTTAAATAAGTAAATTTGTTATATATTTAATTTTGAATACCTACTCAAACTGACTATTTTATGATTTATGATTTTAATTTCATTTATGTACAAGCTATATCTTGTTATTGATTATCAGCATTTAAAATTATAGTCATACTTTTAGATTTACCCGGGTCTAGAGACGAAAATCTATTGGAGCTGCAGCAATTACCGGGGGTAATTAAGGGGAATTAAGGAATTAATTTGATATGGGGGTGAGCAATTGATCGATAATCAATGATAAATTTAATAAATAACAATAAGTATATATCAATGCACTTATACTCGTAGTAAAGAATTTATATTATAGTACATATCATGTGTTTTGTTTTTTCTACATTACGTAATAAGACATGTTTAATAACGACATGTTCTTTATCTGCCTCTTGTAATAGAAGTAAATTGAATACTTATTTTTGATATTTAGTAAGAGATGACATTTTAAAAATTCTCTTTCACTTATTTCACTGTCTGATGTACATTGGAAATAGAAAATGTAAAATAAAGTTCTACAACGAGATATATAATAAAATTAAGATGCATTACAAAGCTGCACAATTTCCGACCTAGGAATCTATATTTGATGGCGCTGCTGAAATTTGAAATTCCAGACGTTTCCATAGAAATCACACTTTTAGAAATGTAAATATATTTTTGTTTGTATATATTTCATATTATTACACACATTTTAAAATTATAACGTATGCTTTTAATAAATAGAAATGCAGGATTACACTATTATTCACAGTTATAGTCGTATATATTGTTTTATTTACGTAGCAATGTCACTCGTATGTATTATGCCAATCAAAATATAATACTACAGTTAGTTTGAATCACTATTTAAAGATTATGTGGTTTATTGGCTTATCGTTATCATATTATAAGACGATGTAATTACGTATAAAATCAAGTTATTACGTATTTGTCATTATATTTTAATTCGTGGTTCAAGCAATAAATTTTTTGTCGTTCTTTCTGCAGTCAACTAAAATTAACAATTTAAAAATAATTATTTTCAACACACTATGCCATTTTTAATATAAGCATGATAGTACTCTGGGCATTGTTTCGGTTGCTTGGTTGGCCGCTTCATCCCTACTTCAATGGTTTAGCCGTAAACTCATTTCACAAAAATGAAGACTAACTGAATGAACTCTGGTTGACAAACATTTCATTAGTCTAAGTTGAAAAAATTACACCTAATAACATGCAGGTGCAAGTGAACAACTAGTGATTTATTCTATTAAGTGGTCATTCTCCTTCTTATTTGTTTGCAAATATGTCATGTTTGTTTAATTTTATTTTAATTAAAAAAAAAAAAACAAATATAATATAGTTTATATCACACCAAAAACGTGGTATAGTCATACACATACATATTTTACATATTTTATTATGATCAACAGTGTCGAAAGTTTTAATAATATTTTTAAAAATCTAGTTATATATTATAATTAACTAGGTAATTAAAAAAAACATTAAAATTAATGATGACAACTAGTAAGGACTAGAATTTAATTAATATTTAAAAGTTATATATTATATAATTATTTATTATATCACAAAATATTTTATCATATCCATCCTACTTTTGCATCCATTTTGGATTAGCTTGTAGCACTATCGGGGTTATTTATTTTTTCCAATAGCGGTGCAGCGAAAAAGTTTCGGTTATTATAATTTTTATTTTCTTGTTTCAGAGGACTTATAATTAATATATACAATAAACCATTGTGATTGTGGAGTATAAATCTCTTTGATAGGTACATGTGTAGTGTATTTAAGTGTGTATGTATGTGTGTGAGTGTAAAGTAGTAAATGTTCGTGAAACAGTAACTACCACCACACATACGACTTGGCAGGTGTATATGTGCTATATAGTATTTTAACCACCATTGATTATAGTGCCAACCATATGTCAATATAAAATACTTTATAATGCCGCCCGTCAGTCGCCTCTCTATTTATAGGTTTCATCAAAGAACACTAAGTCTGTGCCTTTGTAAGAGTATCTATAGTATTGTAGTAGTATATACAATGGCGGCTCATGTTAAGGTGCGACGGTAAAATCACACTCTCTACGTTCATTTCAAAATAAAAATAAATTTATTTTTAATATTATACTACTTAGTTAGAGAACTATATGAATAGGAATTATAATGTAATATATTTCTATTAAAATAATTTAAATTATTCAGAATATAAGTAATATAAGTATTATTGTTGGTTAGTTTCATCGGTGGCATCGAAGTAAATTTTTCCAAGTGGGCCAATTGTACATTAAATAATTGAAAGTAGGTATTCACCCAAGATAAGTTGTGACGTGAGGACTACTACTCCTCCAAAACAATTTTTATCGCACTATCATATTTAACTACTATGATCCGCTACTGAGTATATTCTCGTATATTTATATATATATACATATAATTAATTTTAGAATATACAGGTACACTGGTCTATTATAAAAATTAGTATTGCCTACAATGATGCAAGTTTTCAGTAATATAACATATACTAATACAATTTTAAATTTGAAAACTATTTTTATCAAGTGTAATACTATTAACAACGTCTCTTATCAAATCAATGTACATATTATGTGCATGTGACACTGTCTAAATAAATAATACAGCCAAAAATCATCAATAATTTGAAAATATGTGTCAGATTAACGAATTTGAATGGTTTTTTGTAACTTAAGTTACCTAAAACAAAAATCGCGATACGACGGCTGGTGGGATACGTCATTGCACTGACCGCTTATTAGTTATTTTAACACTATGACACGGTCAAATTCAACCAACACGCGAATAATGTCATTACAACCGTATGAACCTAAATTACATTATCACAAATCAATACTCGAGACATATTAATATTGTTATAGCATGTAAAATAATTGTTTCTTTTCTTATTAGCATTCGTTTTTAAATAAAAAATACGCTTTTTTATTTATCACACATGTATGTGATCCAATTTCTGCGTAATATCTGACTCCAGTGGAATTTATTTGCATCATAGTCGAATTAGATTAGGAATCATAAATTAATTAATATTGTGAACACAGCGGATATTTGTAAATGATCATATATAAATAAAAATAATAACACATATATAATTTATATATAACTTGAAGTAATTATCGTTTTAATCGATCACTTAACTGGTATAATGAAGTATTTAACATTTTTTACATTTAACCGACATCAATTGGTATATAAAATTCCCAAATTAGGTCCCAGGATGAAAACCTCGCTCGTCCTGACCTAGGAATGGCTTGTGTTTGTGTTTGTGTGTGTATATATATGCTCTCCGAATACATAATTTTTAGTTTAATAATATTTCTAATGCTGTTAAGAAATAATCACGTAAAATGTTATAAGTTGACGAAAAAAAAAATAATAATAATAATAAGTAAATAAATAAAAAAAAGTGATAAAAAATACGGAGATATTTTTTCAGGGTTTGTAGATGTTTTGAGCGTAGCTCTCAATCGTCTTTTACGAGTTACTACATAATTAGACTTTTCTATCGATTATATTTCATCAAGTCTCCAACTGCTTTGGGCAACGGAAATATCTTTTTGACGGCCAAAATATTATTACTAAGCATGCATTATGAATGTTATTATTATTATGATATCTGGTTCAATGTTTAATTCAAAAATGATCCTTCAACTGTTAAATTAAAAATAGGACCAAGAGCAGAAAAAGCTACCTAAATCCTACCCCCAGCTGTGTGTGTGAAATGACAGTTACAAAAATGTCGGCGTGTCGGGGGAGAGGGCTCTGGTTTTTTTTTATTATAATTTTATTGCTTTGGGCATAGGTGGAATTTCGATACCCGTGTAAAAAAAATATTTATATACGTATTTGTAAATCACAAAAATACATAATTTCTCGGAAACAAATATGTATATGCTATATACCTACCTCCACGGTGACTATGGTAGTGCTGGAGAAGAAAGTGATATACTGCTAAGTACTATTTAAAGTTCAATTAAAAACCAATAACCAATAAATATAAAGATATTGTGTTGGACAAAAAAAATCAATTCTAAATTTTTTTTTTAAATATGGGATCCAAATTGATGTTATTTATACAGACATAATATAGGCTTTAAACAGAATAAAAAAAAAAAATAATAATAATATTGAAACTAAAAGCATATGGATTTTGTGATAATCTTCTTTTTTGGTTAGAATCTTTTTTAACAATTCGTACACAACATGTAAAAAAATAAGAACATTATCTCTGATATATATATAAATTATTGCTTTCCATTATTATCAATAGTATTTGAAATAAAATTAGTGGGATAGTAAATTGTTTTTTACGAAAATATCGTATTGAAATAATCAGTATTGTCAACTTGTTTTGGATCTAAAAATATCACTATATATAATGTCGGAAACAGTTATTAATTTATATATCATTTAATATCGTAAATAAAATTTTAAAATATAGCAAAAAATGCATATTCTTTTTAATGTTTAAGTAAATGTCTAACTTTTTGTCAAAAATTTATCACGATAACAAATATTCGTTTTATGTTTGCATAATATTCGTATTTTAATTTTTTTGTGATCCATAAAAAACCAAATAATAATTATATTTACAAAAATAAAAAAGGTAACTGTTAAATTAATATATTGTTTTTGTATGATAGCTTAATTTAGTAGATCATAAATCGTATTGCATGTCTATCACATGAGCGAAATCCTTGGCACACTGTACTTTTAATTTAGTATTTGCATTAATTTATTAAATGCAACATAAAATATAATTATATTACATTTTTCGTATGAATTAATTTTCTTGATTTAATTTTTACAATATTTTATAAGTATATAATGTATATAATATCTATAATGCATTATATTGAATATAATTAGCGTAAGTACTGATTCTTGTAGAAGTATATTTTGTAAGGTTATTTTTGTGCCATTTTATAAGTAACAATATATAATACTTATAATATAATGAATAATAATTTTAATAAAAAATGTATAGCATTTAGATAGAGAAAAACATTAACTCAATTTGAGTAAGAAATTAATTAGTACCTATAAAAAAAGTCTTGTTAATTGGAAAAAAAAACTGAATGTATAATGAACTTATTATATATATAAAGGTAAACTCAACTTACTTAACTTAAACTTTGTTTGTTAATTTTTTTAAGCCTCAAAAAATAATTGTGCAAGAGGGCAAGTGCGTATATATGTTAAAATTTTTTCTGCGAGAAATTGCCGTGGTATTTTTTTTATTTTTTTTGGTATGAAAATCTTCGTATTGCAGATGGCTGACTAATATATTGAGGCGAAGCAACATCATAGCTTTTGATGATATAGCATATATTACTTATAATATTTCCCAACTCAAAAATTTAAGTTCAAAACATATAAAACATCTAAAATATATTTTATTTTTTTAGATCTTATAATAATTTTTTGTTTTGGATTTTACTATACAGATACACAATATTAAATAATATCTGAAAAACAAAACTGAAAAACAATCACTGCTTAAGTTTTGTCATTGTAGGAATACCGTTAAGAGTTAAAGAGTTAAATTATATGATAATCAAATATCACTCTTTAGAAAAATGTTGTTATCAAAAGTATTGCAGCGAGAATGAACACACTCGAATGAAGATAATTTTTTTAGTGTAGAAATTAATAATTTCATTATCATACTTGTCTTCCCTCTAAGTAAATCTAGGTTTTAGTATTGTGTAGGACCTAGCAGAGGAAAAATATCAATGTGAGTGTAATAATTATCATTTTTGTTATTAAAATATAATATCATACGTAGATATAACATAATATATATTTGATTTATTTTTTCTTTGAGTAGTTACTTATGAAATTGGAAATTTACTGGTAGCTCTTGTCTGTTTTTGATTCAAGTATTTTATGTGAATAATCTATACAACAGCGTAGGAATCTATAAATAATATAGAAGTGAACTATTTATTTATGACCCATTCTCTCCCTATTAATTGATATTGTACTCATAGCAATATTCTCCTCCTAATCATTAAAATGTTACAAGAAAAAAAATATATCTATATATGTATATGCAATAAATTATTTAATTCAAGAATAAATTATAGTCATTAAAACAACCGTTATGGCATAATGCGGTAGTTGATTTTACCAATAATTATTACTAGACACTACAATTTACTCCTACACTAGAGATTAGTTGTAGTTAATTTGTGTGACAGTGATTCAATGTTAGCAATAACTTTGATAAGTTTTTGATAAGTTCTTAATCGACTGTTATACCAATAATAATAATGATTATGTAGTAATTGATAATGGATCGTCTACACGCAACCCTTTTATAATGGACTATTTAAATAATTAAACGCTTAAATACATTCGGGTCGACCGACGGCCAAACGAACGGTTTCCATACACCAAGTCATCGGTGTTCGGCCGGTAAAACGCTCGACGAGGATATACACAACTCAAGAATTTAGTTGATGGGTTTCATCTCAATGGTGAAATAATATTGCAATCCGTGAATCAGTTGTAAACTTGATATTCTATGCACAGTATGCTTCACAAACCCCGAAGTTATGATAGTGTGATAAAGTGAATTTATTTCTCCCAATGGAAAATTATTGTATTATTGAATATTTATAATTATTATACTTATAAATACAGTTGAACCTCAGTTAGGTAAGATACACTATCAACATAAAATTTTCTAACGTTCATAAAACTTTTTGGAATTTTTCCAGTAAACTATTTTGTTTTGAGTAAAATAAAAATCTTATAAAAAAATATTGTTTCCTGTTTTCAAACTTTTAATACGAGTATATGAATTGAAGTGAACATTTATCTAAAAAAAATGAAGAGAATTATAGTTGAAATTAAATATTTAAAGTTTCATTAACATTACTTTTTTTTTTTTTTAATTAATTTTTTTTTATAAATTTATAAAATATATAAATGAGAATCATTGTATTATATTTTAAAGACTTTTTGTTAAACTTATTTTATCGATATTTTACGAAAAAAAGTTGTGTAAACATGACATTCTCAATTGCATTTAAATAGCTTAAAGGAAATCTAAATATTTTTAAACTATACCATTTATAGAGAATGATTA
Source organism: Sipha flava (assembly GCF_003268045.1). Taxonomy (NCBI): domain Eukaryota; kingdom Metazoa; phylum Arthropoda; class Insecta; order Hemiptera; family Aphididae; genus Sipha; species Sipha flava. Next base: position 1,014,677 of record NW_020272878.1, read on the forward strand.
TTAAAGTAATAAATGAAAATTTTAAATCTCTATTACTATTCTATTTAAAGTTACGATGTAAACAAAAATTTAATTTTGTCAAAAACAAGAATGTAATAAAAGTTGTTTGTTTTTTATAACTCTTTATCGGTTTTTTGTAGTTATAAAGAAAACTTTTTAGAAATCTGTAAAATATTATTCAGTAAAGAACTAACAAGACAACATTTCCTATTGAAGTATTCATTTTAGTCGAAATCGTCTAAATGAACAACAAAAAAAATGTTTCATGGTTTTCATTTTACTCAGAATTTAACATCTCTATTTTTTCTTATTGTTTTATTAATTCAATAAAAATTGAATGTTCTACAATAATAGAAGATCATTTTTTATTTTAATTTGATAATTTCATCTAGTTGTTAAATTATCATAAAGTTAATTCAAAACTTATTTCTTTTAAATTATTTTTCCTGAATTAATTTATAAAAAATTGAATTTTCGATGATTATGCAAATTTACAATTGTTCATTCAGCATTTATTTATTTTCTTTTTATTTTTTTTTTTTCATTTTTTTTTCAGCATAAACTTTTATTTTTATTTATTTTTCTTCTATATAGTACTTATTTAAACTGCAGTTACTCAAACGTATATTAAAAATATTTAAAATAAATCCAAGCTGTTATACTAAAAACCAATAAATATATTATAATTTATAGCAGAATTTCTCTGCCGGGGGGGGGGGGGGTTTGCGTGTCTTTAGTGATACGCGAACAGATACGTGAGGGAACTCGAGATAAAATAGATAAAGCTGGAAAATGTAAAAATATATGTATTTGAATTTATAAATTATTTATGAAATATTTGATTACAAGCACTATGTTTGTATAAAAGGCTTTATTTTCATACTCTTTTATTAAAGAAAAGTATCGTAATATACTTTTTGTGAATTCAAACTTAAGGGTTTACTTTTCGTCTGTGAAACTAGGTTATAAAAGTTAAGTGTTACCGAACATAACTAATGTTAGTGCCAACTACTGGCAATTCACTACGGCTGTAAAGACTTTTAGTGGACTGTAATTTTTGTCATTCAGTTTAACATGAGTGTTTGGTCTACAGTTTATACAAAATACCTGATCAACTGTGTAATATATACCTCAGAAGTTAAGAAGTGGTCAGGATCGATGGCAAAAACTGCTAACGTATGTAAATATAATATGTGTTTAGGTTTGGTGTATACTTAAACTATGGGAAAAACGATAAGTTATAAAAAATTTGTGTCTTAAAATTTCAAAAATAAAACTTTATTCGGTCCAAAAATAAACCAATGATAAAAAATATAAAAATTAAGTTAATTAGTTATGGCTCTATTGGCCCAGCAGATTAAGACATAATAAACAGAAATATGTGGCTCCTTGGGCACAACGATAAATAAAAAATAAGTTCACACATTGTGTGATAAATGTGTATAAAAATATAGAAAAAATCAGAGCTACATAAATATAATAAAAATAATAATACATTTATGAACTTTGTAAATAAATAAATAAAATATATTTTACTCTTTTATTTTTATAAAATAAAATAATTTGTGGAGCGTAAAACTAGCCAGCCGCAACTACCTGTGCCTAAATAATATAATTATATGTACACAAATAATAGAAAATAGCAATTTGTGAAAACAAAGAATTATGAATTGTGGCGATTTGTTCACATATGAAAAGTATAAGGAACTGTAAAATTAAACAATGATTTGCTCATATAATACAAATAAAGATTGTAGAAATTTTCTCACACACGAAAAATAAAATAATTTAAATTTTGGTGATTAGCTTCCAAACAAAAAAATTATAAACTTAAATACTCATAACGTTTTCGGTCGTTAGTTTTCATAATAAAACAAAATATAAAAGTCACCTACATGATTATTATAATTATAAATTTATACATGGGCCTTTTTGATAATATTCAATGTATGTATAATATGATGAAAAACGATGAACATATTTTAATAAAACTAATAAAAATTACGGTGCATGTGTGTAGCGACGATATCAGGTAAATCAATTTAGATACCGATTTTCAAACCAGTCAGCTTGGTACAATCCATCATATTTAATTGGGAACCAAAAATTACTTATCGTCATCTCTAACATTATCCCCCTCCTCAATCAATTCAGTGGTTAGTATACATAATTTAATGTTAGAATGCTTTATTTCTACAAAAGTTCCAAGATGCACTGTAGCAACTTTTATTGTGCGATCCTTACCCAGGTGAACTTGTACCACCTTTCTCAACTTCCATTTGCTCGGAGAGGTACATTCATCCTAAAGAATTACAATATCTTATATCTTCAAAGACATCTTTACAGTCGTCCAATTTCCTCTTATTTGCAATTGTAGTAGGTATTCGTTTGTCGATCTTCACCAGAAGAGTTTCATCGAAGCATACATATTTCCATCGTCGAAGACTGCTTAACCTTTTCTGACCCAAGTCCATGTCGGATGGTAAGGTCATAGGTTCTTTTATCAAAATCTGTGTCGGTGTTAACACTTCTTCTTTAGATGAATTGCTGTTTATAGGTGCAAAGTAAAGTGAAATTAAAAATGAAATAATTGCACGTAATAATAAATATAATGTAATAACTTGTCACAAGAAGCTACTTAAAGGATCCTAATGATCGGTACGCACTTATGACTAAGAGCTCAATATTCTCGCACTTTGGTTAAAAGCTCAAAAAAGGGTTTTGTGTCTTTGTTTTATAGGGAAGTAATACAAGATAAACCTCAAACAGGTTTTTTTTTAAAAATTTGATACTACGTAATATGTCAATGGTGTATTGTTGTACCAGGCTTTTATTATCCGAATTGTTTTGTCTATTCTCGTATAGTGTATGAAATAGAATCGTTGTTTATTGGTTTACGAGTATAACATATTACATAATCAAATGGTATAAATTATTAAAATTTATGTATGACATTTTATATACCTAGTCAAATGGTGCACATTATTATCATATTTATTTATTTTATACAAAACGTGTTGTAGTACAATGTTTAGCTAAATGTTGTACTTACTGTTGAATCATATTAATCATACTATTATGTCAAAACGACTAACAATAATACATGTTAATAAACCATCAAGAGATATTACATATTTTTTTTACTTGATATACATAGTTAATTACAAATTTATGTAACTTATAAATGTTTATTATATTGATCGGCCATTAATGTACCCTACAATAATATCATACAATTATAATATTGGCATCAGTACAAACTAATAGTTCTTTATTTAAGTGATGGTTTGTTAACTATAATATTTTAAGAAAGAAATTGGCTTTACAATGACGCATATTTTTTCTATTTGTTTATAAATTATAGCTTCCATCTCCCAAATTTTTTAAGCTTAATTTGAAATTAATATTTATTTTTGAGTGGTCAAAAATGAACTAGGAAAAATAATTTATTAACGCCTTTGCAGTGAAATATATAGGTCAGCGTCGCTCTTGAGTTCTTTATAAAGGGTCGTACCGGAATATCATTCGAAATCCCAGTCTTAAGCACGTCCGAAACGCCGTAAACCACGTATGAGAACGACGTTGAGTATTTTTTTTTTTTTTTAGTATTTTTGCTTTTAAGACTATTACAAAATACTGTGAGTTGCGAAAATGGTTTAACGTCTTTCCGAGATGGTCTATGCAGCATATTATATTGGCGTCAGACTCGTCTTGAATAATATCCGAAAAAGTACCAGCCATTAAAAGAAAAAAACAAAGTATTCAAATCTTTCAAAATGTTAGTGATTCAACAAAATAAATTATAATAAGTTTTTGTTGAATTTAAGGTGCTTTGAAATCATTAGAAATTTGAAAATATGTGATTTTAGATTATTAATATTGCAAATTATTTTATAAATTCAAAGAGTTTTTCAGATGTATGTTTTATTTATAGAAAAAATTCAATATTATGTTGTATGATAAATAAAAGTTTTACTGAGTATTTTTGATTCAATTTAGAAGCGTCGTGACACAAAGGGTGTCCTACTAGGATTTCATATACCCAGTTTTAAGAAAAATATTGTTTATCTAATAATTTTATTCATGTATCTTACTTAGAAAATGATAAAAAATGTTAACTATAAAAGTTAAAAAATAAATTTAAAAATCCCAATTATTAGGTTTATTTTAATGAAAATGTTGACGATTCAATTTTTTGGTTTCATGAATTGAATGATTTTTCAATATTTTTTTTTTTTACATTATTTGTGCCATGTTATCAATCTATCAGAAATTCACATAAAACTAATTCATTATTTAAGTAAATTTAATAAAAAATAAATTATAGTTATTTTCTATTAATTATAGAAATAAATTATTATTTTCATTTTCGTTCCGGAGTAAAATATAATGTTGGTTTTAATATTTATGACCATAGATCTTAGATTTAATGCAATTCGAATACAATTTTTCGAGGAACTACAAACGTGTGAATAATCAGGCTACATAATGAATTAACTTATTAATATAATAATATCATATCATAACAATTATATAATTTTATTATATTAGAATATAAATTACATGGATCCAAAAGTATGATTACATTTTTATTTGTGACGCAAAATTTACTCGACTAAAATGAATATTATATGTAGCAGTGTGATCACTTTTGAGAATTTCATTGCTTAATAGGTGACCTTTGATTTACAGAGTTCATAATTTTAATATAACAAAAAAAGAGATGGCTCCAGGTTCTTTGAAATAAAAAAATTGTTGATGGTTGATAATATTGAATTAAACCATGAGTTCTTAATAGAAAACTTGAATGTAGTTTGAAAAATATTTATAGAATTAAAAATGTGAGGTTTCAATTTCGAAACACAATATTTTTGTTCCAATAATAATTGCATCTAAGATCAATTTATATGGTGTTTAAATTGTTTATTAGTATTTAAATATACTATTAAAAATATGAGATTTTGTTAATTTTATGTATAATTTCCACTCATAGAAAATATAATAGATGATGACTACTTAAACAATGATTGAGAAAATATCTAAATTAACAATACTACGGTTATATTAATATACAGTTAACTGAGACAAGTTAGGATCAGTAGGTAGCTTTAATTATTATATTTTTGTATGATCTACCGATTTATTTAAACATAATTTATTGTAAATATTGACAAAACTTGCTTTTACAAAGTTTTTTATATTTTGAGTAATAATTTAAACATGGCCAGGAAAAGAACTGTTATTATTTTTACAAACTTATATCTTAGACGGTTTAGTTATATGCACAAACACTTTCTAAAACTAAAGTTTTTGCAGTAGAGCAATTAAAGTTGTAGTAAAAGTAAAGTTTCTAAAAGTTACAAATAAGACTTAAGTTAGTTGCCTATACTTTATAAATCAGATAATATAAGTTCCTATGTTAAAGCTTTATTTATTTATATAATAATAACTACAGGTTATTACAAAATTCAATATATAGAGATACATATTATTATCACTACCATGTAGTCCACATCTGGTGAATATTTTATTGGGAATTAGATATAAATATTGACTATATAAAACCATACTATTAAATGATAATTTATGTGTTATTTTTTTTGTTGATTTTTCCTTTTAGCCTTGGTTTTAATAAATAATTATAGGGGAAAAATAAAAATATATGAAGTATGCTTCTAAAGCGATCCCTCGATCAGTTTTTTAAGATAGAAGATTGATTTAGTCCAGTTATCAACTAGATTAATTATACCTCACTGGATAAATGGGAAAATTATGCCCATTAGATTGATCACATAATATTGGGCAATCAGATTTCGATTTTACCCAACATATTTTAACCGTTGGTTCATTATTTAAAGCAAAAATTAAAATTTATAAATTGAGTAAAAGTAAGTTATATCAGAATGAAACAGAATATTTTTCTTATATTTTGCTGAGAAGTTTATATTCAAGTTAAAAATATTTTATTTTAACTAAAATTATTTAAGGATAGTTCATTGTTACTTTTTAAATTAACTTCAATTTTTTTTTAAAAATATAATAAAAACAGGAACTACAGGTCGTATATGAATTGAAAACGGTTCTGTATTTCCAACTTGGAAGGTTTGACTGATATTTTTTTTTAAATATTTCGAATTTTAACTATGTAAATACTCGTCTATTATACATATTAATTAAATATTTTAAATAAAGTAATACGAACGATTATTAAATAATCTAGAATTTATGATTTCGACTAAATATTTATTTTTTCATATAATTCTTTGTCGGCATCTGCATAGCTAGGAAATTAATTATATAAGTATTGTTAAAAACTGAAATGATTTAAATACCAAATATCAAAAATTTGTAATATCTTATTACAAGATTGATCAATAAAATTTAATTTATTTAGACAAAACTATTTTTAATTTAATATAAAAACCATTCTACAGAATTGAATTAAATATATATTAATTTTATGATAGGTATACCCCAAACAATTAATTTTTGTTTTCCTTGCTATTTTATATAAAATTAATTCCGCCATAATATAAAAAATTATATCTTCTGTATTGATCGCAACTTGGTGGTTTGGGTTCAAACGATTACACAACTCTATTGTCAATAGTAGCGTTCAAAACTCGTGTATGATTAAGCAATGATCAGTCATGTGGAAATAAGATACGCTTATAGCACACGTTGAATATAGATTGGTTTTGTTTTAAGAATAACTTTAAAATTTGATTAGACTACGATGGCAAAATTCTTGATATTTTTGTCAATATTAAAAACCAAGATAATAAATGTGTAGATTAATTCAAAAAAATTAATAATTTTGATAAATATTGGTAAATAACTATCAATTTTTTTATACCAAGTAAGTAATAACCGGACATTTTTATTTATGCAATATATAATTAAGGATTACAATGCCGAAAATTGTGGAAGTTTATTTAGATTATTTTGCAAAGAAAAATAAAATATGATATGAAAAATAAGAAACCTAGGATTTTATGGATAAAACGATTTAGATGAATATTTATAAGCAATAATTGCCTATTTTACATTTTATTTCATGTTAATATTAACACAAAAATGTACATAACCATATTCGAATCGTACATATCTATTAATTTGTATTGTAAACTATTGCCTATAAGTTATCGTAAAATATGATAATGCTAAAAAAATACGAGGGGCAAATGATAAGTAATACACAATGGTGAATTTTTCGAAAATGAAGAGAGATAATTGAAATGAAAAAAATATATATAAAAATACACTTCTTTAGCTAGAAATTAATACCTTTATTTTTCAATATAATCACCATTTACAGATATACACTTCTCCCAATGAGTCACAAGTTTCTTCATACCGTCACTGAAATATGTAGCTGGTCTCTCTTTTATCCCAGACTTCACTGCTTTCCTGTGTCAACATTTTCGGTACCCAACGAGCGCAAATTTTTTGATAGCCAAGTTGCTGAATAATGAACTCGACTCTTTCTTGCGACATATCAGCTATGCGGTTTTGAGTTATTCGACGATCATTTTTGATAAGCTCGTCCACTTGAATTCGATGTTTTTCATCCGTAACAGTTACAGGTCGTCCATCGCGATGTTTATCCAGAATATTCATTTTACCAGGGTCATCTAATTTACATTTTGATACCCAATGAGATACTGTGCTTCGGTCTACAGTTTTATTACCGTAAACAGCTTTTAAGTGACGATGAATGTCTGTCGGATTAACATTTTCGGTGATTAAAAATTCAATCACAGCTCGTTGTTTTAATTTCGTTGACAATACATCAGTACTAGGCTCCATTCTGACACGCACTGATTAGAAACAAATCGAGTCATGTTCAAATGGGTATTTCTCAGTTATAAACGATAACAATAGTTATATTTGGATCTAATTTTGAAGTCTTTATCTAATTACGATTGTGAGTTATTGGCAATTGTGCATTACTTATCATTTGCCCCTCGTATTTTCTTCTACTATGTAATATTTTCTGCAGTGTATAAATTGAATACATGCATATATATACATTCGGTAAAAGAATAAATAAAATAAATAAAATAATATTTGTGAAAAACTACCATAGACCACAGTGGCGATGAAAAGAATGCTTTATCTTTAAAATATATTTAGTAAGATTAATCGTTGTTGTTTCGAGACACAAATTTTCTTCACGAGTTTGTTTTCGAATTTATTTTAGGCGAATTCTACATGTGAACATTTCTATCGTCCCACCATGTGGGATTAAGTGACTGAACGACTATGGATTAATAATATCGAACTTCATCTCTAATTTTTTCTCTGTAAGGATGTTTGTACACAGTTCGATAATATCGAATGATATTATCAGTGATTTTGTCGGATACATCGATAAAACGTTATTTTAAATCAATCGTTTGCACACTAGTTCCGATCCGATAAAATGTCTGATTTATTTCACCGATATCGTTGTGCATGTCGGACAAACGACTAAAATCGGACGATAATTTATCGATCCGGTTTTAATGATCATTAAAAATAAATGGTATGTTTGCACACTCACTGATATTATTGGAATAATGAAATACGAGTAAAATGTAGTTTAAATTCATTGCATGCATCAACGTATTCAATAATAAGTACATTTTTAAAAATGAGTTACTTTCCCTACGACGTGCCGACTCTGATTGAGTAAGTGGAATCAAGGCCATGTTTTTGGGATTAAACGGTTAATGAGTATAAAGACAAAAATATAAAAAAAACAATGGGAAGAAGTGTATATGTATCTTGAAAATAATTTTGTAGATAAAACTCCTAAAGAACAACTAGAAATTGGTTAATATTATTTTTTTAGTTTTAATATTATTAAAAATGTGTTTATTGAATGTAAAGATAAATGATTTAAGAATGTTTATATTATTTGAATTCTTCTACAATTTGGAAACTTTTGAACATGAATATGTTTTCCATCAACTGCACCTATGCAGTGAGGAAATTGGGCATTTTTTTTAGAAACTATTTGCAATAGATTTTTCATATCTTTATCTGGCATTGGAAGGAAATCATTTTTAAAAATATTCCACAGTTGAAAGCAAACTTTTCTGACAATCTTTCTGATAGTACTTATTCCTAGTCTAAAATTGTATTGTAGGTCTGTGAACGTATTTCCAGAAGCTAAATATCTGTATATTATGGAAGTATATAAATTATTAAAACTAATTTATTATTATATTAATATTAATATTTATCAAATAAATTCAATAGTTGGAAACCCGATTTAGTTAAAAATAATAAATCGTTGTATATGAAATATTAAATGGGAAATATTATTTTTATAGGAAATATGATCCTAACTAAATGGCAATGTATAAGAGATCTTTTTATTTGCTAACTAAAAAAAAAAAAGTGGACAGGGATATTTCGAAAAATACATTTATTCAGAAAGTTTAAAGTTTCTTTTTAAAGTTATACAAAAAAAATGATACGGAATTTAGTATAAGTGAAAATGACATAACCATGGATAAAGATATCAATTTCTTACCTGAAAATGATCTAACAGAGGAAATATCTCCTAGAATAAATAAATCAAAAAAAAAAAAAAAAATCTAGAATGTAATAAATGCCAATTTAATGATGAGTTTGAAAGGAAAATTATTAAAGTGTTAAAGGCTAATGAAAAACTTACTGATGAAGTCATTTTTTAATTCTGTTTTGCCATCGGTTAGAAAAATGTCGGAAGATGACAAATTCGAATTTCGTTTGGGAGTACTAAATCTTATTCAAAGTATAAAGGGACATAATAAACTTCAAAATCCACAAGCACTGACCAATTTTAATTACTCAAGTTTTTCGAAAAAACAATACCTGCAATTTCTTTAGATCATCCACAGACCGAAACCCAAATTAACTATGACACCCAAAGAAATACTTATTCTATGCAGGCTGAACAGGCAAATTTCTCATCATATTTTTTTTAATTTTGAAAGCGCAAATTAAACAATTTATTAATGTTTCATTTTATTTTGATTTTTGTTAAATTAGAAGGACTAATTTTGTTTTTATTTTATAATAGATTTTGTAATTAAATTAATTAAAAAGTTTGAAATAATACATACACTATAAAGTTTGAATTAAAAAAAAATGTATTATTTGTGTGGTAATTTATTTAAATTAATACTCAAGTGGCATAAGTAATATTTTATATTTACCTCAGTGTTACAACTGAAATCTCTTTTAGTGAAACATATAATCATATTTGTGTATCATTTCAACGAATGACATCAGATATTTTGTCTAGTATTAAGGTAAAAGTAGAAAAACTCATGCGGAAATAATTAAAAAATTTTCGTTCATCATCAATAATTTTTTTAAATAATGTATAAAAAGTACCTTCTACGTATCTTGCTGTTAAAATAGGGTTTCCAAAAAGTCCTCTTGCGTTTTTTTTGATAATAATTTACGTTTTTGTTTAATGTGTAATATAGCTAAGAGTACGATTTTTTTTTTTAGAATTCATTTTTAATTGTTAAACACTAGAAATAATAAGAAATTACTGATAGATATAAGCCCAGTAACCGTAATAATTTGATTTTTATTCTTTTATCGGACCGATAATTTTGACTAATATACAAAATAGATCTGATATTATAACCGTCACCGATAATATCGTCCGACTATGTGCAAACGGCCAAAAGTGTGTCACTTTACTATAGCAAAATATAACAAACCACAAGGAATTATTGTCTCCTGTTGACTATGTTAAAAATATTAATTAGACAGTAAATAGATGGAGTAGGAAAATACGTTCGATGAATAACCCTTATTATTTTTAATTATATTTTTTTATTTTATTTATTTTTTTTTTTGCTTACTAAATTTCCCCAGTCACGTTTGTAAATCTTATGGTATACACGTATGATACAGAAAAATAATACGTCGCACACAATACATTTAGAACTAATAATACACATAATAGCTAGTACACATATTAACTTCGTGTGAGGCTGTCACACGTTTTGTCGTATTTGAATACATAACATGTGTTTGGTATGCCTTCGGTTGTGGAGGTGGCGGCAACGACAACAGAACTATAGAACTTGACCGTTAGAGGAGAAAAAATAAAAAGAAAGAAAGTTATAATAATAAATAAGGTTTTTATTACTTTGTGAGTTTTTTTTTTATTTAATCGACGTTTTCAGTTTTGAGTTAAATAAATATATATAGTACGTTATTGTCGTGGAACTCGGGTTGTTAAACGTGTTTTGTTAACACTCATCTATGAAAAGTTATATCATGTTGGGTGGGGTTTTTTTTTATTTAAAGAAAAATTATAGTATAATATTATATAATATATTATATTTTTTAGTGAAATTAGACGGGTTTTCGACAGCCATTAAATTTTAATTAACAACAACGATGTCCACTATTAGTATTAAACAATCGTTTAATGTCGACTATTAACTGTAGATGTACATATTGTATATTAATGATAGATTACTTATGCCTAAGGTACTTAAATTATCGGTGCTGGTAATAAATTTACAAACTAAATAAATAAAAACTTTACGAAAACAACCAAATTTTAATAGTCATCCATTCAGTTTAAATAATATACTGTAAAGTAAAAAACAATTTTTGTTTATAATTTGTAATTGTTTATAATGTTTATAATTTTATATCTATTCGTTTATATCACTCCAGATATCTATTGACAAGTAAAATATCTGTAAAGTAAATCAGTTTGTTTTATGATAACAATTACATTTTTCATAAAGACCACTGAAATCATAATGAGCTTATAACCGTATGATTTCTCAACTTTTGATAAGTTTAGATATAGGATGTTATTATTTTGGATATACTCGTAGTTCAAAAATACTGATTTATTTCCGATTTTATTTAGGTAATTTTATTAGAAGATTAATTTATACGAGATAGATGGAAATAATTACTGTCTTGTGATTAGAATTTATATATTTAAGCCATAAAATAAATCTTGTAATATTTATCATTATTATTATTATTATTAGGGAGCAGAATTATATGCACAATAGATATGATCCTAAAAATGTTATAGAATATACATTTGTAATTAAATTGAAAATAGGGTGAGGCGAGGTATGTTCGTAATATTTCTTTAAACATTTACCACGCATATGCCTATTAAGTAGTAGACCTGAAATTACGTTAAATGTTATCTGTGGTACTATTGTCAATTTACGTATAGTCGTTTAATGCGTGAGATACGTTTACTGTTTAACCTACTTTATTTTAAAATAACTGTGACAGTTTCACACATAAAAATAATACACACGAATGCAATGATCGATTTCCATAATTCCGTTTAGCTCAAGTATTGAACTCAATCTTATGAATTTATTTATATTAATATGATTTATATATAATAGGGTAATCCTTATTTATGTAGGTCGAATATTTTATTTAGAACTGTTAACAAATTACCCCCCTAATTTGTTAAGTCGTATGTATAAATAATTTAGATGAAATTTGGAAGGTTTCACTCAACCCTTTCTGGTGTCGCATTAGGGTTGAAATATGGCACATAAGGATAGATTTATTATTTTTATATCGAATTTAGAAAATATTGGATTAAGTGTGAACATGCAAAGAACTTGTTTAAATATTTTTATATTTTTTATAAATAATTGTATATACTCGTAATTATCGAAATTTATATTTTTTCGGTTTTTTTTTTTTTTTTTTTAATATATACGATAAAATAACTTACGTAAAATTATATAAAGTTAAATTTTTAAAAATAAGGTAATGGGTAAATATGTCACAAAGTTAACTTTAATATAAAAAATACATTCAATTTAACTCTTTAATATTTATGTTGCGTATGAGCATGTTATTCTATTTTTGGGGATAATGACCAATTTTAATGTTAAGTATATCATGGGACTGTGAACGTGAATTTATAAGGTAAAATAAATATATGTGTTATAAATGAAAATATGCACTATAAAATTACAAATATGCATGAAATTTGTAAAATAATTGTAAAAACGTTGAAATACGTAAAATATGAAAAATAAAATTAATGTTATTTTAATAAAAATGTTCTAAATTGGGGTCGATTTTATCCAATACATACGGGGTATTGGCATATAAATCTGTTCCTTAATTTACATTATACGAGTATGTCTTGCTCTTTTAATAAGCTAATTAAATATTTTTATTATTTATTATTATGAAATGTTGACAAAAAAACCAAATTAACATGATTAAATATACAGTTATAATATATATTTATATATATAGTTCCTTTGGAAGTTTTTTCATAATTCCATATCAGTTAAAGACACAACTATAATTGTTACGTAACATTCAGTACACGTACTTGATTTAAAAGGTCCTTCTCAGGACCAATAAGTAACACAAACCAGTAACGACCAATCACAGGTCTTTATTAAATAAACACGGAAAACAATAACTTAAACACAAACCACAACAACGGGGGTGACATGGATAGGGGAGAAAAATACCTATCCAGAGATATTACCAGATATTCACCGAGAAAATAAAACACTGTCACCAACAGAAGACGGAAGATATAGGAGAGTTTATAAGAGAGGAAAGGAGGAAAAGAAGGAAAAAGTCGAGAAGTGACAAAATCGAGGGTAGGATCATCGAATAGAGAATAAAAATACCTATCCATGGATACCACCCACGACGTAATCAGAACAAGGGAAGAGAAGTTATCAACAGAAACTTAATGCAACCAGACACAGGTTAAAAATAGGATATACAGAAAGTTCTCTATGGCAGTGTGGTTATATACCGGCATTCCGATACCAATTAAAAACTTCCATTTCAACATCTATTCTGAAGACTTCAATTACACTCTACGATAAGACTGAATTGAATATTGAAAAGGAAGAACACAGTAGAAAACTTACCACCGCGACGATCTTAGAACTATTCAAAAGGACCAATCAAGAGACCGGAATCAAAATTGTAGCCCGGCATCGACGAGCTACTGTTACGAAATCAAACTATAGCCGTGACGGACGATTGACCACACTCGCCGATTCTACGTCAATTGCTGAGACCAGGCACAGACTGCCGTTGCGAATGTTCGTCTACATGAATTGCATATACGATATCCTACGTGGCACCGTGTCCTGGAATACACCACTCAGGATTAGTCTGTTACTAAATCTTAATATTTAGCGAACGTCCTCGACGGGTAATCAAGGCCTGCGATCCACGGATACACGTACGTAGCCTTTCGGTGCGGTGGCGGACCGATTCCACGACCGACGACACCAAGTCCGAGACCTGATTCCGGAGGATTGTAATTGTAATTCCGACCAAACAGACAAGCAGGGCAAGTCCAGCCATCGAAGACCGTATGCTGTACGAATAATCGCAATCCGGGAACTTCGCCTACCAGCCGAGAAACCTCCGCAGTCAGACCACTATTCGATCCACAATCCGCCGTAGCTAAAATAGCACTTTTCAGCGCTGACAAATCACAAGGCACTTAATTAAGTTATCCTTCCTGGATTTGATTCGCCACCGGAGTACCGCTTAATCAAACTTGTACCGGTGACGGTCAATCCCTATCCACACATTACTTGTACGAACGTAAATCTATGATAACCCCATAATGGTAACGTTAGTGTCCGACTAACTCCCAAGCACCACCGACTGCTCCGACTCACTTTTACAAGTCTGGTCGGAGCAAGCCGACGGTTTCTCGTCCTTTCATATTATATGTGTATATATATATCTAAGTTTTATATCAAAATATAAGAACGGTGAATACCTACAAATCCGAGCGTTTTAATTATTTTACTATTCGGAATGTCAACCCTGACACTCCGTATCATAATTCTTACGAATTACACTATGGTATGTTTGATATTTATTTATCATAATATCAGACTCTACTACTATAATTCTACTAGTTCATATACATAGTGTATTTACGTATTGGTATGTCTTTGGTGATTTTATTTAAAATTTTCGTGTAGATTTTAATTAGAAAAATGTATGATTTTAATACAAGTAAGATACATTTTACTCAATATGTTCTAGTTTGCTTGTTATCATGATTAAAGATATTTAAGGTTTTAATTAAGAAAAATCGTCATATGCTGAAATCACACCTAACAAACCACCACCCGATCAATCTCTACACATCATCACCAAATTCCACGACGAACTAAAATCTATACTTTATCCCTTTCTTACTGTTATAACATCCCTAATAAACAAAATCCCACTCCTCGTCGCTCCCACCCCACAACAACACACACACACACACCACATATTCCGTACATCCATAACACGAACATAATATAATATATTACCTATATTATATTTATAATAATTATAAATAATAAGTTATAATTATAATAAATAATAATTAATAATAATTATAGTTATATTTATAATTATTATAAACTGTTATTAATAACTAACTTGATGTAATATGTTGATATATTTTTATTTTCTTAAATAAAAAAAAAGGATTTAATTATATAATTTTCATGAACATTTTCAGCACACACTCGAAACTTGCTCTAAAGAAAAAAACAAAGAATAATTTACAATTTCTTCTTTAATTTTTAATTTTTTGATTTTTTAATTTTAATAATTATAGTATTGCAATATTATGTAAATACCGACACTTACATTTTAAGCTATTCGATTGTTTTATTAGTGTTATTTACTCCGAGAAATAAATAATTAAACATAATAATGTAGAATAAATACTTTCAATCGTAACTGAGATAAACGTAAAAATCGTTGAAACGATCGTATTTTTAATCGTATATATAATATTTTCGTACTTTCACGGGAAAATAATGAGCAGATTATTGCAAAACAATATTGAATTTTGATGTCTAGTACTTATTTTATATCCTATGAACTCTAGTGTAAGTTTCTAAAGTATCGTTGATAATAAAATAAATTATAAGCCCAAATAAAATGTTTTTTTATCATAGTTCCTTGTATAACTATATTATCTTTAACCGTACTAGGTACTTCCACGAGGTCATTATTTTTGCGTATACTAGAGCTACTCACTCCAATATTATGTAATCAATTTTCAGAAAAAGTGTAAAATGAGTATTAGTTTTAGATAAACACGTGTGCTATGCATGGACGTGGTCGGTTTTTGATCGAGACGATAATAACGCATGATGTGTTAGACAGCTCGAAAAATAATAAAAGATAATAGTAATCGAATTTATTTTGAAGGAAAAATTATGGGTGATTAAATATACACATCTTTGTAGACCAGTTAGAAAAAAATATTAAAAGATATATCTATATTTAGTAGTGTTGGGCAACAATATATTATTGTGTATCGATATCGTTCCGATTTTCTCGATATTGTATCACGATATCGGAATTTGATCTATATCGATATCGTATCGAATTATATTTTTATAAATTTAGTAAAATAATATACTAAAATTTAGTATATGATATTTATTATTGGTACACCAAAATCGTAAACTTTTATCTAGTACATAATGCTTATACAGATAACATTATGAGCTATATAAAATGTAACAATAATGTAGAAATGTAAAATTAAATATAAATAATATAATAATTCACATTTCTCGAGGACACGTGTACAAACTTTATCAGTTATATCATTAGAAAAATATTATTACTTATTAATTTAGTTAATAATTTATTACACAGCACACACAATAAAATTTACTTAAGCTTAGAATCTAAAAATAAAATGTATTTTTAGAAAAATTATTAAATTGCATATTGTGCGATATATCGTACAATTATAGAACGATATTGGTGTCGAAAATGTGTCATGGTATCGATATCGTATCGAATTATCGATATCGTTGCCCATCACTAATATTTAGTACAATTTCAGCCAAAAATATTAGGTGGTTTATACTCACTTTTTAAATACATACACATGCTATCATAATTTACCATGATATTTATCGACTGTCAAACATCCAAACTTTCTGAACAATTCCAATACATAATATACATAACTATTCATTATTTTTGGAGTATAAATAGTAGCTACATAATATGCATTATACACACACATAGGTTTGTCTAGGCGTTTTTATCAGGTCGTGCATAAAATATACAAATGTGAAACTGAGTTACCGAAAGTAATAGAAAATACGATCTTCAAATTTGGAAAAACCATTTTTTGTAGGCCATGCCTTTGCATGAGAGACTCGACCTGTAGATACGTATATGATATGTATGTATGTATTTTATTATACAAGTGTACATGACGAAGTTTTATATAATGTATACAATTATACAAACGAGGTCATAGTGCGGTTGCTGTTTTGGGGGATGGAGGAACAAGAAAACATGGGTAAATATAACGAGGATGAATAATTTAAATTATTATTATATAAATTATTATGCTTCACACCTATAATGACGCAGCTTTTCAGTGTACAATATAATAGAACGACTTAGAGGGACAATGCAAATAGCTTTGTAGCAACCATAATGGTGAAAAGCAAAATAAAATCTTTAGAGGAATTAAGGACGAACGTTGGGCGAGAAAGAGAAAGATTCTAAAAAATCACTGAACTTTGTTTTACAAATACATTTATTTGTGATAGACGGATTAGATATAATATCCTCATTAAATATCGTATGAATAAGTTATTTTCATACATACAAAAATCAGAGTCTATTTCCTTTACAGTTTTTACACTTTTGTTTTGTATGTCAGTTGGCTCATTTGTCGCATCTTTCATATCCCTATACAACGTAGAAATGTGTATGAACTTTTGAACATTTGAAATGATCAGAAAATGTCCATATAAAAAAGCAATATTTTTGACCATCCCACTGCATAATTCATCATATTACCAAAAAAGCCAAAGACTTTTGAAGTACTTAATCCTTGTTTTATCTTTGTATAAGACTCGGTCGAAACTATTTTATATACGTATATGTATACTATTTGTGCGTGTACATTGAATATATATATATCAAATAACGTAGTGGAGATACACAGTAATAGAGAGAGAAGGTATACATAAGTCAATACATTATCGAAGAGGTTGTTTGAAATATAAATGATTACAGGAAGCTTTGACTATGTCTAGTGAACGAAAACATTGAATGATCGCAAAAAATTTAAATTTAAATGTCTTTATATTACGAGTTTTCAAGTTGAATGAGAGTTGTTCTTGTCATCGAATATAAATTTCTTATTTTTTATTTTATTAAAAGTTTTCATTAAAAAATTGCACATATTATTAAATACGAATTATGTGATATAATAAACTATAAAGGTATTAAGTAGATATGATTTAATGTTGACATATACGAAGTGTTTTCAGTATAATATAAATTGATCAATCTATAATAATTTTATTAGACACATATCTATTGACATAGATTATTATCAGGGTTCAGATTTTATAGCATTTGCTACTTATTATAGGATAAAGATAAAGATAGCAGAGTAAGCTATTCATTTGTGTTATTAACAGGGACTCCAAATTAGAAATTTTATTTTACTATATTTTGCATATTGAAAGTATTTTAGATTTTTAGTGCTATTTTTGAAACTTTAGTGATATTTTTTTGCTAATATATATGATTTTATGCTTTATTTTGTATTTTTCATAAATCTCGTTGATATTGAATAAAAAATAGTATTCTTTTAGGTGAATCCAAAAATTCCCACATTTTTGTTTCATAATGACAATTGATAAATAATATGATATTTACTATTTTACATGTTATTAGAATCTATTTTTAAGTACCCTGGCGATATCCAATATATTTAAATATTTATGCCCTCTTATCTGTTTTATTTATTTTTATTTTATTATTGTTCTACAATATATTGTCGTCTATCATATGTATTTCATGCTTTCAGTGTCAGTTCTGCATATTTTTTGATTTCGTTTCATATTCGTTCATTACTCGATTGTGTATTATTTGTTTTTCTGTTTCGATACTTAACGTAAAATGCCGAAAGTTAAAACATCGAACTATTCGAGACTTAGATATTTTGTGTCTGAGTTTAGTGACAATGATGTTTTTACGATTGACGCAAGTATTCTATTTTGCAAATTGTGTGAATGTAAAGTTAATAGTGACAAAAAGTTTAACGTTACTCAATACTTAAAAATGTAGAAAAAGTTACGTACAAACAATTCCATCATTCAAAGTAAAATAGTTGAATATACAACCAAGACGTACTACATAAAAGTTTTTTGAAATTTTTAACAGAATATAGTAATTTTAGTTTTTTTTTATTAATATATTACTTCATAAAATAATATAATACATTTAATAAAATTTTGACTTACATTTTTTTTTTTTTTTTGCTATTTTTTTTTGTTTTTATGGCATATTTATAAAGCATATTTTAAGGTTTTTTTTGTCATATTATAGTGCATATTTTAGTATTTTTGGTGCTATTAAATTTGAACCGTGATTATTACCTTATTTATTATTTTATTTATTTATTTATTATTTATTATTTGACATATCTTCTTAAGATTTTATGACTTTGTAGAACCTACTTATTTTTGCTAATTATTTATGTAAATACTTCATAAGATTATTAATTATTTTAATTAGAAAAATCTTGGTATTTTATAAATAGTTTAAAATAAACCATTTTTTTAACACATAAGATAAAAATATTTTCTCTTCTGGAAAAAATAAATCGCTTCTTTTGAAACAATTTACACATATTTGTTCTATACTGCAAACTCTTATACTAAAATAAATACAATTATATGAAATTAATTAGCTCTGTAAATACATCCATTTGCATTTCCATTCAGATCAACCACACATAGTTTCAGGGAATAAATAACATCAAAATTGATTTTCATAAATAAATGTTTTTTTAATTTAATTTTTTTTTTTTTTGTATGGATGAGTAGTTACATACTCATTTAATTTAATCGTAAATAAAATATTATTTATTCTCGGTTAATAATATTTTTAGTTTTCTTGTTATTAAATAAAGGAATTTAATTTAGTAACAACCATTAATTTTGCTATACATGTAATTTTAATTAAAATAACGATAGATAAAGCTTGTCATAATGTAATTACTTTTATAAAAGTAAAAGTATATTTGTATAGCATATAAGTAAATTGGAGTTTAAAAAAATCTATTTCTTTCCAACTTCAAGATTGTCTGTTTGAGACTTGATGGATGAACCTCCAATGGAAACAGTCTTTTGGGCGATGGAATCAAAATTGGCTGAATTAAAAAGAGATGATGTATCAGTTGAGGCCGAACCGGCAGAAAAGGAGTTGAACGGAGTTGACGTAGAAGATCCGAAATATGACTTTTGACCAAACCCGTATGCACCGTTTGACAAATCAAAATCACTGCTCTTTTGGGCTTCATTTAAGCCGGTGAAACTTTGTTGAGCAATATTTGATTCAATGAGTAGCCCTGAATTGGAAGTTGAACTATAAGAGCTTATTGGGCTAGCAGTGGAGCTGAATAAACTTGATGGGGCAGATGTAGAACTGTAGACATTTGACGGGTCAGATGTGGTGCTTTGGAATACATTTCCGGAAACTGGTGCTACTCCTGACGAGAAAGTCCTATAACCAGATTGACCAATGAGTCCAGATTCGTATCCAGCTAAGGCGACCGGAGATTGTTGATAATAGTGAACAGTGGCAAAGCGTTGAACCGGAGCTTGGACTGGCACTGGAACCTTCACTTCATATGGAACATGAACTGGGTACGGTACCTTCTTTTCTATTGGGTATGGCACAGGTCTATCCACGTTTACCGGAACTTTAACTTCTACTGGAACTGGTACATTAACTGGAACTTCATATTTTACCGGATATGGAACTCTCTTTTCAACTGGGTATGGCACCAATTTTTCAACTGGGTACGGAACTCTTTTTTCGACTGGGTATGGCACTGGTTTATCGACCTGAACTGGATATGGTACGGGTTTTTCTACGGGATAAGGTCTGTCTACATTTACTCGTACTGGATATGGCACGGGTTTTTCGACTGCATACGGCACTGGTTTCTCAAATGGTACATGGACTGGGTAAGGCCTGTCAACTGGAACCTTAACTTCATATGGTACTGGTTTTTCGACTGGGTATGGTACTCTCTTTTCAATTTCCACTGGGTATGGCTGAGGAACATTGATCGGACGATCTACATTGACTTTGACGGCATATGGCACGTGTTTTTCTACCGTGACTGGGTACGGGTGTGGTACACGGACTAATACAGGGTATGGGATTCTCCTTTCAACTTGGACGTAGTATGGTACTGGGACTTCCCTGTTGATGGTGATTTCATGGTGAGGCGCTGGAACATTAGTGACTGGTAATTGGGCATATTCGGTATTGTAAGAGTCAGATTTTATGTAAGTAGCTCCTTGTGAAAATGCCGGAACATTAGAAGAAAATGATGCACCGTAAGATGTAGCAAAAGCTGGCGATCTATTCAAGAGAACAGGTTCTGGGGTTGACGAAACAACTGGTGAAGATCCGGATATGAAAGCAGATGCTGGAGTAGACGAATAGGTGAAACTTGAATCAGAGATAGCAGCACTTGGTAAATCGGCGCCAGATAAGATAGGTGCTGGGGTAGAGGATCCAATGAAAGCTGCTGGAGTAGAAGAAGCATATGATCCATCAAATAATGAAGTAGAGGTAGAAGAACCAATGATTGATTCTGGAGAAGATGTCAAGAAAGATCCGTCGAAAGATTTAGGTATAGCACCATTTGAGTAAGTATTTGATAAAAACGAATTTTCGAATGCGAACGGAGATGAACTTGAGCTATAAGAAACAGATTTTAATGGTGGTGCAGATGTTGAAAATGAGCTATCAAATATAAATGGAGTTGGGGTAGATGGACCAAAATACTTAGCACCAAATGAGTTTGAAGAAGGTGGCTCTGAGACAATATTCACATTTTCAGAGGCCGATGTAGCTTTATCGTTGTTAAGTGTCTTTGAGCAATCATGTGGTTTAAGATTTTTGAGATGTTTAACGTCAGCAAATGTATTTGATACAACTAGAAGAGCTAGTATCGTTGCTTGAATCTGAAAAAAAAAATATCTCATGAATATTTATTATGTATGTAATAATACAAACTATATTTAAGTATGCGAATTGGCATTTAAATACGAAGTATATTGACTTCACCAATTAAACACAGTTTATACATTTTATGGGCTTAATATAATACATATATTTTTATTAATTATATTTATTTTAAGATAATAAAAAAATGTATTAGCCAAAATATTTAAACAATGAAAAAATAATGTCTATTGTTGATGTAGGCAACAGATTTAAGAAAATTAAATTTTTAATATACACGTTGGCTATAATTTGTACGAGGAATTTTTAATATTATTTTTTATTGTATACTAATATATACCTATTAGATGTAAAAAATAAAAAATTCAGCTAATAACTTTAGTTGTGTAAAAGTATTTATTAAAATAATTTTATTTTTTATTTTAGCATTTGGGTTGGTTATAATTTTATAACTATTTTGGTAATTGTTTTTCCTTTATACTATTCGTATTTTTCAAATTTTTATGGAAACAAACAAGCAATCAAATGATTGAATCATTGAAAATAGAATTTTTTATTATTATATTATTATACTATTTATTTATATTATTTCTAAAAAATGGTAAAATTGTAAAATTAGAATTGTATTGTTGTAAAATAAAGTTGATATTTTATGTTAATAAATATTCAGTAGAATTTAATTATAAGATAATATCAATACATTTTAAGGGAAAAAGAAAATTAAATATATATTTTGACTTAGGTATATTAATTGATTGAATTAAATATTATTGAGACTTAAATTGTTTGCGTTATTTAGAATTGAATATGTATTTTTTGATGTTTTAGGGTAACACATTTAAACCATGATTTTTTTCATAATATTATTAATACTATGAGTATTTTTGGATATATTTATTCAATAGCCCTAGGAAAATTTACTATGTTAGTGTCGTATAATAATTTTTTTTGTATAAAATAATAAATAAACGTATGATAAGTTTATAAAATTTAATATTTATTTATGTACTTATTATTTTCATCATCTATAGTTAGTTTTTATAAGACAGGATATATCATATAAGTTGGAAATTTTGAAATATTATCTTAAAAAAGTATTACATTTTGAATAAAAATATAATTTATTGAATTATAATAACTTGTTAAATTGTATTATATTATAACTTATTTTGTTTTCTATGATATATTTCATAATTTCTAAGTTTTTTAATATATTATTATACGAAATGTGATAATTTGAACTAATTTAATAGTGTTTATAAAACAATTTAAAAGTCTCAAAATCAAAAAGTTAAAAATCATAAAGTTATAAAAATACAAATAACTAATGTCATACAAATTATTTTATAAGTTTAAAATAAACGTGAACTACTGAATGAAGACTAATAAATGTTTTATAAAAATCAGTTACTTTAACTTTAGAATTTAAATCAAGTCCAAATTAACTTTCATAATACATTCAACTGTCGTATAAAATAATTCACATAAAACTAAAATTAAATCTAATATAACAAATCAAGTAATTTATAAACATAGACTTTCTTCAATAAAATATGAATGTTTAAATAAATTATTAGTTTTAAACTTTTTATTATTATTATATATTGGTTTATTAAATGTGAATAAACAAAAAATAAATTTAATATTGTATTTTAATTAATTACCATTGAATGAATCATGTTTAATTATAATTGAATGTAGAACTTAATAAAATATGTAATGTGTTTCTTTGGAAAATATACATTAAATTCATAATTTTTCAAAATATTTACTTTAAAATAAAATGTTTAAAATATTTTTGTATTTCTTAAATAATTAATTTTAACCAAACACTTTTGTTGATGTAATTTAAATAAGTATAAGAGGAGTTTTAATTAAGTTTTCGTCATAAGCATAATATAATACAATGTTCATTCTTACCAAAACACTTGTAGCCATGTTTGCTTTTGCTGGTTGATTGTGTTCAGTCTTGTGGCCGACGACTGGATACATTTCTGATCGTCAGCCTTTAATATATATACTCGTGCATCTTCTTCAATTGTCCTCCATGCAATTGCTATCAGAAACCTGTATAACGAGAAAGGAGAATTTAATTTAATTTAATTTAACTCTTTTTATATATTTAATACGACAAGATGCTTTTTATATAACCATTTGTTTTCGTTCTAAATTTTTCAATACTTTATTAAGTTTTTTTTTTTTAAATTTATGTAAATCGTATTTCTTTAACTATTTGCGTATTTTCGGATATTTGGCATATAAACTGGTTGTTCGTATATAATCCACGGGGTTGCATAATAACATTATGGATTCTGAAATACTTCAGTCCTCGTTGACCTTCGAATACGATGATGTATCAAATTTCTCTTTCACCTCCATAATACGTGCATCTTCATATACATTTATTTGATGAAAATCAATCTGCATGTGCATTTACATTATAATATTTTGTATGAAATACGCAGCTAGTATGTGTGCTCTCATATAAAATGTAATTTATGTTTGAATGTTTCTCTGCTTTATTAATTTAAAAAAGCTTAGACTAAATTTTAGGATTATTAAATTCAATACGACTGACCAATAAATAAATAATACAAAAAAATAAAAAAGTATACAATAATATTTTTTATTACATCGAAAAACTGATGTTATTATTGTGAACAATACGATTTTATAAAAATCAAGTACTTATCGATATATTTTATACAGGATAGATAGAATCATATAAGTAAACTTTATAATAAAATTTTTCTCAACTAGACATTTGAAAAAACTAAATTGAATATTACGTGTTTAATTATCAATATGTATAAAAGCGTGTTACAACGATTTTCATTTATTTGTTATAAAATATAATTTCTAATACATTGTACAGTATTTTTTTAGTTTTCTTGATTATCAATACGTTATAACGGAAAGAAAAAAAAATAGGTATGCCTTTAGATATATATTTATAAATTATTTTAATTTCAGTGTAACCATTTTTAAAAATGTTGAAGTATTAAAACTGTATACACTTTGGGTTTAGAGCATAAGAGTTGTTGGTTTTAAGATATATTAAAACTGTAAATTGACAATATTCACATTATAATAATTATTACTTTTATAAAATATCAAACTATAATATTAATAACCCTTATTTTCTAATATCACTCTCAAAAAATTAAGCATCAGCACTTTTTTTATTTTTGAAATCATAATTTTTATATCTATCAAAAATTAAAAATGTTATATTCATGAATGTTTTGATTGAAGTCAGAAAAATAAATTTATATTATACTATATTATTCATAAGACTAGATAAATAATATTAAAAGAGAAATAATATACTTAACATTTAAGACCAATTGTTACATATTTTTTAAATTTTATAACTAACAGACTAAGAATAAAAATATAAAATAAAAATAAGTTTAATATTTTATATTTTATAAATCAGTATGTATATTATAGTAATAAAACATCAAAATATGCACTTCAAAATTCTCTAAACATGTTTTGTAAGAAAAAGATTTTTTTTTTTTTAAGACCTCTATTTTTATCCAATATTTTGTAATAGTATTCTGTTTTATAATTAAAAATTATTATGAGAATAATAATAAAATCTAAACAAGAATTCTGTAAAAATATTATTTTTATGCTATATTCATATTTTTACATACGATTTCAGCTAAATATTCTATACTTTTATGATTTAACATTTTGTAAAACTTTACAAAAACTTGCATTATAAAATTGTGTATAAATATATAATAGTAAAGTTATGTTTCAAAAATACTGTAAACTCTAAGGTTATTTTATAAATTTTATTAAAATCAAAATCCAAATTATTTAGTTTTATTCTTATTCTTTTACTATATAAAATATATTTAATAGACAATATTATTTTAATATGGTTTCTAAAATAATTTTTTTTTTTTTTTAAATTAATTAATTAAATGTAACAAATATATCAGGTATTTTTTAGTTTCGATATAAAGTAAAAATGCATGGGTTTTGGTCACGCATCTCGTCTTTTTAATTATATTCATATAATGAGATGAAAAATAAAATACAATATTTAAAGTTAATTTTTTAATACATTTTTAGCATATCGATGGTTTATTTATATAACTTTAAATCTAATTATAATAAAAAAGGTTTTTAAAATATGGAGGTAATTCACCAGATATTTACTAACATGTAAAATCTATTATATACATGTAGTTATAGTTAAAAATATTACGACTGTAATGTTTATCATATACACTTACTTTTGACACTTTGTTTGTACTTAATTTATATATTACATTTTTTGCATCATCTTATATTAGATTAAATGTAGATACATTACTTTACAAGTAATGCAATATTAAATTATCATTATTATTTATTTATAATGTATATTAATATGAAAATAATCGCCATGTTGGAATTATTTAAAAATTTACATAACTAATATATATATATATATATGTATGTATGTGTGTTATATAATGAATATTCATATAATTAATATATTTAATACACATGTATTATAACTATGTCTTATAAACATTTTTCCAATAACCCATGCCTCTATGAGTTTAAGTCAAATTCTTAGCCAAAATACTACTAAAATTTACGAAAAATTATAAATACAGTTTTTAGTTATAGTTAAACTGTTAGAAGTTACGATGACGATTATAACTTCTACCAAATATTTTCTACTGTACAGAGAATATCTACTATTATTATTTTTTTTTATCCATGGTACAGCTTCAATTACTATTAGCTTGTAACAAAAGATGATACAAAATGTTCTTCAATAAGTTTTACATATAAATTGGTTTTTTTCTTTTTTGTTACATGTAAATGTACAATAGCTACTTAAATTAGGTTATACATATAAATTTGTTTAAGAAATGTGATTACTTTGTTGGTGTTGTCATGGTTTGGGTTGAGGGCTTCGAAGATGTTGTCGGGAATTTCGAGTCTTTTTCTTGTACCTATATGGTTACTACATTACATAAGAATGTGCTTGGCAGTGAAAGGTTCTCCGCAGGTTTGGCACATTGTAGGTTCTTCTCTGCACATAAGATTTCCATGGGATATCTTTGAGTCACCAATACGAAGTCTGTTAATAACTATTTCATCTTTGTAATAAGATGTATGGAGTTTGGGCCAGTATACGGTAGTATATTTTATTTCTCTTAGTTTATTATTAGGTATACGCCGCCATTCAGATTCCCATAAATTGGTACAAAAGGTGCTGACATTTATATGAACGTCAATGAGTGAGGAGTATGTTCGTATTTCGGTTAGAGGGTTATTAACTGCTTCATGAGCTACTTTTTCAGCTTTTTCATTGACATCTATTCCACAATGGCCCGATATCCATATAAATTGTATATTTTTGTTGGCTTTTTCAATGTTGTTACTTATTTTAATTGTTAGGGTGCTTGAATGTAAGTTATGCTTCAGTTTGTTGAGAGCGGTGAGCGAATCTGTATAAATACTAATGGTCGAAACGGGCAGTTGAATGGCCAGGTGAATTCTCTCCAGAAGTGAAAAATATTCCGCTGTATAAATACTGTTATGGTTTGGTAGTTTGTACGATATGGATTAATTGCCGTTTATGATAGCGATCGCAACACCTGAGTTGGTTTTTGAGGCGTCTGTATAGATTTGTGGGTAAGATGGAGATGAGTCCATGATTTGATTGAATACATCTTTATATATAATATTAAATGTTTCTTTTTTACTATAATCTGCTAGCCTGGCATCCATAAGAAAAGATGGTACTCTCTAAGGGGACACCACACTGTATTCTCGTTTGATAATTGAATTTGGATCAATATTGATAAGCAAATTTTAATTAAACATCCTTAAACACAGTGGTTTTTTTTAAATTGGAATTGGAGCAAAATATATTTGCAAAACGATTTTGAATTATAAATGGCAATGATGAGTTTTATGAGGAGGAAAAGATGCGAGCAAAATAATTAAGAGCGAATTTGATTCTACGAATGAGAAGGGGAGATTTTCCAGAAATTGATAAAATGCTTGGAATGGAGCTACTTCGAAATGCGCCGGTTACAACTCTTAGCCCACTGTTATGAACTATATCAACTACTAATATTAAATGTATTATATATTCTAAATACTGTCTAAAAACTGCAAATTTATTATAAATCATTTCAATAAAAATTAAACAAACAGAAATATATTTTAGGGATATATTATAAAAAATATATTCGATTTATATTTTTAAAATGAAAATCTTTATTAAAATCATTACCGTAATGATAGTTAGAAACAGTCTCTATTTCCTTATGTTTTATAACTTAATATATATTTATATGTTTAGCAATAATTATGATTATTCATTTATGTTCTCGAAAAAACTTTTATTCAAAATTTAAATTTTAGATGAATAAAACCTTTATATATTAATAACATATAATAACACATTTTTCGTCTTTTATTCTTTTAGAATTTATACTAGAAATGTATGAATAATATAAGTCTTCTTAGGAATTGAATTTTTATTTTTTTTTGTAAAATATGTGTCTCTCATATGAAGTTAAACCTTCTGAAACATAATGACCATACGCTACTACACCATAGACTCTATGGTATAGAGTATATTACTGAAAAATTCAAACATTTTTATTAGTTGTCCTTACTACTAATCTTCCCATAATATAATATGATATTTAATATGTAATATTTAGAAAATTATATTATAGTGTTTAAAAGAGGTAATGAACTCACTTTTTTTTTTAAACTCAAAGTTCTAATGAAAAGTCAAATAGCTTTGAACATTTGTTTTAGGTAAATACAAGTATAACTAGTATATCTGACTCAATGAAAATAGGTTCATTTAAATATTTTGCTAAGGATATAATGTTGTCACATTCAATACACTCGTATGTTTTTTTACTGATATTAGTCTATAGACTATTATACATATTTTCAAATTCTTTCTTCTATTCAAAATAATTATTAGACAAGGTAAGATTTTTTTATATTTTTGAAATTTGTTTCTTTTATATAATTTTCATTTGCAGACAGATCATCTTTTAAAAGACTAATGATGACATTTTCATAAGGAGAATTATTAAAATATACCATTGCAATCACCACTGCTATCGAATCAAATTAATAAACTTTATTGTCAAGATGAAGGGAATGAGCCAATTTTTTTTAAAAAAATGGTAAAAACACTTGGGTCGATTTGCTATTAGAGAAATACGATTTGCAATTATTTTATGGTGTTAGGAAGTCAAAGTCAAGGTAAGGGATCAACTTCATAGTCATGCACTGAGCTGTAAAGGCAATTATAATTATGTTTGCGGTCAATTGCTTTCTAATACGTTTACAATGTTTTTTATTACAACGTGGAGTACCTGCATCGGTGTGATCATTAATTGATATGCGTAATCACGTGGTCAAAATATTGATAGTTAACGAGTAAAAAATGTGTGTTCATTTTGATCGTTTTGAACACGAAGGTGTTTTTTTGTATGGTAGTGTGATGACAACATACATATTTCCAAACAATGCATTTACTGTAAATGTCATTTAATGGATATACATATATAGAAATATACGAGATGGATATAAATATATGAGAAGAATAAAAATAATCCCTGAAGGCTTTCCTCTGGATGATTCACTTAGTCCAGTGCCAACCTTTCTAGTAGCTTTATCGTTGTAAAAGTATATAACACATATACTATACAAAGAACATAGTCAGCGATAAAAAAAAAAAAAATAAAAACATTTATTTGTTTTCGGTGGCGTGGCAAGTACACTATGCCTTCGAGAGTTTTATAATCGGATTTCCGGAAAAATGAATTAAATAAAACTGCAATAGCGTATTTGTATATATACATCATTCCACTATTCTTTTTTTAAACGAATTACATAAATGCTGAAAATTCTGTGATAGTACCAAAGTTTAAAGTTTCTATAAAAACACTATTTTTATTATTATAATTACCGTTGTCCAATAAATTACTTTCACCACCTGAAAAATGGTTGAGATGAAATTTTAAATGAAGTGCATGACAAATAAAAGTAATAAAATCGATGAGAATGTTAACTCCAGATTGTTGGCAGTGTTTCTAAGCGTACAATATCTGTAACAAAAGAATATATTATTGATAAATTATAAAAGATGCTATTTATATAAGGTCACTTATAATGAATGGAAAAGCTACGAATCTATTTTCATATAACTGTCTAAGCTTCCTCTTCTCCTAAGTTTTTGAATACATTTCGGTTTAATCCGACAACAAAATATTATTTCTCCGTATAAAAGGAAATAATTATTATGTAATATATTTAAAGAGTTTTAATACCACTAGTGTTGAAAATTGTGTTGAGAATTGTTCGTTCGTGGTTTCAGGGGTGAGAATACAATAGTAACGATTTTTTATTTTTATTTTTTATTTTAGTGGAAATGCGTGTTACTTTTTGTTATTTTTTTTATTTAAAAATATTCTCGTGTTCCCCAAAATCCAGGTCGCATGTCCAATGGCCGTACGATGAGTAGCGTGTCGTGGTGGAGATTACGAAAAAATGGTATTTGGTAGTTGCGTATGGTGTGGAAAGAGAGGAAAACGTCTTTCACTTGAAACCCCCAAAGGCAACCGTCGTCGACACCGACGACATGGATCCTGCGTGGGTGGCGGCGGTCTTTGCGGCGCCGACAACGGGTCAGCTCTTGCACACTTTACCCGGTAGCAATTCGATCGAACGGAACGGCGTGGCAGTCACCACCACCACCGCAGACCCCGCGGGAACGGATCTAAACCGGACGCGTGTCCGTTACGCGTGGTCGGAAATCCATGCCCAATACACACACACACACACACACACACACACACACACACACACACACACACACACAGATACACACATACATACACATACACACATACATACACACACACACGTGCGCGTACGCACATAGCTAAATGCCATGTAATTTAGTTTGCAAATGACTATCGCTATGAGTCGAAACCTTTTCTTCCCTAGATATCTTGGTTTTCAGAGTGATGCGTTATCATAATTATTAACACAAGTGCGAGTGTAGGATTGTGTTGTTTTATTTACAGTATAAATTTATATATATGTTATGTCTTTTTGGTACATATATTTGTTTTGGTTTTGTCGGAGATTTACGGATTCATTTGGTACAGATCATCACAGGTTTAATACTGGTACAGTATCTACCGGTTTTCAGCTAAAACTTGAAACATTCAAATCTTGACCAGTATTACATATAATTATAATAATTAATATACGACTGTGTGTGAGGTCGGTTTAATGTAAAAATCTGTTTAATTTTTGTAATAATGGGTATTCGTTTAGTATACGTGACCTACCAGACCGATAATTTATTTTATTCAAATCAAAGTCATATACAATAAGGGTATTTTATTGTTACAGATTACGAATCAAATTTAAAATCAGTCAATAAAATTTCATAAGTATTTCATTATAAATTATGTTTGACATTACATTTTTTTGTACATCAAAAAAATTGTATTTGGTTTGTTAATAGATCGTTATCAAGTTTCAATTAAATGATATGGCAACATTTAAGTTAATTTTTCATTCATTTTTCGTAGGATTTTAATTAATAATACTCTTCATGAATATCTATTAACTTGTGTGTGAACTCCAGTAGTCGGATTAACAACATTTTTTAAATAGTTTATAGTTTTATGAAAATACCAACTATTTTTAAATAAGAGTAAAATATGAATTAAAATTTTATTAGAAACTTATAATAATCATTATAATCATAGTGATATGTCATCGTTATAACTATGGAGGAGTCTAGATACTCAATGTTCCCCTTATAGTTTTATTGCCCCTAGTCTGCGTTGTTTATAACACTTGCAAACTGTTAGACTGCATTACTATGAAAGCCGGCTAGGAATTTTATTTCTGACACGTGTTGGTAGTTGTGGTAGTGATGGTTGATAATTTTTATATCGATATATTTATGTCGAACCACAAAAAATGATTTAAGCCTACGCTATTCTTCTATTTTTTTTGAATTTTCGTGTGTTTTTCAGTAATTCGACGAACGAGGGTTTTCCAACCATGTTGTTCGCACACCACGCACTCATTGACGGCATGAATTTGCTTTGAACTGGTTGATTGTACGTGTACACTATTTATTCACATTATGAATGTCTCTCAGATATGAACTGCAAAATTCAAACCGGAAAAATTATAGCCGTGTAGTACAAATTATTATTAACGGGTTGGACCCAGATTTTACGTAATTGTCAATCGACCTGAACACAATAGTGTTTTTTGGGCGGTCACCCATGTATCAGATTCTACATTTAGTACCAATCGCATTATAATAGTAGGCCTAATTTTTCATATTTCAAATTGTAATTAAAGTTGCATATACTTATGTTTGTAATTTACGGATAGGTCACGGTGTTTTCACTCCATGGACTTCCACCGTTCAATACTTGCCAACAATTATTCTGATCTGTAGTCCGTAGTCACAGTTATTCTACCATCACATATTACTGGGAACAATTTTCTATCCGCAGTCATCGATACTCGATGAACGTCTCGTTATTCAAGAATGTATTGCCAATGAACCATGATTACTGCACCCTTTAGTTCCATATCGTTGTATGATTATATTTTTGCCACCGTTATTGCATATATAATATGATATACGTACACAAAATATGTGATATTATACTAATTAATAACAAGACGCCCGTCATTCTACACTGCGATAGGTTAATTCGTTTTACGTCAACCAACATAGTCGATAGAAAGAAACTTTTTGTGATTCTAAACCGTCATTCACGCGTCGTGGTCTTTTCAATTTTTCTTGGGTAAATCTGCTGATGTATTATATATATATCACTTGGGAAAAGCTTGAGTGGACGAAAGATTCAGTGCAGAGTATATTATACACGTTAAGCCTCGGCTTATCTTTTAGCCAGTAAGGTGCTTTGAGGGCCCAGTACCTGCGGATGGTTTTATCCACATACAATGCTATAACGGTCAATAAGAAGGAGTCAAATATATGAATAGTTTTACCAACAAGAAATGGTTGTTCGTAAAAAAATTGAAATTATATGCAGGGGTTCGTAAACATATTTTGAGATCAAAGACTGTTGAAAAGAAACGCCCGGCTCAACTTCCGGGCCAATATCTTTATTATTTTTATCATGCTCAAGGTTATAGTAGCCTAATCTAAAACCGTTAAGTCGTTAACTGAGGGTATACCAAACAAATAATTGTAGCTAGTATAATATCAACAGAAATGAGATGTGCTAAAAATATTTAAATTATCGTGATGGCTATATGAATGTTTGATAAAATAGTTCTCAAAAATCGTTGACGTGGCACCTGCTAGAGTAATGGATAGTTTTATCGCAATGATGGTGACTACTGACTAATTTATAGGTAATAGTATTGTATTTTTTATTTACGATAATATTTATAAATACGATTTTTATCGCTTCTTTGATTGTTATTTTGAAATTGTACTAAACATTTTTTATTCGCTCACTTTAGAATACATTTAACGATGGAGCTAATATTTGATTCACAATTTTTTATATTAACAATAGGTTTGATTGAAAATTGAGAATTTTTCTCATTACCTTTTTCGGTGATAGAGTACTGCACTTCAATATTTATGTCTGATGCTCGCGATAGTTACAATTCAGTATATATATATGCACTCTAGTAATACGGTACATATTGGAATCAGAATATTTGCCGAGTGAGAACTTACCACAGTGCTATTTTTATAAAATAATTGTTTTCATTAAAATTGCACGATTAATTTTTTATACATATTCAATTTCTTATTTACTATGTAATTTGATTCGATATTCTGTTAATTTATATTTTTGTCTCTCTATTTAACACTATATACATTGTATAATAATTTATAACCTAACCTAACCTAACAACGTAACCTATTAATGTATAATGGATATTAGTAAAATATCTTTAAATTAATCAAACCAATAATAATGTTTTTACTATTTATTTGAATTTATTTAACATTATTTGAGTAGTTATTTGTATCTTTTATTTACTAATTGTATTTTTATTTATTTATGTATTGCTTATATCACAGTACAGTTCTATTATCTCAGTATTCAAAACATTTTCTTATGGAAAAGGTATCATTGTACATCGAAATTATCTTGGGAGAACAGTTTTTATTGATCAGAAGTATTTTATTTTATTCGATTAGGATTGACAAATTCTGAATTTTTAAATTTGCATAGCCTGTAAAGGTTATAAGATCACAAATGTATAATCAATAATGTTTATTATGAAATAATATATTTACATGTGAAAGAGTAGTTTCAGAGTAAGTTGTATTATATAATGTATTTATAGAAATCAAATCATTCACTGGTATTATACACGCACAATATTTAAATGTTATTTTATAGGCATCAAATGTAAAAATTTAATTTAATTTTAACTATCTAATTGACTTGACCTTCTCACAGTTTTTTTTTTTTTACCATAACATTTGTTGTTATAGTAAAATAACTGTGGTTTTATTTCACAACCATGTACAGTATTTTCATACTACTCGTATATTAAAGAATACTATACTTTATGTTGAATTTCAACAGCAAGTTCCAAAACTATGTTTAACCGAGACTCAAAGTTATGCAGTCACTTTGTAGTTTTCAAAATAGTTTTCAGAGTATGATGTAGTGAATGATATAAATGGTACGTTTAGTCAACAAGTGATAAATGGTCTTGTAGTGACGTTAATTAAGGTTAAAATAATTATGATTTGTTCGTTCGTACGTGACATATGCGTGTGACGACTACCCACTTAGCGCATGACAAAATAAAAACGAAATTCGTGATGATATGTATAACGTTCTTAAATAGTGAATTTGATGCAAACCAAAACAATTTAGCTATAACAAATTAATTCATGGATAAAATATCGTTATTAAATTACTTGTTGCTGATTAACATAATAAAAATTATACAGAGTGTTCTTGGACCGGTTGAAGAAACTAGTATTGGTGAACTATCTGGAGTGGTCAAATGAAGAATTTTTGGACATTTCTTTTCTATTTTTAAAACTTAGGTTTTATATAATTATCTTTAGAATATTATTTCGAATTCAAAAATTAATACTCGTGAGATATTTCTTGCAAATTTGTCACGTGAATCGATATGTGGCATCGATTTAGGGCTAGTCCTACGTTTTTTACGCTCGAGTTGCCAAGATCAAAAGATGTGGAGTGACATATCGATTTGTATGAGAACTCTACAAGATATACAAAGATGAAATCTATTTGTTGTTATTTCACATATCTGATTAATTAACATGGTTTTTATTGTAAAATAATCATTATTATACAAAATGTATTTTAAAATCAATAAAAACTGTGTTATTAATCATCAATTAATAATAATCGATTATTCATAAATAACCGAACTAAATATATTTAGTATTTATTTAAAATATTTTAAATGTGTTGAAATTATACGACGTTAATAATTTGTGTGAATAAATTTGGTCATAATCTCAAATGTATATTGAATATAAAAAAAAAAAAATTTATATTTAAATAAAACCTAATTCAAATTAAAATGTAAGATTGTGCCTTTGAAGTGTTTGAATACGTATAAAAATCTTATATAAAGTGTATACTTTAATGAACTGAAAATATATTTATTCATAATAATTCGTATGCATGCAAACTTAAGTTTGAAGAATAAAATAAAATAAGGAATAAAAATGCAATATCAGTCTTTTAGGAATGTTTACACCTAAGGCACGAAAGTTACGAGTTGTGAAGGAGTTTTTTAAAACGAGTATAGTAAATGTTACTATATATAATATATGTACTAAGTGACAAATTATATTAATTATTAAAATTTTATTTTATATAATATATAGTATTTTTTTTATTAAAAATTTCGTAATTTATGTATATATGGATACATAATTTATAACATATTCATCTGAGGAGACTGCAAAGTATGCATGCGTGTGGTTGAAATAGCGAACGTACAGCAACATCATCATTGGTTGCGAAAACGACGGCAGCAGTGTATCTCCGGTGATTTCCGCCGGAAATTCAATTCCCGAAGTGCTCATACACAATGTTGAATATTTTATTATTATGTATCCCCTCGTCTCCGTTAGCACATCATTCCCTAGAGATATTTGGGTGCTTGACTGTGAAATGTAAATGCAGAAAGATATTCGTCCGTTAAAATCCCCCGTGGTAGAGCGCGGGCGAGGATTCGTAGGATACTGCAACTACGGAAAATTAAAATTTCAAATGTCTCTCATAATAATATATTCTTCCGGTGACCGGGTTAGTCTGTTGACAAGTAACGATGTATGTGAGAAAGGAAGAAGGGTAGAGAAAGAGATGGTAAGAGGGATATTGTCTTTCTGTTTCTATATATTAATATGTTGATGTATATATATGAATATATCTATTCAAGAGCAAAAAAAACATGATCGAGTATGAAGAATAATAAAGTGTACAGTACTTTTCAATCGAAATACTATACATAAGCTCGTTTCTAACAAATAACGGTGGTTTTCTTTTTTTAATCTATCAACACAAAATCTCGTACAAATAAACGGTTTATGATTGAGCAAAGCTCCTTGCAATGAATTATGTGCTACACATCTATTTATATATATATATATATATATTCGTATACATTGACTAAGTTTGTATTACATTTTGTATGCATTTTCAGTCATATAGGTTTTTTTTTAAAGCGTTTTTGTATTCAAATGACTATCGATACGTACAGAGTGAAATTTTGTAATATACTCCCATAAGCGTGTATGCGCAAGCGTGCAGTTCAAACAAAAAGGTGGCAACTCAACTTAAAATTTGAAATTTATAAAATTAACTGGGATAATTGCCTTTCTTTTTCTTTTAACAAAATTTTAAAATAAATAATTAATGGGTAAATTAAAATAATTTACCTCACAAAAGTACCTATAATTACTACAGTTGGTGAGACATTTTAATGAGGGCTAAAACGATTGAAGAGTAATGACTTATTGAGAATAATTTAATGATTATTTTAATTTACTTATTTAACGAAATCAATAAAAATTAAAAGATGAAAGTTTCAAAGAATGATTTTAAATAAAAACATACATATTTAGCTTCTTGCTGTCAGACAACTACATTATTGTGTAGTTATAGCTTGAATTTTGGTTTGAAGTTCGTCACACCCATTGACTATCTATATGATCACAATAATAATTTACGGTGATTATTGTAATAATTTGCAAATTATACTGGATCGTTCACCCACAATTTTAAAGTTATATAATAACTAAGATAAAATAAATGAGTCTACTATGAATTAACTTTATAAAATTGAAGCAGATTTTAAAATTGCGTTTGCGAAATTTTGATGGTTATTTGAAGTCGGTACGTTAACTTTACTTATGTAGTATACATTTGATAGTGAAATAAATAGTAAACAAGCTTTTACTTAATATGAAACCATATTATTACATAATTTGATAAATATTATTTGATATCAACACATAGTTTCTTTTCAACTATTATAACTACAAAAAAAACCTGATAATCATCAAAAAGTTTAATAAAAGTATGAAATTTCAGTTTTTTTCATGTTTTCATGATTTCCACTAAATAATTCCTTCGGTTATCACGAATTAAGTAGGTATTTAAATATAAGTAATAATTAGTTTGTACTTAAATTGTGTTAATTTTTATGAAATTTATATCACTTTTTTTTAATAATTGTAAAAATGAACAAAAAGTAAAAAAAAAAAATTGGCAAAACTTTCCACTTTGATTAAATCGACCTTCTTCTTTTGGAATGGTTTTTTCGAGAGCAATGGTACATTGATTTAAAGTCAAAAAAAAAAAAAAAAAATAGCAATTTAATATAACATTACAGATATTTACCTGTCACTGTACTTCACTCAATCGTACTTCACCTACCTCACCCTTTTAATTTAAATAATATAATAAAATAATTAAAAAAAAAATTAAAAAAAAAAAGATATGTTATATTATAATATTATATATTGCTGTAATGTCTCAAAAGAAAAAAAAAAGTTATAATGTCATATAAAAATATTTTGTCTATACTAACACCCAACACTTTAAAAATTAATTAATTTATCAATGCGCCCAGTTTTAATCATTATTTTTAGTTTTCACTTTTAATTGAATTAAAATATTTGTACCAAATATTAAATTGGATAATAACAATAATTAATGTTAATTAAAACACATTTATCTTAAATTAATATTATATATATATTTTTTTTTACGGAAAATGTGATTTATTTAAATACATAAAAATAAATTTAATAAGGTAATAATAACAATTTTTTTCAACCGTCGAGAAAACTATAATTTTTTGTAATAAATTATAAATAAATTAAAACTGTGTCAGATTAAAATGCGGAAATTTTGATTGTAATAGTAAATATTTCAAAATATTTTTAAAAATGTAATTGAAATATTTATAAAATATTTTATAGTCTTAATAATTTATCATGGATATGTTTTTGATTATAGATCAATTATTAGATAAGTATTCAATAAAAGTTTAGACAAAACCGTTCGTAGCTACTACAGTACTGTTAAAACCAATAGTACATTTAATTATAAAATAGTATTTGTATTATATTACAAACATTTATTTTTATAATTTTAAAATTATACAGACGTTATTTATTTGTAATATTATCATTTGGACCGAAGAAAGAAGATGAATAAACTTTTGAAAAACCTTGTTTTTGTTAAGTGAGGTTAAAATTATGTTTCAACAATAATAATATCGGTTTTTTTGTTGCCATTATTTTTTCATTATATTATCATACGAATGACTGTGATGTACAAAAGTATAAACGATACAAATGATATAATAGTAATGGTCGTTTTGTCACAAATAATTGTTAATATAATCTTCCCTACGTATCTTTCACCTGTTCAATAACATTCAATTTTTTTGATGTTAATGAATCATCGTAATATTGATGAATCACTCGATGTAATCTGCAACAAAGCGTTTCCGATATGCCAGGCAAAAAATTATCGTGATAAAGACAAATCAATGCATATAACCACTAGTTTTAACAGGTTATATATATTACAAATATATATGCAATTATAAACTCTATACACATTTTTAATGTTTATGAATAATAATTATTGAAAAAATGTATTTATCAAAATTCTGAACAATTTTTACTAGTTTCACAGAAAAGAAAAAACCAATGCTATTAGATAATTTATTGCTCGAGGTGCGCATTGTAAATTTTTGAAGTTCGCATTTTTTGAAAAAAAATATTATCAAAATCCATATATTATTATATACGCCGTGATTAATGTTTCCCGGGGCGTACCCTTGGGCATAATGTACGCGAAAATATAGTTTGACGTGTACCTCGACCAAATCGATCATGGCGAGTGTAATACAAAAGATGAAAAAGTAAAAAAAACAGTCAACAATTGGATAATATAATGTACATTATAACACTACACATTCACACCAGGTATTTGCACATAATCATGAAAGAATTACCAATAGCCAGTGGGTCCCAATTTGCATCCGGCTTATCGCGATGTAGTAATCCAAATACATCATACATTTTAGGGTTAGTCTTGACCACGAGAGTCAGCCATAATCTTCACTTTTAAAATTATGCTATAATATTGTATATATGTATGTATTGAGACCTTATATTGTTTCTTCCTAATCCCAACTCTTCTATAATATAACGATGATGTATAGTCGTAGTATAACAAAAAAAACGACTACGTGAAAAAATCATGTGCAAATAAAAATAATAATACTATGTTATAATCGGTCGCATTAAGTTGTCTTTCGGCATTGCGGTTAAGTTAGAATTGACGTAAAAAATTCCTAGATTTCTGGTGACTCAGGAATTAGGCAATTAGTTATGTTTTTATAATACATATTTCAGGTAACTATAAAAAATTAATAGCCCCTCTGACACACTTAATAGTAAGAATTGTCAAGAATATAGTAAAAAAAAAAAAAAAATGTATCTATCACAGGACTCACGTTAGATTTGAAACAGCGAAATGTAAATATATTCGTATTTATTTAAATTGAAGGAATTTTAAAAAATATTTTTTCCATTACACCTAACCATGTGTACGCAACACATTTAAAAAATGCACATAATAGACAAACGTACTCTAAAGCTTACCAAAAGATGTTGCACATCGAAAAAAATAAAATAAATAGTATGATATTTCAAAATAATATATAATATCAATTGTTGTATAAACGTCGAGGAATTCATAGTAAAATAATTTTAACTATTGTAAATAAATAAAAAATGTATATAATTATGTTATTTAATTTGTTATTGTGATATTTTTATCAAAATCAACATGGCGTATATCCTAACAAAATTAAAATAAAATAAAAATGTAATATTTACATTCACATTTTCTCATGAAACGTTCAATTTATTAGTCAACGTGTAACGCTATACTTAGGTTATAATAATTACTGCATTAATTTACTGTAAGAGCAAGCACTTATTCATGTATGCAGAAATTTAGGATTGGATGCTATTGACAATTACCATAAAACTGAAAATAGAGGGCTTAGCACCCTTAAATATAAGGATTACCGCAGTGGCTATTTATTGTTCGACTTGTATGTTGTTCTATATTTTTTTTATTTTTACAGAGTATAAAGCTAATGATAAATTATGAATTATGACTTTTGTAAATATAATAAATGTAAAATATATTAATACTTTTTTCTCCATTTACATATTTTTAGTTTTGTAACTTATGTTGCATATTTAATGGATACATTTATTTTTCACACATTCACATTGGTTAAATCTAAAATATTTCATATATATTTGAAATGATACCAAAGTATTTATTTTTATGTTTGTTATCGTTACGTGTCAAGTTATTCATTCGACAGTGAAACAATGTTTAAGTGTTAATAATAGTATTTAATTCAAAATAAAGAATACTAATAAATAAAATGTTTAAGAAAATCAACATGAACAAATAAATGTTGATTACATTAGGTAGAGCTTCTATACTAAAGGATATAATACAATAAGGAGATCATATATATATATATATATATATATATATATATATATATATATATATATATATATATAATATAAAAATATGCTATTGAATCACTTCCCACTGTGCATTGCTAGTTACACAACATCGTTGCGATGTCGAATTTAGATCACAAAAAAACCACCAATTAACATCAGTTATATGTTTCATAACCGTTTTATAAAAATAAAGTTTTATACGTCAAAAAGTAATATAAC
Source organism: Sipha flava (assembly GCF_003268045.1). Lineage (NCBI taxonomy): Eukaryota > Metazoa > Arthropoda > Insecta > Hemiptera > Aphididae > Sipha > Sipha flava. The sequence goes on from NW_020272878.1 coordinate 1,056,051, forward strand.
TTAGATGTTAATAGTGTTACACAGAAGTGATATTACAATGTAACTAAATTAGGAACTATGTTTAATTTTTAAAAATATGTTTATAGAAAAAACCCAGTCATCGGGAATTATCATTATTGTTTTTGTTGTCGCCACAAATTTCTCTCTCTGAACATCATTAGAGTGCAATATTTCAGACTTTTAAATTCTAACTGCACACAATACGCTGTTCATTACGTGGTTATCAGTTTACTTTTTGATGTTTTTGATTATTAAGTGGGATTGTACTTAAATATGAAAAAAAATCATTTTGTATGTGATGTACCAACTTAAGCATTTTTACTTATTTAATATATATATTAAATTTAACTATAATAAATATAATAATTATTAATATATATTATTATTATGTGCAAAAGGACATAACGCTTATTTTGGTTGTAATTCAAGTATCTAAGAAGGTACATACATAAAACATAAAATGGCATACTTGAAAATTGGTGATGAGTCATTTCATACTCAAAGCCAAGAGAATTATTATAAAGGAAAAAGCCCACTAGAATTTTTTCTAATAAATATTATGAGCACAGTTCCCTTAAACTTTATGCATAATGTATGCTTAGGAGTTATGAATCGGTTATTAGAATTTTGGGTAAAAGGTTAAAAATACGTTAGAATTAATGATTAATTCGTGAGGCATTCGTATATTGTCAATCGTAAATGTAATGTGAAAGATAGTAGTTCAAACATTTTTAAATAATTACATTTTTATTCATTAAATCATCATCAAACGTAGGAACTTTTATTGTATATACTGCATTATTATCAGATGAATTTTTAATAAGTATTATAGTTGTATGACATGGTAGTATATGTATAAACACATATACTTACTGCTTGGGTCTTGAGGAATGTCATTGATATAGATAGAAAATAAGTGAGGTGAGGGCTCAAGCCTTGATGAACTTCTGGTTTTACATATTTAATGGTGAATTTGACGTCGTCTATTTTGACTTGGAACTTATAGCCTGATAGAAAAGTTTTAATGATCTTGATTAGTTGATCCAGAATGTCCGAAAATTCCTTTTCTACTTTCAAAAGGTTTGATGCATTTTTTTGTCTTTGATTTAAGAAGTTGACGATTATGTCAAATACACATCTACTATATAAATTATTTAAGAAGAAATAATACGATCGAAAACAAACAAATGTATTTAGTTTTATCCCCTTATTACTTACTCGAAAAAATATATATATATATTTATTTATGTACTTATTATAGCATCGTTTTATTAATAAATTATATTTATAATATATATTTATATATTATTGTTATGACTGTAAAATGTTTAATAATTTATAATACAAATATAAATTATATCGTTTTTTAATATTTAATATTATGTAGCTCAAGTATACTTATAATACATGACGATGTAATGTAAGACATTGAAAGATACGTAGTATGCTTAGTGAAGTTGTACGTGATAATAGAAATAAGAATGGTTGCCGTTGCCACCACTGTCACCGATGATCTTTTCACCGGCCTACACTACGCGCACGCGCTATACAACACAGCACGAGTTAAATTAATAATTTTAGCACCATTACCCATAGCCCTTTGTGTTACTATGGTCTCTAATGCGCAACATATTTTGTAGTTACCAACACATTCGTGGTATACGCTTGGTTGTAACCACTCCAATACACTTTCGATCCCCGATTCAACAACAACGTGAAATCCGAGTCCGGTGCATGTGCGTCTGGTTCTGCCTCAACGCGCTCGATCCACAATACTCCATTACCTAGCGTGTAAAGGAACTATAATAATATAGGATCTCCATCGAAATATCTCTTATTTAGGTAAATGAATATAATAAATAATATTTTTATTAAAAACAAAATCTATAATATATGCTTTTAAGGAATTAAATGTTAAAAATATTATATCTTTAAAATATTGTCCTTAAGTTGGTGTCCACTTGGTTGCATATTATAATATTTCACATGCTTCGACTAAACCGTGAAAAGCCAATATTATATTGGCCGCGTAAATAATAATGCAAAACTGTGAGATTGACAGTAAAATTTGTGCGAACCAATGGCCGTTGAAGTCTTATAACGAATGGAAAAATTACACGAATAGGAATAGTTTATAAGAACTTATTATGAATAGTCCATAGTTTTGGCAAAACGTAATTTTATTATGTATACCAGAATGCTGAATTTCACAGAACACAGACAATATACAAATACAGTACGCAATGGTCGAACTATACGTATTTAAGTGACGAGCGCATATAAGGACTATAATTCCGATTAGATTTGCGATTAGTTTGCCATATTGGCCGTCAGAGACGTCGAGTTATTTGACTTTTCGCGTTGTTTCTGTATACACATTAACACACGCCGCTTTATACTCGTAAATATAGTAGTCGACCTACTATTGGATCACCGGTTAGAAACGAAACGGACGCAATCCCGGATAAATTTTGAAACAGTCGTATAATGTTTAAGTAAATATAAAATGAACCACAATTATACGCCATGTGGATTACCATTTGGAAATTTGGAGTTTTGCTAGATTAAAGTTTCTAGACTACTCAGTTCACTTGTCTGTAGAACATCAAAGAAAACGCGTGTACATGTAATACACTCATACACATACACATATATATATATATATAAATCGGGACATGTGAATCCCCTTCATCTACGAGCTAATAGGGTTCGGTGAAAACCTAATAACGAATCTACTGAAGTACATTACGCGTTTTACGTATATTACTAACAATAACTTCTGTAAAATTCGTTTAAAGTCAACTACGATTATGATACGTATTACTAGTACAACGTAAACAGCATTACTGTTGATTTCAAAATAAAAATAATAGTTCTACGTCTGGCTAAATAATAAGAAATTTAAAATTTAATTTTTCGTGATAATCTTGCTTCCATCATTCTCTTGGAACATCATTAGATCCACACATATTATATTTGACTCAAAAACACTTGAGAATTTGTTTACATAGTTTTATTTTTAGCACAAAGGGAGCTGATAAACTTCATAATAACAATGTTATTGCGTTTTACACCCACATGGGTGATATTTATTAACCATTGAACAATGTAAATGTATGTGTTAAGAAAATAAAAATTATTCATAATACTTGAAGTTACTTTCAAATATTTCTGAATTTTGTCTCATAATAACTTTTAGAAACTTTCTTATCGAAAACGAAACTGTTTTATTTTTATTTTTTGACAGTTTATATTTCGATTGATTTCATGTTATGATAAAAAAAAATATATACATATATAAATGTATTCTTAAACATAATGTAAAAATATCTAAATCGAATCAAACTGGAGCTGTTTTAATTTATGTACGGTTAATTTAAATCTATCAAATTATGATTGTTATGAAAATTGATTAATTAATGAGATCAAGTACATATTATTGAAATCGTTTGAAATTACACGAGATTGGGCTTTTCAATATTGCAATCTCTCGTCCCTGTGTCGAGTACCAAATTACAAGCCACCGGTAACTCTCATTTCTTGGCTGTCAAAACATGACCAAACTACCGTTGCCACCAACTACAATGATTATGCGTCACGCTTGCATATATACATAATATAGTCATTGTTATATCCGACCCTCTAAGTGAGTTTGGAAACACGCAAACCACGTGTTTGCTTATCAGTTGTGCTTTTACAGTCTAGAAAATCAGGTCACGTCGTAATATACATAGATATAATATATACGAGTATACACTGGAAATAGTTAAAATCTAACGAATTATCGTTTTTATCGAATATCTACCAATTCACGCTGATATCCTATTTATTCACTCGTTTCCAAGTATTGTTCTCTACAAGGGAGCTGATCATAGTTGTGTTGTTCGTGAATAAAAACAACACATCATAAACAAATAAATACTACTGATACGACATGCTTACGTCACTTTTTTGTGAAATATTTCAATCAGTATTTGTTTTTAATTTCAACAACTACAACATATAATTACTGTACGTAAGTACCCAGTGCAATAAGGCACGATTGTGTAAATAAAAAGATTAGTTAGCTTATAGCAAACGGTACAGTATAGAAGAAGTACAAGTATAAAAGAAGGATGTATCGTTTTTTTAGTCCGTATATAGATGTTTACTTATACGAGTGTATACTCTTAAACATTTACGCAGACTGGCTGATATTTTAAGCGTAGGTTTTACGAATGATACGTTCACTCAAATATACTTTGTTTATTTAATATTTATATTATTTTAAACATATATACACAGTTGTTTAATATAATATTATATTGATCTCGATCGCTTCACGTTACAGCTATTCCTGTGCTCCATGGTCCTCTAGGATTGGTTTTCTATTGTTTTTCTGGATATACACACACATTATATTATTGAAGCGTACGGAATAATTAGTTATCGAAAAAATATATTTTTTTTCGTGAACTCTAAGGTCCGGAGTTTCAGGATTATTTTTACACGGGTCCTTGCACAACAATATTTTAAGAACTACTGTTATGTAGTATGCGGTCCCCTGAATATGCGTCGATGGTAGATTAACCGTAATAATAACACGAACGCATCATGCACGTTGGTTTACTGTGGTTTACGGTATATATTATGTTGTTTTTGATTTTTTCATTCTTCAAATATGCACTGCAAATTTACCGCACGTTCCGATCTACCTTTCACGTTTACTCGTTTTATCAGTGTTAAACACTCTTGTACGCACCACATTGCCCAGTTGGCTGTTCAATAAATACGCGGTTGCGGTGGACGAATAGACACCGGAGCGCGCCCGTTTTCACAAAAAACATACAACCCCTTATGCATACATAGATGCGCATGCGAGCGCGCGTGCGTTTGCGTGTATCCGAAGCGTAAAATCTCCCGTTTCGGTGCAAATAACCCCGAAAAGGTCTACGGCCAACAGATTATTAGATTTCAACAGTGACGGTATTTGAACAATCCATAAAATATTGTACGATATTATACGTACCGCGATTTTGCGCAGTCGGTTGGCGAGCGCATGGTATGTACACGTATACAATACGTGTATAAACGCAGGGTAAATGATAAAATATTTTAGAGAAATTAAACGCCGAAAATCGCGGTCGTAGGGTCGAAAACAGCAGTGCGGGTACCTACGTAATGTGGGTCATAATTGTTTACATTTATTTTGTTGTTTATCCGTACACATGATACGGTTACAAGCCAATTTGTTTACTATTTCAACAATCCCAAATGTTAATGTTCTACATTTTTGGGTGCAAATTTTTATGAAAATTAATTTATAATGCGAATAAACGTTTGAATTAAAAATGTAAAATGTATTCAAAAATATATGTATTTAAATGTATTTAAATTGCTTCATGTATGTAGGCCAGGGATATTTTATAAGGCATATGCTTTAGTTATAATCAGTGTTTCTGATGCTTATCGATTAAAAAAAGTAATATTAAAATGCAAATTTAGTATTCATGTTTTTTCTCATGCTATAATTTGTGGTTATTTTTTCAAATTTTCAAAACTATTTATCATTAGTATACATATATCATAATTTTTAATCCGCATCTTAAAATGATTTAAAAAAATATTTCAAGGTATACGCATGATCGGATACTCTCAACTACACAAATAAAAATGATCAAAAATATTATACGAGTATTAAAATAATATTAAAAGTATATACATGAAAATTAACTGTTACCTGGATGTTTTATAACTATAGTATTATTAAAAATTATGTTTAATCAGAACCGACTTCTTAGTTAATTCGATATTATGGTGTACACACTCCGATAACGCTTATTAATACTTGGAAAGATTCAGCGATGTAAAGCTTCGATACGAATACACAATACGTACATATTTTTAACAGTTTTCAGTCTACGATATTATTTTTAATGAATGTAATGATATATGGATATCGTTTTTCTATCTCGGTATACCGTTAAAGTATCGATAAATATCGTAACACCTCTTAGTCGTCCACGTACCTCCCGTACAATCGATTCTAAAACGATATTAATTAATTTATCGTAATATTGATCATCGCAGTCAGCCGTTAATCGTTTTTTCGTTTCTTTCACGTTTCAGGACGCGTGTTCCGCACCCGCACTCGCCACGAGTCCATGTCCACCGCCGCGGCCATCGTCGACGCCGCTGAAACAGCCGTCGCCGCCACCACCGCCGCCGCCGCCGTCACAACAGTAACGGTCGACGACAGCCGGCGCGGACGGCGCGAACTGGTGAACGATCGTCGCTCGACTCATCACGGCGGTCGCCCGTCGACCACGACTCGACCAAAGGTCGCGGGGGACAGATGAAACCGTCTTCGGTGCCTCCGTCATCAACGCCGTTGACCGGTGCGGTCGTTGACCACCACTACCACCAGTTGCAGCAACACCGTCACCAATACCGTCACCAAAACCACCACCACGACCATCACCAAGACCATCATCACCATCATTATACGTCGTCCTAGTTCACCGAAAGCGTGGGCCCCACCCGATGAACAGCCGCGCGGCGACCACCGCAACCGTCGACAACACCAACAGCACCGGCGGCCTTGCTGACGATTTTTCTCGAACCGATAGCCGTCGATTATGAAGAAACATAAACGCGAGCACTTGGATTGCGGCTGACGATAACTATTGCAGTCTCGGGGGACACGCGCACTTGCTAAACACACACACACACACACACACACACACACACACACACACACACACAAACATACACACACACACACACACACACACACACACACCCTCTCACATACATATACCCACACACCATTTATATAGATCGGTTACACACACACACACACACACACACGTATATATATATATATATATATGTATATACATTTATACGCTGTGTGTTTAGTACAGTGTTTTTGTATATGTAAAAATATATTTGTTTTTTTTCAAAATCGGTTCCGCGCACCGGATATTGTTGTTCGTAAACGTCGTGCGCTCGATGTTTTCGTTCGCAGAAACGATACGTAAAATATAGATATAATATTTTGATATTATTCGTACCGCACGTGTTTATATTATAATACGTATCGTGTTTTGTTTTCGAAATTATGGCCGCTGTGATATATTCGAAGAAAGATTGCTAACGGCCTCCTCCTGGGTAACAAAGGTGCGCCCATTATGCCAGGGGGCCGACGAGGTCTGGTCGCCCCTCAAAACACGTTCTTGGAAAATATCATCCGAAGGTCGAGCTCACAACGTAAGTACTGACATTTTACAAATAACGATGTACAATAATAATTTAGTAGTGTGTTTTATCGGAATGCATACGCATAAATACAACAACCGTAGTGCGTTACCTACATAATGCTTAACAGTAATGAAATAAAAACTAAAGGCCTTGTCAAACGGAACGCGTTATTTACGTCACGTTTGTATCGTCGCGTTCTTAACGTTATCGCAGATGTTACACACGTCACACAGAAACAAAAAAGCGTTGCATTGTAGAAACTGGTACTTAGTTGATATAGTAGTATTTTTCGTACGTTTGCGATATGTGGTTTATATTGAAAATATGTCCGCTAGTTCAGACGAAGAAGAACTTTTACTTTTATACGCATTAACCGAAAGTCAACAAAATATGAAGCGAATTTTTTTATTATTAAAATTTATTTATACTCGTATTTATGTAGGTCCTTCCTTCTTTCACCATTATCTAAACGCCAAGAATAACGCACTACCACTTGAGATTTTGTGATTTTTTATTTTTTACAACGTCGCGTTTTAGCACCACGTTAATCACGCCGACAACCAGTGGCGCACAGTAGATTTTGACAAGGGTATCGAATTTATATATTTCGAGGTACCTACCCACCCCCACCAGTAAAATCTAAGTTTAGGCATAGTATAACTCTTAAATTAAGGTGTTTTTGGTTTTTCTTTCTAACAAAGATACTAAAAATAAAATTTTTTAAAATAAACCTAATATTAATTATTTTTTGGATAGTTGAAAAATTGATTAGTATTAAATTAAATATTAAATATTATTAAATATTCATACAAGATCACGCAAAACTAGTCATCCACCAATTCTCTGAGGTATGTTAGTCAACACCCCTGACCCCCCTGTGTGCGCCACTGCCGACAACATATATTTGACATCCAATATGATTTGAAATTAAATACAACGTGACAGTAATTCACGCCATGTATAAAGCTTTTACGCGCGTTAATAACGAGTTCTGTTTAACAGAGCCTTAATAAATTTGATCTTTTTTGTATTAAGTCGGTCAGCGTATTATCGTATAATTATAATTTTTATTTTGTATTTTACTCCTTTTTTACATTATGAGATTAAATACAAGTTGTGCGGACATATTGTCATAGAATACCATATATTACTATATTATGTGCGAATACTGTCTTGGAAAATTATTAAGTCCGAGAGATTTCATAATATTTCTTACTTAAATCGAATTCTTAACTATAATATAGTTATATTTAATCGTTTACATTCATAACAAAGTAAATTACTAAAAACATCTAATAATATAACTATTTAAAATGTTATCTTCATAGTTCACTTGATGTGATCAGAAATAATAATATTAGTTTAATTTCAATTTTATTACATATAATAATAATCATAAAAATATATGTATAAGGTTTTCGTTAAAACAACATTAAGATATTGATGAAGTCAATTTTTATATGATCAATTTTTTTTTTTTAATACTGCTATAACGCGTTCCTTTTTAAGAAAAAAAAACTTATAAATACTTATTCAATACTTGGCATTACCTTCATTTATATTATTTACGGCAAATTTATGCGATAGTATATTAAAAATAATAAACATATTCGTTCGATGAATACCTTTAAACTTCTTTGGAAAACAATTAAAACAAACAAGCTGATGACGTTAAAATTTTATTTTGAATACTTACAATGTTTTATACAAACATTTTTATTTGGCTGTGTAGGGTAATACATTATAATTAATAACATCAATCGAATTTTTATAAAATGTAAATCACATGAAAATATTGTTTTAAGGCCATGACTTTATGTGATTTTTACATAAAGTGGATGTAATATAATTTCGGTGTTGAAGCTATATCGCAGGAATATACTCTAAATTTTAAATAAGGAACATTAATATATTTTCAGCGATTAGTAAAAAGGCATTGTATATTTAAATATTATAAAATATAACTTTTTTTTTTTTTTAATTTAATCTATACCCAGTGCCGTCGAAAACATTAATTTTTTTTTCTCAAACTTTACTTCACTTTCGTAAAAACTAAAATAACTAAAACGATATACAACATTTAAGAATAATTTAAAGGTTGAGAATGCACTTAGCACATAACATTTTTATATAAATATAATATCGTGCAATAAGCCCACCGGTTTCAATATTTTCAAAATCACTTTTACCGTGATAACAGTTGCCTTCTCAACAATAACGGTGACAAACTCGCAGAAATTAGCGATTTTCATGCGGTAGGTCGAGTGCAAGGCTAGTGTAATGGAAATACCTTGCCTGCAAACGAGATGCCAGTAATAATAACAGAGTCTCATCGTAGACTACCATATATTTGATAGTTACAAGTATTCGAAGGTCAAATTGTATTCGTAGTTACACATTTTTAAAACGAACAAAATGATGGGCATCGACATTTCGCGGGATTGTACTGTCGTTGCGATTGCGTTTTGGGAAACTGCGCGTATACAATGTATATCCAACACTTGTTTGAACAAATATATAATAAAATGGTTTTTATTCGAGTTTTCTGATTTTAAAAAAAAAAAAAAATATATATATTTTCATTAAGCCATATAAATATCGGTATGTATTATTACATGTGAGCGAGAGAAAAACGGGGAAGGAGCAGTGCAGTGTGATCCCATAACACTTTTTGCGCACTGATTCGATAAGATAATAAATATATATAACATATTTCGCGTAAAAGATATGTTATATTGTTATTATTATTATTGGTTTAATTTATTATTATATCGTAATAGTAAATTGTCGGTCATTGTCGAGCGCGTGATAAGGAAAAAAATATATAGAAAATCATTCAGGAGTATTTGTGTTGCATGGTTGTAGGAGGGGGAGAAAGAAAGAAAGAAAGAGAGAGAGAGAGAGAGATACGATTTATGATAAAACACGACTGTTCCGTACGATATTTACTTGTAGTATGACGTAGTCCGAATCCGCGGTTTCGTCGGGAGAGCCTACCACCGTCATAAAGGGCACGCGTGTACGACGGGGATGATGCGGGCGTGGGAAATTACGAAGCCGCATCGTTTATTCCGAATTATCCAGGTACGCGTGCAGTTTATCTTATTAGCCGGGGGATACGTGCCGGAGGCCACAGGGTGGAGGTGAAAATAAATTGAAGGATTCCAAGTGAGTTTAATATTTGACAGTTAAGCCTAGAGCTACACGCACCGATATTCCACTGGAACATTTTTTTTTTCGCCGTTTTCATCACAACTACTCTTTCTTACCGCAGTACCTATGGATATATTTATCCGTATCCTCGATTCTTCTTCTCCTGCCTCATATTTTCGTTCCCTGTCGCTTTATGTGTATTATCCAATCCCGCAGAAACCATGGTTTTTTTTTCCGTTGATTATGGTATTAGAACAGTGGTGGTCACAACGAGGCTTGCGAGCCACATGCGGCTCTTTTCGTTTCGTATGGCTCTTGAACCAAATTTAGACTAAAATTAATAAAAATAAAATTTTGTTAGAATCGTTAGAAACATTATTTAGTGTTTTTACTGCCGTCGGTTTCGTTATTGTTATGGTCGTTATTAGGTATAGATTGGCACGGAGGCGGTGCTGTTATTATGTGTAGCTTTATAAATTTGCAGCTCCCATAGTTAAGGTTAGTGGCCACTCCTTGTACTAGAAGAATGTACAATTTTAAATTTTTCTTCAGCAGTGGCCATGGCGGTGCATTCCGCCATATAATTGTCCGTTCACATGCAGTTCTCAACAAATTGGAAGTTTGTGAAATCCGATTTGTTATCGATCACCATCGGTTTTTGATTACCCAACCCGCTCTAATACCGGTAATATAATTACCGTTGCAATACAGATTTCGCACGACCACCAAGAAATATTATTTCCATGCCATCTGTTTTACGTGCTGTGACCTGTAGGCACCGTTTCTATACGGATATCCGTGGCGATAACTGTGATAGTGAATGGGGTAGTTATAATGAAGTATTCATAGTACTATGAAGTATATTACCACTACTGCTGGGGGATCGACTAAATTATTTTTTTTTTTATGACATTAAAAAAATAAATATATTATTTTTTGTTGTGAATATACTTGGTTAATTTATTAATTAAAAAATTGATTGAATTAAATTTAAAGTCTTCAGCTGCATACACTAACAATTTGGACCCATAATTAATGTATATAATATTCATAATTTTATTGTTATGAGCATTATACAATATTTATATATATATATATATATATATATATCATGTTTGATTTTAAGACACTAAATATAAAATATATTATTATATTATTATTATTTATATGCATTATTATATAAATGTATTAATATAATTTTCTCAACTCATTGACTTACAACAAATATTCTATATATAATACAAAATGTATATTTATAAATATATGTCTAAATGTGTGTGTGTTTATAAAACACTTTATTTCACTATTATATAAATGCAAAGCATACTTAGTAATTCTGTTTTATTTTTTAAACCTCAACTTATACAAAAATTATTATAAAATATATAGTAACTGAAGGGTATTTATTTTATATTTGATTGTACTGTCATTGTGGCATAGGTTTTAATACGTTTATATAAATCTGTCAGTATCTATAAATGTGCACACACACACACACACACACATATACACATATACAGGTGTATTGTTAAAATGTTAGTATACTCTGAAATAACAAATTTTTTTGTGACTAAACATAATACAGTTTTAGGCTTGCATGAATTGTAGTACCTAATTTGTTTTCTGTTTATACACATTTGAAGTGAAATATTATACATTATACGAAAGCTTTTTTTCTTTTTTAATATACTTTAACGAAATATTTAATACTATAGGAATAAGGAAAAAAAATAAATATACATGATTCAGTATATTTTAGACCTGCAAACATTATATTAATATTTTTTTAAATCTAAATAAGTGTCATTTAATTTGTTTAAAATAATATCAGGCATATAGTGCAGATATTTTATGTAGCTTGAAGCAAATCGGTCTAAAACATTTGAATGAACACGCTGACGGATTTCTTCATTAATTAAGTTTTGAAATATCCGCACTAATCTTAAGGTCATCCAAGGTGTTAGGTTTTGATTCATAAACACGTAACTTATATATATATATATACACACATGTATTTAATGTGTAAATTTAAGAATAAAGACTTTTTGTCTTATTACTTTTAATTCATCTTAAATACATTATGAACGATTTAATCTATGGTTATGGGGGATGGCTTTCATTAAATCTTATATAGTTACATTTTAAATAATCCATGAGAGTACAACATATGACAACCTTAAAAATTACAATAATGCCTTATGCTAAATATTTTAGTAAAAACGAAATAAAAATACAAGAAACGTGTTGTTTTAGAATTGAACGCCTTTATTTTAAAATTTGTGAGTCGATTTTAACATTAATTTTATCATGATGTAATACAGAAACAAAAATGTATAAAAAAAAAAAATAAAATTTGTCGATTTTAATGGAATGCTCAATAGCCTTTTCAATTACAACCACGTATATTAGTCAAGAACGTGTAAAATTGATCGAAAACTGAATTACTGTAGCACACAAAAAGACGTTTTGTTGAAAACACATTTTTAGTTTTCAGTGGGGCACTGCATACTTAGTATAATATGTTCACCGTCTCGTACAAAATTGTTGAACATTTTCACACGAAAATCGGAGTTCGGTTGGCAAAATATCACACTAATTCATTTGCACGCGATTTTGAATATATATTTTAGTATAATTGGTCTGTGCGCGTGCGTTTGTTTTTCATTACCTCTATTTTCCACTGTTCTCCACCTATTAAGCAAATTGAACGGTAAGGGAAGCATACTATGTAATTTGTTTTATAAATCAAAGTACATCTAAAACACGCACGTATCATATTGGATTAATATTTTTTTTTGTTTCATAATTTTGTATCTTAACATTAAAAAAAATTCTTCCAAACAAAATATTATAATTTGTGCTTCTTAAAAATCGACACCATTTGGCATGATTGACGTAAATGCTTTCACGCCCAAGTCGTATATTGAAATTATTTAAGCTAACGACATGTAATTTAAAAGTAAATAAAGTAGATTTTCCAAACCGATTACAAAACATTTGATTTCATATGATTGTTTCTTCTTCTGTATTTCCGCTTTAATGTCTATGTACAGTACAACAGTTTGTTACATAAATCATTAATTATTCAATAACGTATATACATTCTGTACGTCAGATACACATTTAAATTATACTATGGCTTATTGTGAGTTCAAGTTTTGTACATTGTTTTTAACTATACAGAGTATCTTGAAATCAAAGTGAGGAAATATTGATTATTTATCTTGTGTTTTTAAATTCATGAATATCGATTATGATTGTTGCTATTAACAAATTCATTATCATTTTGCGCGATTTTATGCTTACCGTTTCCTGGTATTTTGATCTTATACAGCAAGTTTAAAGCATCGCCATTCCACGGGTTTGTTCGTCGATAGACACATGATACCAAATATAAGTGAATTACGTTTAAAAACAGCAGGTGAATTTTTATGGATGTGTTTTATTTAATATATTCATAATAATATTATGGCTTATAGCATTACTTGTAATGATGTTTTGTGAAGTCAAGACCTCATATTGTATTGTGTAGACTTTACCCATTTTTTTCAATACTTAATAATATATTCGTATTAATAAGTACGCAAATTTCCCAATTATACCAATAAATATTTGAAATAAAGGCAAATTTGTTTTATGTATATTTTATTTTGATAAGTTCTTTTAGATATAAATATCATATTGGCGTTTTAATTTATTAATTATGATTTATAATGTGTCTTTCAATAAACACATTTAGTTTTTAATTGTTCGTTCATCAGTGTAGGTATATTAATACATATGCAAAAAATCGAACAATTTTCTCATAAAATAACGCACGAATTTTTTAAAAGTTTCTTGAAAAAATATAATATTAATAAGTTATTTACAGACAACGATGGTTGTGATTTAAAACTTTACCGTACTCAATTTAAGACTAAAGTACACCCAATACTTTCGAGTATACTTTATAAATCTTTATTATATATTTTCCATTTTGATAGTTTTTTAATTTTTTCCTTAAGGATCGTTTATTGTTTAAGTGCAAAATAAAAATAAAATAAATGAATCATAACTCAAAAAATTACCAGGAGGAAGTGTGCTATCGATTGAAATTCAAATGAGTTGTTTCCATTAAAAATCTCATATTAATATTGATGTATAGAAAGTATAAATTATTATTATTGCCATCAATATTATTATATATTTATTTAATCATAGTCGATGAGTTTAATTTATAGGAATGCTTGTATTGCATTGATATTTTATATAATCAGCTGTAAATAAAATAAATTTTCCGTAATTAATGTATTTTATAGAATTTCTATATTGTTAAAATTGGAAATTCTGTTTAGTTTAATGTTTTATTTTCCAAGATTTGGATTTTGGTAAATATTTATAATTCATAGTAAACTTTTCGTATTGCTTATAACGAGAAATATACTATATTAAATTATATAATCGTATAATTTTACATTCGACTGAATTAAATAAATGTTATGGTCGTATTGTTTTGAGTAAATTTTCTCGTACTTAGTTATAATTATAACTAAATTAGTATGAAAATGTTTATTTTCTAAATAAATACATACGTTAAGGTATATATAAACAAACAGTTGAAATATTTTGAAGCCAAAAAACTAAAAATAAAATTTCAGTAAAATATTATAGCTTTATTTCTTTCCGGTAAGTACGATTATGTACCAATCTATAATGATTTTTAATTTACCGATATACATTATGTATGTATGTATATATATATATATATATATATATATATATAGTTGTATTATTTTATTTTTAGTCGAATACATTTGCAATACATGTGGGTGTTATACGATTATATAAAGTTGAATACTGAACGTAAAATGTTTATTATTATTATTTTTTTTTTTTTAATAGAAAAATAAAACGTATTATCTCAAAACAATTTTATCAAATTAAAACAACTTTTCTAAATGTGTACATCTATCTTACTAAGTTATATAACGTGGTGTATAGATGTGGGTTTAACTAATAGTGCAAAGAATTAACTGTAGGAAGAATATTTACTCAATGTACAAAAGCCATATATTATCATGTATGCATTTGTACGTACATCATTTGTTTTTCCTCTTAAATATTGTTCGCAGGTTATTACGCTTTAAATAATATCTAATAAATTTAAATGCGAATCCCAAAAACAATAATATCCATATAACTTACATTATATTTATACGTTCTTTCAAAGATGTTACATGTTATATATTTTTAATAGTATTTTATGGGAATATAGATTCGCATGTGTAGTGAGTAGGTAGGTATGGTTTTTATATATATTTAATTTTAATTTAAAATATGAAAATAATTAATTTTTTTTACGAGTGATTATCTGAATTTTAATCTTACGGAGAATTTAATTACGATTAGACGTGAATGCATTTCATACGATAATTCAGTGTTTTAATGCGAAAACACGTAGCACTACAATTTCCAAAGATTATATCAATATTAAAATGACGTGTGATTAAACTTTTAGATAAATGCAGAAAAAAATAAAACAATAATAAAAGTAAAAAAAAAAAAAATCGAACATTGTTGAACGCTACACCATAACTTTGTACGCTATGGGATGGAGATCAAACAATATAATGTTGTTTTTAAAACAGGGGAAAAAAACATTTTTTTTTTTTTACGTTATTTTACCTTTACACGAAGAAATAAGTGTAAGCACACAAGAGGATAAGCGCCCGGTGATAGATAGGGGAGAACCACACTCGACCCAAGCGGCCACTATGTAGGTCAAAACTGAATTATTACGTTTAACATACACACACACACACACACACACACACACACAAACACACACACGCACGCACGCACGCACGTATGCACGCACGCATACATACCAAACATATACATACATCGTAACCATCGTCGGTGGCAAGACCATTTTCATGCAAAAGTTTAAACCTCTCTTACAGTCACTACAGGTACTCCGTCTTTCGAGTATCCCTTTTTTTTGTTCTGGAAACTTGTCACGAAATATCCTCTAGAGAATCTGGTAAACATTAGAGAGAGCTGAGGAAAGGAGCTAAAGGTAAAGCGGTAATATAATTCTGAACGAATCGCGTGTGATCTGGTGGGTCTTATTTATGTCCACAATATATTTGAAAATTATATAATTGAATATAATGTACTCCTACAATAGATAAAAAAATAACTTGTCAGATTAATTAATTTATTTATTACAATTTAAATAATATTGTATTTATATTTTCCTATTAATAAATAAAATAAAATTAAAAACTTATTATCACCATCAACCAATAGATATACAGAATTATATCGTGTATATCTACTCAACATTTATAAGTTTCATTTGTAATAAACATTTTAAAATAAAATGTATTTCAATGAATATCATTTAATAATATGTAACACTATTCAATAATTTCAATTATTTGTTATTCATAATAATCAAGAATAAATAATAAGTACCTATGACGTTTATAATTATTATAAACGTCATCATGTTTTAAAATCAATCATATTTTTATATTAATACATTTTAGTTTTAAATGCATAGTACACTTGAACAATTTTATATTAGATATATGTATAAGAGATTATATATATATATATATATATATAGATTGTTATTATTTTTTATACATTTCTTAATCGAGTACGTAGATAGGAGTTGGATTTCATTGAACAATTGTTTTAAATTAATTAACTGTAGTTTGTGATAAGCTATAATTATTAATTTTTTTTTACATTCTTTTATTTTAGATAATACAGCTTCTGTTCTTCTTCTATAGGCATCTTACAGAGTATTATGGTCAAACGCCGCAGAAACAACGTCTTTCTACTTATCCCTATCCCTTGACATTTATTCCAAATTTTCTACTCCTATTGTCCTAAGAAGATCATTAATAATATTTGCTTACCATTATCTGAGTCATTCTACACGCCATTTTATGTTTTATTTCCATTTTGTTATGTTCCCCAATATTCCTTCAAATCTCCAAACATGACCCATCTTATTCTATTCCTCATCATGACCCTTATAACATTAGCTTCACTAAATAATCTTATAAAATCTGCATTTATCACAACTTTAAATTCATTCATTTTGGGCTAAAAATTGTCTAATGTATTTATTTTTTTCAAATCTGCCCAATTTCTTCTTATCTTTATTAGTGGTTACCCAAGTAAGTCTCAAACCTGTACAATAATATGTATCTAATAAAAACTTGGTATGCATTCTTTGACTTCCTTGAAAGTAATTTTGATTTTAATAGAGTTGATACACTAAAATAGCATCTGGTGTTATCAATATTAATATATAATTCCTTTATTTTCTCATGACTGTTTGCGTTACATTCACCCACCTACACTTTCAAATGAGAATCCTTCTATTTCTCTTACCTTGAGCTGATTTCTGAATAATATTTGGTATTTTTTTCTCCAATGTTAAGACCAATTTCATTTCCTACCCTTATTAACATTTTTGTAGATTGTTGTAAACTTTTCTTATTTTCTGTAATTATCACTGGATTAACTGCATTATTTGCAATACGTTGGTTATCATTCATTTTTATTCCTCCTGTCTTACTACGAATTTGTTTTACCATTGACTCTATAACAATATTACAAAACCGATAGAACGCGTCCTCTTGTCTTAGACTGTCGATCCTGGGAATTCATTTAAGTTAGCTTCTCCAAAATTTATTTTGCATTTAGAGCCATATACGTAGGCTTTGATCATTCAAATAAGCTCTTCTGGTATTTTCATTTGGAACATTACGCTTTACAGTTTATTTCTAACCACTAAGTAGTATGCTACTTTAAAACCCACAAATAGCATGTGGACGTCTTTATCAGATTTACGGTTTTTTTGCTACTTGTTTTATCGTTCGAATCTAATATAAAATTGATTTATTTTCCATAAATCCAGCCTGGTTTAATGTAATAATATATTTAAAAAATGTTTTCAATCTTTTTAATCAAAGATTACATAATAGATTGTATTAATCGTTTAACAGACAAATTCCTTTATACTTTTTTGGGTTAACTGAATAGCTTTTTTTATATACTGGGCATAGGAAAGACATTTTACAAGATTCTGAAATTTCTTCCTGCTTCCATATATCATTGATTAATTTATGAAATTTTCGATTCAGATTCTTTCTTCCATTTTTGCGGGATTCAGGAAATACTTCATCAACCATAGGGTCTTTCCATTTTTCAACATTTCTATTTCCATTTTTATTTCTTGTATCATAGGTATGCTAAACATTCTTCCGCAGTTACATTAATTTTTACTGTGATCCTGATTTCTGGTTGATTCAACATTTAATTTAATATGCTTTTAAATGAATTTGGTATTTTACGTTTATCTGTTATAATTGTTCCATTATTATTTTTTATCATAGTTGTTTTTTGCCTGAAACTGGTTTTTACGTTTTTCGTATTTTTAAAGAAAGCTTTATTGTTATTTGTTTGCTATTTTATATTTCTGTAATTTTTTGTTTATCTCATAATCTTTTAAATATTCTTATTATTTATTTTTCTTACCTTTGTTTACTTGATATATTTCTTTTGTTTTCATTATTTGAAATTTTTATTTCATTCTAGGATGTTTAATTTCTAATTTCTAAAGCTTTTTGCAATTTTCATTAAGCCACGGTTTCTTTTTTTTCAATTTGTGCTGACCCAATCATTTTTTTGATGAATCTTTGATTACTTGCGCTGTTTTGTCCCAGATATTATTTTTGTCTATTTTTTGATTTATTTGCTGTATTCCTTCATTTAGTCTTTCCTGATAAAACTTAAATTGTTAAATTTCTTTTCTGTTGTTCAACTGCTATTTTATAATGTATTTTAGCTTTCATCAATAAATGGTTGGATATTATACTGCTATGCTTTTTATATTTATGACATTTGATTTTTTAGTTTCTTATTTTATTATATGGTGATATCCATGTTTGCTTATAGATAATCTGTGAGAACGTTGTGCTACTCATTGCCATATTTCTACTTGACTGTTTAACAATCATACTACCATTTTCGTTCGTTTTTCTGTTTAGATTTTCTTCCCAATTGTTGTACTATCTATTATCTCCTTGCCTATTTTTATGTTGACATCCCTTTTTACTATTTCAAATTTCTAGTTCGATAGACTATCATGTATAATTTCCAATTTATCAGAGAAAATAGTTTTCGTCCTTTGTTGGTGTGTAGCAATCAATCATAATTACGTCGTACTATATACATTTAAATTCTAAGGTGCATACTAGGTCTTTATTGGTTTGAAATTGATTGTGTTCAACATAATTTTATAGCTCATTTTGAAGCCTACTCCTCGTATATGTTTTGTATTAACACTATAAAATATTATCATCCACTTAGATGTCTTGTTTCCTGAGACTTTCCATCTCACTTCTTGATTTGTAATTTTGTCCTACATAGAGATTACATGTATCCACATTCTAATTTTTAAATTTGATAGATTCAATATCTAAGGTATTTACTGTTGTCATTTTGTAATCAATATATTTTCCGTGGAAGATGATTGGCCTTACAAGTACCCCAATTTGGAGGACCAGACTACCCCCACATATTAAAGCCATAGTAGAAAGAATTGAACCAACTAATTAAAATAAGCCCAGTTTCGAATTCAGAGACATGGGTTCACAATGGCCATTACATCTAATTAGTTTTCATCTGGGGGTTTTCATTGATAAATAAAGTTAGAATTTTTTTATTAAACTCTTTTCAATTGTAAACAGATTAAAGTAGTGACATTTTTATGAAATATACTATGGAAGGTTTTTTTTTGTGAATATGTTATTATTTTTATGTAAAATCATATTATTTTTGAAATATTATTAATAAGTTTAAGTAAATATATATGTATACATATATCATATTATAAATAAGAATTTATATAAAATAGAAATTTTCTTAGAAACTATTTAATTTTATTAAATATTCCATTACTTATTAAAAAAATATACAATATTTTCCAAAATATTACATTTAATAATTATAAAAGAAAAAAAATAGTTATGACCAAAATTGTATTATACTTTTATTAAAAATTATGTCTGTTAAAATAAAATAACTTATTATTAATTTATACGTTACAGTTGACTCTTACAATTTTATATTATACTTTTTTTTTTATTATTTCAAGAAAATACATGCGTTATTATTATTATTATATTTCTCTGAATTATTATATTTTTACTTAATTACGTTTTTATTGGATACAAAATAATTATTTTAAATTGAAATCCATTGTTATCACAATAAAACTGTTTTATGTATTCATTGAATAGATATTTTTATTCGTAATTAGGGTAAAATGTACTTTAAAAAAGTTTATATTTGTTTCCATGATATTTCACCCTTAAACATTGTTGAAACTTGTATTATCATTTTCAATGATGAAGCAAATTTTTATCAATCTTACCTATGATCATTATCCTATATAAATATTAAATACTTTTTTTTATTTATTAAACCATCAAGTATAAAATAATCGAAAATTATAGTTATTGGCACCATCAATTGTGTTATTAGTTTTATAATTTCTGTTATTGGCATCCTCTTAAATTATATATGTAATTTAGTAATTTTACCGATTTATTTGGTTAAATTAAAGCGCGTTACACACTACCTGATTTGTTCGGGCCGACAGGATACCTGACCAAATCAGATGTTGCGTACACACAGTATGACCACCACACGATTTAGTCAGTCTTAACACCGTTTTATTAAACTGGAAGTAGGTAGTTGGTACACACACGTGTTATCACGTTAACTTCAATAAACAAACTAAAATCCGCCCGACAGTGCTACATACTATATGATTTGGTCAGTCGGTCGGTCGATCAGATGGTATGGCCACCTGACAAGACCCGACAGGATTAAAGTCAGACGACACGTCTACACATGACCTGATATGACGTCTGATCTGACCAAATTATCCTGTCGGTCCGACCAAATCAGGTAGTGTGTAACGCGCTTAATAAATAAAACTATCTACTTATACTATTTTATAGCTAGATAGTAGCTACTACTTAGGTATAATGAATAATCATTAAAAAAACATATAAGCATCAAACCTAGTTAAAACTACACATATGTAACTGTAGAAAAATTATACATATTTAGTTTATCAATCTTAATAAAATAACTAATGAACTAATTAATTGTGTTGTAAAGATATTTTATAACTTATTATTTAACTACCTATATGCTTCAAATAGGTAATTCATTCTAAATATCATAACATTTTATTTAATCATAATATGTAGTACTGTATTGTGGTTAGAAGTCAAATACCTATTATAAAAACTAAAATTAGTACATCTAGCAGAAATCATAATTATGCTAAACAACTATAATAGGGGGGAACCTATTATAATGTATGTACATAATAATTTAATTAAAGTATTTTATTATAATAAGAAAAATAATAAAATATATTTCAATTTTTTAAATATTTATTTGGTTATAATTAAAACAGTATTATGTTTTATTACTCTTTTAAGTCTCAACATATAAAATACAGATACGGATAATACAGGAGCTGTTCCACATAAAACTTTTTGGTCGGGATTTTAAAGTCTGTATTGTAATGTAGATCTCGATACAGAAAAATTGTTTGCTGTAAACTTTTTTGACATGCCTTCATTGACTACTGCTTCAACAGCAAGAATCAAATTGGACTAAGAAAAATTCTCCCTTTATTTTGGAATTTCTATAAATAACAGTTAAATTTTACTCAGGTTCTACACTTTTTAAAGTAAGGGCCAATAAATAAATTAATACTTTTTATATAAATTTCAATAATTGGCACCCTATGTCAATAACAAAAATTTCAAATATGTACATATCAGTTATTGGTATACCAATTTTTTACAAAAATAATAAAAATAAACAATTGAATATTGGATTGAATGATGAAAAATGTTCTTAAGAACTAAAATATACATTAAACTAGTACTTAAAGTAGTTATAACCAAATTAAGAGCTTATTTTCTAAGTATAGTCTACTAATAAAAACAGTAAATTCTTATCAAATATTCAAGATTTCTGAGACGACTGAAAACTTTGATAATAACTAAATGAATGTTAAATTACTATTATAGGAAACATTTGATAACATGACATGATCAGTTTGGAGATACATATAAAAAAAAAAAAAATTTAAGAATCAAAATGCTTACTAATTACATATAAAAAACTATTATAGTGCCAATAACTGTACACTTAACCCTATCCATCCAGAAAAATTTAACGTTTGAAACATTATAATATATAATTAAAATTTTGACTAACCTTTGAATACATTCTGTATAATATTGTCATTGAATTATATTGTGATTTAATACAGCGCATATGTATGTTATATAATTCGTTTGATTACAAAACTGAAATTAAATTAGCCGTTGATGAAGATACGATCGGGCGCCGGATAGATATACAATAATATAATAATATATATACATCGTGTATATATTACATATTCATCTCAGTTAAATGTTATATTTATTTGGTTTAAACATTCAACATCTGATACATGCGTAACTTTTCCCGTCACGCATTCCTTCTTATTCCTGTATCATATTTCTTTATGTAACTTATTTTCTGTATATCATGTAAGTGAAAGATAATGGTTTAAAAAGGCAAAAGCATACGATTGTATACGTATATAATTTCAAGTATATTTGTGTATAAAAAATGTTAAAACTAAGTGTAGTTGTCCCTCGGGAAAAAAACAATACTAGAATACTAGCTTATCACCAGTAAAATTATAATTGAATTTGTGGCAATGTGATGAAGAAAAAAATAAAAAAAGTTACCGTTAAAATTAAACTACTTCGATTCAAATTCTGTTTTAGTACATTTATTCAACTTTTAAAGACTCAACACTTTTTGCGTTACTCGAATCCCTGTTCAGTTTTAATTTATTTGCAAGCAGATATCTCAGACACAAATATTTATAATGTGCCGTTAGTGCTACATATTAAGAAACCAACTGTCCTGTACAAAAGTTCAAACAAAATGTATTGGTATATTACACTCGTCATAATAATAGTACATATATTATCACTGGATAATTACTATGGTTTGTAATTTTTTCAAACATTTCATAAAGTATAAATTAACTCTATGAAATATTCGAAAAAAGTATATATATTATATATAATTATATATATATAATATATTAATATTATTTTATTCAAAGTATAAATTAACTCTCAATAGATTCGAAGTTAATTTTACGACCTGTAGAATTAAAATTATAACATTTATTAAGCCTATTCTTAAATATTTCTACCTTTTTCGTTTATTGATGTATATTTTCATATTGTTGGCAATTTGGTTATTTTTATGTTTTCTTATTGTATCATTTAAATATATACTATATTATAGTTCAAATTTCTATTATTTTAATAATTGTGATTTTGTAACATTTTCCACGAAGTCGGTCCAGGTTCGTCATGGAACGTTTATTGATGATGCTAATATACAAGATAGCTAACTTGTAGCAGGGATTCGAAAATTGGAGAACACGGGATTTGTTCTTATATTATTAACAATAATAATACCAAATCAAAACACAATTTATTCGAGAAATAATATAATAATATAAATTATTATTAATAATAATGATGGTTTCCAAACAAAAAATGTAATATTAAATTAGTCTAGAGAAATCCAATACAAATCTCGATCTACATAAAAATTGACTACAGTCAATATATATAAATGGAGCAATTAGGTTCACGGTACTAGGTTAACTAATAATTTCATAAAATATAACACTAATTTATATTGGGGTAGACTTTTTTTTTTTCATTTAAAAAAAAACTACCTACATCTTTAAGCTAAAATTATGGTAGTGTAGAGAGTTTTGTACATATAAGATTAAATTATTTTACTAATATAAGTAATCAATATACGTATATATGTATAATAAGCATATATATATTATAATATAAACTTAGTATTACCAGATTATAAACGGTTACTTATTTCATTAAACAAAAAATAATTTATATAGTTCTTAATGTTAATATTATCATTAATAATTTTTTTTTTATATCACTTGGCAAACAGTTAAAATAACAGGACCAAGATAATTAATGAAGTTTAAACAAAAACTTGTTACACTTGTACACTAAAATTAGTTATTATTCACATATTAAATAATACATCTCTAATTATGCTTATCTTTTATTATTCTATTTAATTAAGAAAAAATTTGATTTTTTTATACAAAACATTATAGGATTTTTGTTTTACTAGCAATTGAAGCGGATGTACGTTAAATTGCTTAAATTTTGAATAGGTGGACTTTATAAGATTTTCGTTCCTTAAAAATAAATAAATTATATTGTTTTGTTGTACCCTTATGAATATTTTTAGAGGAATCATCCTAAGCTGCAATACCATGCTGCAATATTGGTTAATATAATGAAAAATAAACTATCCTCAAAGCATGTGGTGAAATTATTTATTTTAATATATTAAATTTAATTATCAGACTGTTTATGTGAATATTTCACTTAAGATTGTAATCAAGTATAAGTTCTACATATTTAATTTTTTTGAATATTCATTTTTGAAGATTTACAATCTAATGCATTTGGACATTTATGTCAAGTTTCTTCAAACTATGTTAAAATATTATTTACTGAAAAAAACCATAAACCTTGCTTTACTAAAGTTTATTGATATTTTTTTTTTTAATATTAGATATTTTTTAATAGGGATATATTTTTTATTAAAATTCAATTCCGTTTTTTTTTTAACATTCCCGATGTGTACCAAAAATTAACGTAAATGCATCATTAGCATATACAACTATTTTCCATCAATATTCAAATCCTCCAGAATATTTATAAACACAATAAACAAAATAGGACTTAAGACAACTTTTGAGGCACAAAAAATAAAACTTAATTTTCTAGCCTTAAAACACAATTGATATTAGTTATTTGTTTCTTCTAATCAATATAATTTTTAAACCTGCTTAAACATATTCTACTTATATAGTCACTATTGAAGATTTTAATAAACAAACTATGATCTATACTATAATTAGATCTATACTATAGATTCTATACTATCAAAATCTTTCACTGAATTTAAAAATATACCAAATACTTTTTATCTATTATCCAGTGTTTTTGATGAAAATATAATGACTGCATAATTATCAATAAGTCATCCTTGATATTTCTTATAAACCTAATACTTCATATTTTCTTTATTACCATATTAATACAGAATTACTATCAGTATTTTTTTAATTTATCTTGAAAAATTCCTGGTTTTAGAATTTTTCTAGCGGTCGTGTTAGTTAGTTGTTGTAGTTGATACTTGCATTCAGATAAGAGTAAAAATGTAATTTTTTGGATATATTATTAAGTGTTTATCCATGTAACAAATCATATCGCCAGTCTATATGAACGTAATTTAAAAAGTTGAAAACCCCTATACCATGAGCTATCTGTTTGTTGTATAATCAATGGTTTTTTTCTATATAGTAAAATTGAAAAAAAAACAATGGTTTTGATATTTTTCAGTTATACGAGATGATGACGAATTTATTTTCTCGTGAAAAATTATAAATATATGTCTATTGCTCAGTATTATATATTTTAGATTGGTCTAGTTTATAATTATTATCAATATTATTATTATTTAACGTGGTTAGATGTGAATATGTTACGAATGTCTGGGTAGTCAGGGGAAGTTATATAAATTACATGGAGTTTTATCGAAAGACTTATTATCGTAGACCATAGGTTCTTAGCTCGAGATTCGAAACTCAGGGGACCATGGGGTGGCTGTGAGTTTTTTTGAAATAAGCCAAAAATTAATTTGTTTCGATAGCGTTTATAAGATAATTATAATTGTCAAAACATTTGAAAGCCACATGAAAGACAATAATGTTTTCAAATATAAAACTAAGATTACGATAATCTTATATGTCATATAAAGTTATCGTAATCGTAAAATAATAAAGCATGGCAATACAATCTAACGAGTATTTCAATTTAACACGGAAACCTATCACTTCTGTTGACCCGTCGTCGTATAATAAAAATTATATTTATTCATATATATATATATTTTTTTTTAAAGGGGGGTTCCGTGATTATATTTTATGCTTTAAAGGGTTCCATGGTCAAGAAAAGCTTAGAAATCTATGTCGTAGACCTTCGCGATGAGTGCAGTGCAATAATTGATAGACCGGATAGTGATTAATGTCCAGAACATAATATCGCTTGATGTTTCCGATTGCGAGACGAGAATTCCTTGAAATTTTTATTTGTAATAATATTAATAATAGCTATATCAATATGAAATTGTTCTATGTGACTATATTTATTCGACTTGAATACACAAAGTACGAAAATTGGCCGAGAACGGTTTTCCGTCATCCCCACTCGACTAGAGCTCCTATCTTGGCACGAAAACCCGTTTGGGAGCCGAATAAATATAACATTAGTTCGCGTGAATTACGAGCGTTTCTGCTCCGCGGCAGTAAGTAGCCGGAGGCGTAAGGTGCGCAAACGTCGCGTAGTTGTTGTCGCTTGCGGTTTCTGTCTAACGACCGGTGTGTACCTAAATTGCCTATATTATACGCCGTGTTACCGTTATCAATAAAATAATAATAATTAATAAGACATAATAATAATATTATTATTATTATTTTTCTTGATAATTTTTTATAAAAATCAATCGCATGAAATATAATAAAAATCGTGTTACACTGATTCGTAATGAGCAGTTTTGTAGTTATGTTTCGATTCAAAATTTGAATAAATGTTATTATTTTTGTCCCTAGGCTTAGTTAAGTCGACAGAGAAAGGAAATAACGGCTAACGATAATAATATGTTTTAATACTTCACCCCATGGGTCGTTATCGGTTGACCGTGTTTTATTACTTTATCATCGTTCCCCTCTATTTGCAGTGAGTTTGAAGTAGCAATAATCGGATTAAACGTAAATAACTTTCAAATAGGTCTAAGATATAATGGTCACCAATTGGTTCATTTGACTTCAATATCACTGATTTTTTTCAAACATTTGAACAAGAAATATGTGTCATTATCTTCTCTTTCATCCAATATAACAGATGGTTTTTGAAATATTTATTAAAATATGTGTTATAACATTAAGTGCCTGTGGTAGTTATTAGTTTCGTGGTGGATGAGTGGTTACAGTCAGAAGTTCCTAAAATTAAGAATGATTGATTGTAATAGATTTTAGACTCTGAAAATTTCCACTTTATTTTCTGTCCATTGTCCTCGGAAAATGTGTGAACCTCACCGAATATAATAGGTAATGCGGAGCTCAATATATATGGAAGCAATGACTACTACGACGACGTTTCATGCACAATTGCCTCCCAAACAGAACGACGACCGATGTGATTTCACTTTTCGATCGTTAAAACGAAATTTCGTGATAATTTACTGTCAAAATATTATATATAATGTGCATGTATAACCTAGTTAATATATTATTGATGAGTATACGCAAAAAAAAAAAAAAAAAATAATAAATAAATAAATAAGAAAAATCAACGATTTTTTTGACATTTTCGGAGTATAAGCATTTTATACATATTATAATCATATATTTAACAATGTAAATATCGTTGTCTCGGTTTATTTTAATGATAATAATAATAAATAAACGAGACTAATTGCCGATGTAGTTCTCAGTGTTATAAGTATGTCTCAAAAACAAATATTCAGATAAAATATATCGTTTAAATATATATTCATTTATAAATATAATACATATATATAATATCTGAAAATCTGAATTATTTATGACTTATTATATACGACCTCTTTATATTCAAATTTGAAAAAGTATATTATTTAAATTGTTACGCTTATTGACATCGTTAATTTGTTCTCGTCGCCTTATATTATATTTCAAACGGTATTATTTGATAAAACTATTGATAGGTAATTTTAATAAAAATTACAGTTAATTATTTATACAAAAAAATATGAGGCATAGATTCAACTTAAAATAATTTAATATTATAATTAGAAGTAAATATATTAATGGTATGTATTCATGGTTATTATCAAGATATTTAGGTTAATAAAAATGTATTTCATCAATAAACTTCGTGGAGAAACATCTAAGGGCATCAGGAAGTCAGTTGATTCCTAGTTAATATTTGTTAATAAAATCGGTCTCTTGTTTAGTTGTTGGAGTTAGACTGGAGTAAATGCCCCAGTTGTCACCTTTACTCCCAAATGACGCCACTTGTTTAATTGTTTAGTAAAGTAAAAAATATTTTTACCAGATCTCATTCATGTAAAACAGAATTCTCCATAAAATAAAATACATTTTAATGTTTTTAATGATAATTATTAATAAACTTAAAAATACAAATTATATGAATTATATTCTGTTTTTTTGTTACATTATTGATTATACATTTATAATTCAGTTTCATCTCAATTAATTGCCCTATTGAAATTTCCTGATCCATATTTCTCTAATTGTGAATACACCCTTGCATTGAGTTTTAATAAAAAAAATGTGTCCTTCAAATACATCTATAATACCTTTTTATGTATAGGTTAGCTTTACCCTCATTTGAGTGAATATTCCGTGAAAAAAATTTTCGTTTTACTACTTTTCGAACTTATTTCTGATTCTACAACTTTTTGAACCAATATTTAAATATTATAAACATAACGAGTTTTTCAGATTAAATTATATTGAACTAATATGAATAATTAAACATTTTTAAGATTAACTCCCCGATTGCACGAAACCAGGATTTTATATTTTTTTTAAACATCCAAATATTCACCGATAAAATTATTTTGAGAATAACCTTTTATTGTTTGATGATATAAAAACGAGTTTTATCCAGAAAATAAAAGAAATAGGTTTTTTATATTAAGAATTATAATGAAAAGGCAACTTATTAAAATAAATATAACAGAAACGAAGCATAAGGTCTTCATTACTTGTAGCTTTTCAAAAATGTATTAATCCACTTAAGTAGTAGTTTGTGACTGGTTAAAAGGCGATGCACTTTCCATCTAGGGCTCTTGAAAAATAAAAAATGTTCAATATTTATAGCTAAAAAAAAAGTGGACAGGAAAAATTGTTGTTAGTACCTCAAAAATATTATAAAAAAAAAAATTAATTTAGAAGATGGTTGTAATATGATGCTCATAAATATTCCAATTAATTTTTTAAGATAATTTGTTTTTATATAACAGTTTAAATTAGTTTATTTTATTTTATTTCAGTATACTGTAAAAAGTATATAGTTTTAATATCGAATCATCCAAAACTAAAGTTAACAATGGTTTGATGTAATTATATAAAAAACCTGAGTAGGTAGATCTATCTGGTGGAACATAGCCTGTATGATCAGCATAAACATATTTGAAATAATTCCATTATTTTCAATAAAAAATCGTTATATAATGAATATGATTGTGTACATTTGTCATCAAATAAGTATTTAAGATTAGTTCAAATTATACATTTTTGTTCTGATAAATTATGAAATTATATATAACTCTGTTTACGAAAGAAAAGAAAAATTGAACTGACTTATTTCAAGAAACTAAAAAGCACAACTGCCTACTTAAGCGTTAATAATACATGTAAATTGTAAATATCCATTGTTTTGATTAATGAAAACTATATTTGCGATTCCTTTGAGGCTTGTATATAATTAGCATTCATAGAATAAATTAAGCATTTTGATGTACGAACACAAACTAAAAAAACTAGTTATTACACATATAGGTGGTGTAAATGTATGCGTTTACAACGAATTTAGATGGGTTAATGGGTATGTCTACAATTAACAATCATGTTAGTCGGGCAACGATGATGATATGCCTTTACTACCAAGGGTGTATGTCTCTCTTATATGAATAATAATAATAATAATATGTATAGATATTTTCATTATTGCCATAAATCTTTACAATTGGATAATACAAATAAATAATACAATCATAACGTATTCCCAAAATCCTGTGACTGGAGTTGAGAAAAGTGTAAATAAATAAGAAGTATAATAAATTAAATTATTAGTAATTACAGAATTATGTTTTGTTTATAAATAAAAATATTAATACAATTGATAATAAATAAGTGATAAAAAAAAAATGAAAAAAAATTTATAATATAAATATGAAATAATAATATATAACAATTTTGAAATAAAAAATATCTTTTAACTACTAATATGTATATATAATATATATATATGTTTTTCATTTTAAAATGTCTTAATGTATTCGTCTTAGGCATTGTCTTATATATTATATTTATATTTAATTTATTAATTACTTTTATATATATATTATTTTAATGATTTTTTAATAATTTGTTTTTATTTTTATTATAACTCTAATATACTAAAAAATAGGTAGTCCTCGATGATAAGTAGGGACATTATACATGTTATATTTTGTAATCGTATTTAAATGTATTACCTGATGTACAATAAACTATAATTGTTATTAATATTAGAAGATAACAAATTTTAACTATAGAGGTATATAAATAAGTAGCTTAGAAAAATGTATACTAACAAAATATTAATAATATATTTTCAAACATTTTGAAATATTTAAAATGGTAAAGATTAACTTTATATTAACTACAGAATTGAATGAACTTATATTTAGTACTTTGTTGCAACATAGATTAATTTTAATTAAGATCATATTAATGGTAAAACGAGTATTCACTTTATGGAATGGAATTTTTTATTAACTTAAATTAATGGAATTTATCTAATTTAATATTATATAATGTAAAGAAAATGTTTCTAGTGTAATTTTTAATGTAATTAAACTGTGAGAAATAACTTTGGTTTATTTAAAATGAATTTAAGTAGTGAATTTAGAGTGTTTTAAGGTTCAGAAATTGATTATGATATGTTCTTCACCAAAAGAAATTCCGTAAGAAAGAATAATGTAATAACGTATAATGATTCATGTTATTAAATTTAAAGAATTTTGGCACGCGACATGATATTAAAGTGTGTCGATCTAATTGGTAGTAATCGATTAAATAAGAATCAAGCATGAGAAAGTGGAGAAGAAAAATAATTTTCTCACGTACGACATAACTATCATGATCCACATTTCCTATTCATGCGGTTCCGGCTGGAAATTGATCGGTAATGCTCTGTCACTTATTACCACTACGGTAAACCATCCCCTTATCATCATAGTCGCAGTCATATATACTTTCTATAACACAGCTTGCCTTTGCTCATCGTTTGGTACTGTATTCGTAACAACCTATTAAGTGATTGAGACGGGACACGAAGAATGGATAAAAAAAATTAAAGAGATGGAGCGAGAGCGATTTATAGACGGTTAAAAGGAAAATTAACGAGAAAAAGAGAGAGGAAGGATATAAGGAATGATAGAGGTAGTGAATGAAAGAGAATGAAAGATATATATATATATATATATATATATATACATATACATAGAGAGAGAGAGAGGGAGAGAGAAGAGTGGGTGAGAGGGAAATGAGAGGCAGTAGGGGAAGTCTCACGCAGATCAATAGCGATGGCACACTTCGCGGTGGTGGCGCGTTGGTGATGGGGTGTATTTGGTCGAGCGGGAGTAGGTGGCAGCAGAGTTCCCGTAAAGTCGTTTAATCTGCACTGCGAAACGTACGCACACGTGCCCCGAAATTTTTTCGCGCGCACGTAGACTAGCGTCTATGTACGCAGGGCGATTTACAAGCGGTTTCCAGGCCGAAATACTTTTTTTTTATCAATTCCGTAGCAAAAAAAAAAATTTACCGTGGTCATACGCGTACCAGTACTGTACAATCATCGCGATGAACTTTATGTACACGCATTCGTACCAGCTGCCTGCAGCACGTTTTGCGGCCGTGACGGTGGCGGTACACGTCGACGAAGTCAGCAGTGGCGGCGGCGGCGACGACGACTACGGCGACGGTTATTGACCCGAATGCGTGGCCCCGTGTGACGTCATTCGGATTCAGTGACGTCACGAACTACGCGTATACCCCTCCGGCGGTCTCACCTACACCAGCCCTTCTACGCACGTCCCGTCATCCACATTTCCTCCTCTTCTCACCGCCACCGATGGTCCTATCACGCACCCTAATCGGTGCGCGCGCTACCCCGACAACGGATACCACCACCACCACACCCATTTCCATCCCACCGGTGTACGCCCAAAGTTTGCAGTGCCCGGTCGGCTCTCGTTGCCGACCGTGTTTGACGCGCGCGTACACGTATAGAACAATTGGCCAACTCTCCACCACCCGACTCCCACCGGAAATTCCAAAAAAATGATCAGACAATTGATAATACAACTTGTAGTTATACTATACGAATTGGTTATTTCAACGATCGCTAAAATATAATAATATACTGCTAGCTAAATAAAAAACGTTCGATGATAAATCGATTTCGTAACGCTGGATGTCCGTAAATGTTACATGGTGTAGGGTGATAAGTATAATTCACTTTTTCTAATTCACGATAACAATTTTCAACGAAAAAATCTGGTTCAATAGCCTTCGCAAAAGGACTATAAAGTGACTTGGTTTATGATTTATACGCAACATGTTTGACCGTTTTTTTCTTTTTTTGTAAAAATCATAACAAGTCAATTTAATCACCTATTATCAGTAAATGGCAATTAAAAAAAAAAATAAAAAAAAATTATGAATATTTGGCTATATAAACTTCAAAAGTGTACAAAATAAGTGGAAGAAGGAATCATCACGGCTTCTTAAAATTATCTTATTTTAATCCTGTTTTAGTATAGGGCTTAAAAATATCGCTTATTTACTCTTATTATTTATATATTTATCTGATTTTTATCCTGTTTATATATTATAAACGTGCACATAACGAACATTTATTAATTTAATTTCAACATTTTTTGCAAGTCAAAATGACACCCGACCATGGACTCTTTATCGCCTATTGCTGTAGACTGGCTGCTAAATTGCATAGGTGACGACCTAATTTGGGTACAAGTTTTGGTGTTAGATCTCTATCACCACTTTTGCAGTCTTAAAGTTGCTGTTACCATCGCACTAACCGTTTATCCATGTGTGTTTTATGTAATACATTTTTCAATTATACATAAATATTACTGATGTTCAATATTTTTTTCTGTTTATTTCTCTTCCAATTAAAAAGATTTTTTTTTCAATTTCGTTGAAATTAACCTGATATTTTACACCTATAATTTTCTTTAGTGGGTAATGAAAATTTACAAAAATGTTCGTGTACTTTCTTAGCGTGATAATATATTGATTGAAGTAAACAAGTTCTAATTTTTTCGAGGGAAATAGCTATTTTACCCTATTTTTGATTACAATGAAATTTAATCGGAAAAACACATAAGGATACCTGGACAAACCACAGTTGTTTTAGTATTGTTAGATCACGAGTATTTTGACCATTGATCGTGCTAAAGCAAAAGACAGCTTAAAAACAAATGTACCTCGAAAACGCCGAGCGTGAGCCGATACTAAAAGGATTAAAAGTACACGGCACTCTACTTAAAGCTTTCAATCGCTCACGAATCGTAGAACTATTGCAATATTTAAGGAACAATACAAATATATTTTTTTCCTGAACGTTATATTATTATGCTATAAGTTACAAAACAATATTTTTCCACCTTCTTGGTACTTTATTTTTATACTATATCTCTGCATTTCGAAATGGGATTTTTTTCTTTACTCATAGCGTCCACGTTATTGTTATAGTATTTTTATACAGTTTTTTTTCTTTTTTTTTGTATAATATATAAATCTACGATCCGTGTTGACGTGACAGAACATTATCTAAAATTCTTAAATGTGAAGTAATAACTTATTTCTTTTTGTTATTTTTTCCATTCGATACCCTCCACCTGTATAGTCAACGTATTATTTTTTAAACCTCATTTCTCTCGAATTGTCTGTAATTAATATAATGTTACGACTTCTTTTTAATTTTTATAAAGTTCTTTAATTGTTTTTACTTCTTGCTTACTGAAACAAAAGCACGGATTTCAATGAACTTTAGACAATATAAAATATAATTATAAATATAAAATATTGTTTACGTGTAAGTACAATGTTATTAAAAAATTAATAAATTCAGCTAATCTATACTAATTTAGTTAAAATATGTGTATTATAATAAACAATCTAGATTAATACTACTTTAAAATGTAATCATCAATAATTCAACGGTAATCAGTTGTTTTTGCTTATATCTGATGACAGTATGTATAGAAGAATTTTATTTATTATTCGTCACTTTTGCGAGTATCTTACGTTTATAGCGGTTCTCTCCAATGACCTATAATATAGGTATTTCATCATTTGAGTCTGGAGCGTTTCGTTTTATAACTAAATAAAATGAATGAACCAAAAACAAATACCTTAGTAAGTACACAGGCAGTATGAATCTTGGAAAAATATGCATTTTCTGAAATAAGTAAAAAATATTCTAATTGAATTATATCCGGTATGAAGCAGTCATGGTATATTTGGCAGTGATTGGTTTCACATTTTTTACCTGCGCTCACGTAGCATCTCTATGGACTAATATTATATTTTAACTACTCGTTTCTGGCATAAAAAATATTTTTTATTCACATTAACACATGTCGTACCTTAATATTTTATCATTATTCGACCACAATAATTACATAACGAATATTAATGTCCTAATTTTCAACAGAATTTAATTTAATTTATTAATTTTTTATTCCAGTCAAAATTCGTGTGCACGTAATTTGAAGGTTGCTAGAATGCGAATGTACAATATCGTTATTATAATAATAAATGTAAGCAGACGGAGTATTCTAGATATTTATTCAGAATCAATAGTATAATTTCACTGCCAAATTCGTATTAGCTGTATTTTTTTAGATGGATGTGACAAAAATTTTTCGAACAAAAAACTATGTGACACACTAAAATAATGTCTTCAAATGCAAACCTATCGCTTCCCAAGAAATCATCCTCACTGTTCCTCTATATTATTGCTTCTCAACCTAATTTAATTTATTTTTGTTTTTGGTTTTCGGAAATCGCTCACTGCTCTCCCACTGAATTTTTAAAATAAACTAACAGTTTTATGATTATAATAATAAAATATTTGAGTAAAATAAAAAAAATATTTTAAATTTTAAACAATTTTCCTTCTAAATATTAATATCAACATAAAATATAATTTTGATTTTTTTATAATAAAATATACAAGAAATAAATTTGTTATTTATGATTTTCATCTTTGAAGTTGATGATTTTGTTTTAATGACATTTTACCTGACTTAATAGATAATAAAATAATAAAAATAAAATACAAATTGAAAATTAGTAAATTAATAAATAAATAAATAAATAAATAAATAAATAAATAGTTTGTGTATAGAAATAAATAAATAAATGCTTAATCTGGAGTATTATTATATTGGTAAAGTACAAATGATTGTAAATTAAGAATCCATCATAGGGTACATACAAAGTCAATAAAATCGTAACCCAAGTATTATTTCGTGCCATAACGTAAACAATATTAAAATTGAGAACGTGCTCGTATACCCGTGACATACTTGTGACAAAAAAAAAAATAAATAGTTTTGAACATAATTATTGTTATATTATTATTAGTTATGAATGGTATTTAAATATGATATGTAATTTATTTTATAATAAACGGAAAAACCATTGTTAAAATGGTTAATGACTACATGGAATTGATAAAAATAGCTTTTCAATCACAGAAATATATTTATAGTTGTTGTTTCTATTGTTGAAAATCTGTTTTGATAAAATTGAATGCAATGATTTCTATTACAAAGATTTCCTGAGGCTATGTAGCCACTATGTCCCCGTAGGCGTCACGAATTTTAACAATAAGATGGAATACTTGTTTGTTATAAAATTAATGACTGTACAACCGTATACTTAAAATACACGTCAGATACATTCACCAACACATAATACTCGTGTGCATGTATATAAAACAGGGTGTTTCGTGAATTGATGTGTCTAGTCTTAGGAATTATTAAAGTGGAAATAATTTTAAGAATAATTTTTACTAAAATGTTATATAAAATGGTTGTCTGAGATAATAGATCAGATATTTTTAGTAAGATTTATTTTTCGTATTAAAAATAAGTTCTATATAATAAGGCCTATATTTGATTTGATTTTAATTTTAATATCAATTTATATTTATAAAGGTCTTCATATTTTATTAATTTATTCTAAAACTTACGAGTGTAAAATAGAAAGTTACTATAAAATAAATAAAGGTACCTAATATTTTAAAAGAAAAAAACCGCATAGTACCCATAAATATGGTTTTAACAAATATATTCTGTAAATGAAGGAATAGGTTTCGTTATATTATGTATACAGAAAATATATAACTATATTAAATTAATTTTAGATATCTAGGGACCTACCTATATCGGCTAATGCCGACTCAAGCGTAAAACCAGCAAAACCTTCTGTTGTAATTTAATCACGTATTTATTTTTAAGATCAAAACGCAAACTAATATATTTTTCACTAATTTTATAATCATACTTCTTCCTAAGGTCTATGTTTAAATATTATTATCTTAACGTTATCATTATTTTATTATATATATAGTTATACTTATTATTGTTTTCATTTTTTCAAACGCTAAAAATAAAAAAACTCGTTTAACAATAAGTTTAGATGGTTTTTTATGAGAACTTTATAAATAAAATAATGCAAGTTATGCATAAATACATTATATCATAAAACTTAAATTCACTGACCGGGACGTTCAGCAAATACCAGCCTATAAACTAAGATTATTACGATTAAAATATAAAAAATAGTAATGAAATCAACCACTAAAATGAGACATTAGCAATATCTAATCAGTAAAGATAACCACGTTTTTGACAAATAATTAAATATACGAATATATATATACATACAGACATTTAAAATAATCAATCATTCAAAAAAACAAAATTATAAATAATGGAAAATATTTATAAAAAAAAGTAAAATAAAACAAAAAACTAAAAAATTAAAAATTAAATTATAATAATACGAGTATGCTGATACAGATAGGTACTATTTCGTCTCCAAATTAGTAAAAGAAATAAAAACTATTTAAAAGAAATAAATCATAATAAGTAAATCACTTTATATTAACTTTTTATAGAAAAATTACCATATTAAAAATATGCTTGTTTTAAATTGTAGCTTTTTAAAATTATCAGTTTTTATCTAGCTAAATGCGGTGGGTTATTATTTAAAATATAGATTTTTGATTATCTTTGTATAACTTTTGTTTTGGAAATGTTTCTGGGATAATGAAGATAATCAAATCTGGTTTTTTTTATATGACTCAAGAGAATGATAAGTAAACAAATAGTCATATTTTATTTAAATGTTTATGCCATGGTAAACGATTTTAAATAAAAATAGTGCACTGTTAAATAAGTTTTGTTTGGAAATTATCTGCAAATAAAATAAGATATTATTAAAATACATGTTATATTCAATAAAATATTTTTTTTAATGAAAGTAAAAAAAATTATATGTAAATATTTATAAAAAAATTAATTCTTTTAAATATTAATAAGTTATCTTTATATTTTTCGAAAAGTATAAAATAAAAAGTTATTTTGTTATATTTATTTAAAAAAAAAAAATCTAATTAAAACTTGAATATTTGTATTACTTATCCCTGGTTTATATTAAGCTATATATAAAAAAAAAAAAACATATTTTGATTTTATTATCATTGTCTCATTAAAATATTTAAATACGCAATGGGTATAAATTATCTTTGTGATACAATGTAATACTGTTCACGTAATGCTGTTTGGAAATATTTGAAGGAACTAACTATTTTTTTATTTTCCTCTATTGGCAAATATTGGCTCTGAAAGTTGGGTTTCTTGGTCACATATAAATTTTGATTGAATGGTAATATTACATGCTATGACTGTTATTGTTATTATTATCATCGTCGTCGTGTTAACGACTAGAATATAGCAGTCTTTGGGCTAAAGAATAAAAACGTTGTATAAGACCAAATTATATACATTTGTTATGTATTCTGGAAAATTGTTTGTGGTACTTTCGATCGTGAATTCTACATATTATTTTCAGTGCCGGATTCGCAGTGAAATGAACATTCAATATTACTTTACAATAATGATGTAGTAGTCTTTTTAATTTTTTTCTTGTTTTACTTTATTATAGAATAAATCTGCAGAGCCCAAATTTTCTTGCAGCAACTTTTTGGATTGGAAATTAAACACAGATTTTTTTGATTTCTTTTTGATTTCTTCCGATACCAAGAAAAAACTGCAAATATACATAGATGTTATATTGAATTTTATCAATTTAAAATTTTTTTCAAAATCAATTTTGTTTTCATGACTTGAAAACATTGTATACTACATTATTATAATAAGGCTACATGATCAATTTTACCTTGCGTTTTTTGTACGATTTTTTAAGGTTTTACAAAGTCAATTATATTTTACTTAGAATTATAAAAAAAACGTATATTTTAATATTTTTATGGATGCTTATTTACATGATTTTTGTTGCGTAGAGTTAGTAGATTATTAGATGCAGTTGAGTTGAGTCAGGTGCAGCCGGCGACCAAAATAACAACATTTAAACAACATTATATATATATATATATATACATTACCTTCATATTATTAAATTACATATTGACCTCGCTGGATCAGAATTATTTTCGTAATCTATGGAAGAAATATTTCTTTTGAATTTATAGAAACAAAAACAACATGATATAAATGAGACTTACACTAAAAATTCTGTATAATACTCTAACATTTTAATATGTTTTTTTCACTTTTATCCCTTCTCCCATTATATGTTGAATGCTATGACAGTTATCTCATTGGTATTTGTCGTAATACCATAATATTTACCCTATTCGCGTTTCTATCTTCATTTACAAGTTTGTATGTAAAGTTTAATATTATCACAGCCAATCTACTGTTCATTCCATAATACATATATGTATAGAACGGCAGAAAGTGGATATGGTCGAAATGCCAGCTGGTCATATTTTTATCGGTCTTACCATTCGCCATTTACTCCATGTACGCTCATCATTCACATATCTCTGCAGGTCGCAGCCCTCAATCGTGCTGTGACTTCGGTTACTTCCATTCATTTGAGATCTGTAATCATGAAACTTGTCCTTCCACAAATCCTGTGCCACTTATGCGGCTCAACGACCGTATGCGGCCGACGCACTTCAGCGTTTTGTCGTTTTGTATTAGTTCACTAGTTCACATACATTTATACTTATATTGTATTCTTGAACATATAAATAAATATTATAATATATTCATTACATATGAATAATATATACTTAACTGAACCAGTCAGTACTTGTACTGCAAAAAAATTACTTACCCACCGTTCTATTTTCCGACAAAATGTCCGTTATCGGATGCGTGTTACAATTATACTTTCTCATTGAGCCGATTACAGTACCCCATCCTTAACACAAATCATTGGATAACGTGAATTGATTTGCCAATCCCGAGAAAAACCTTAAACTTAAAAGTCGATTTTATTTTTTATTTTCTCGGCTTACATGTATTTTTCGATTAACAAGAATCTCGAACAAATGTTAAAAACTCTATTGTAGTTGTGATACATGTATATATGTATCTATATATATATATATATATATATATACATATACAATAATCGTATTTACTTACACGTATCACTTGATTACATTTCCCTGCTATTAAAACCCTTCCCTGCAAAAGGATAACAGTATTATTAAAAATATATTTTACAAACTTCAGGTATCTTGTGTCCGATCATAACGATAAGGCGCACCAGTGGAAATGGTACGTTGCAGTACATTACTACAGTCTCCACTGATTACTGTGTAGGGCAAGCTTATAATATTAGCATAGATAAGTAGAGTTGGCAAATTCTTCCGATCCAATTCACATTTTCAAAGTTTGAGATGATATGTTTAGAGGGTGGCTGGCAATGAAGTGAAGAGTGGATAGATTGAATATATATATATTATATAAATATTTTTTTTTTTTTTGCAGCAGACAGCAGTTTTCTTTTAGCAAATGCTCAGATCGTCGACTTTCCAATAGTCTACTGCAACGAATCCTTCTGCAAGATTTCCGGATATAATCGGGCGGAGGTGAGTTTCCACTATTTGTTCAGTTATTACCTAATCAAAATATTATAATTAAGAAGTTGTTTTAAGTTTTATATTATGTTATATCTTTTCTGCATGTATCATAGTTTTCTCTACGTATTATTATTAATTGTTAGAGTTATAACTTATAATTGTTTTGGAAACTTGTTTCGTGACCTTAAGGTGATGCAAAAATCATGTCGATGCTCATTTATGTATGGCGATCTCACGGACAAAGAGACGATATGCAGAATAGACGAAGTATTGGAGAGCCACTATCACGATCAGTTCGAAATTTTACTCTACAAAAAGAACAGTGAGTGTCCATTCTAATGATACGATTAGATCGATAAGAATCACCGAACCAGTAATGTGGTACTTACCTACGACACCCAAATCTAATCATTGTCGAGTAATAAATAAAAAATGTCGCGGTTATATGACCATTGTACCCGAAAATTAAATAGATTTACAAACTAGACCTAGTAAAAATATAACCCGATGATAAATTGACCAAAGGGAAATAATAGTACTATTTTATAAATTAAATCGAGTATATGATAAGAAGTTTTCAAAGCGCGTAAATACCACACGTGTACTCCAAAATAATTTTTTTTACACAATTGTTTGAAATTTTTTATAAGAGAAATTCGTAATGTGTCAATCAAATTGATTCTATGATTATCCTACAAAAATAAACTGTACATTAATATTAAAATGTGTATGTATTCTACCATATGTATGTGTTTCAACCACCACTGCTATTACATAGCACTCATGTAATCATTTGAAACAAAAATATATTGAGTTCAAAATAACTATAGTATTTTTAATATAAGAAGATCACGAACGGATACTTACACATAATCTTGTTTTTTAAATTAATTTATACGGAAAAATTAAATCATTATTATGACATTAACATTGACATAAGTTGTAAAAACTAAAAATTTCATATGTTTTATTCACCTATAATTTTTATGAAAATAACAGTAAATTATTATTTATTAATTTTAATCGTTTATCTAAAAATAAATTATACATTATTATTACATATCTAATGAAAAATTGTCTTAGTTTTTAAATTATGACAAATAGATAAAAAATCAATCACTATATCAATATTTATTTTTTACAGTACGAACATATCTATACCACAATTTTTATTATAAATTTAATTATAACTTCAATCGTAAAAATTGTTATTAATTATTAGAACGAAGATGGTTTAGTCTATTGCACATAAAATATAAGTACGCAGTAAAAAATAATAAATACTTTTAATTACGGTTAGTATTTCTGGTTGTCTGCTATTTAATAATAATTAATACAACATAAACATTCACTTTGATAAGAAAATTATGCTATAAATTATGCTATAAAAAATAAAAATAAAATGTTAAATTATTATAATGGTCTTTGATCAGAAAATGAAAATTTTATTAAACTTTTATTGATTTCGATGAATTTGATATTTTATAAAACTACCAGTTTCATACCTACTATAGCCATAATTAAATAATCATTTTTTTTATAAAATATTATTTATCTGATATTTTTTATTGGTACTACGATAACTTCAATATGATTCTTAAATACAAATCTTATTAGAACGTGTTAACATATCTAGATTTAGGCTTCTTTTTTTTTTGAATAAATATTTATTATGCAATATAATCAGAGGGATAATATACCCGTATCATATTTTCTTGTACCTACCAATTTTATAAAATATAGAAATAAATATGTATACTTTCCTCAGATTACAATTCCACGATAGTAAATATTGCTTTTGATTTCTGTAGATAATCTTTCTGCCATTTAAAAAGTGGAAATTAGCTCTATTTACATTTTCGATTTCTCCGGGTACGTTTATTACTTCACGCCTACCAACTATATTAATAATTAGGTACTAATATTGTTGCATCAGCTATATAAAATGTATTTTTTATACCTAATCCCCGCGGACCAAATTTCTCCGTTGATAAACCGTAAATCAACAGAAATGAAATATCCTATTCTGACCCGGAAATAAGGTCAACAAAGAAAAAATATTTTTCATTTGGTATATAGTTGTAGGAATTAGTTTAGACACGGTAATCCGCAGAACGTGCTCTTGTTTTCTGTCAAATATAAAAACTCAAGCTGAAGTCTGAATAGAGTTTACGTAATTTTAATCATTGTAAGACCAAGGATGCAAAACAATGCATTATATTATATGGGGCAATCGAATAAGCAAATCTTTTTTCCGCATTTATATTCTTATAACCTACTAGTAGTTTAATATTAGCAAGCTATAATTCTGACAATGGACCAGTAAAGTTTATTTTACGTGTACTGGGAATAATTCGTTCATGGTGTATTTAAAAATATAGAAACATCAAATAACGCTGTTCGTAAATGTGGGTATTAAATATGTAAAAGCAATAGTTGAAGTATCCAATAATTCAAAATTAGATTATTTTGGTCTAACAACTATGTAACTTTTAAAATAACGCTTTCTCTCGTTG
Organism: Sipha flava; assembly: GCF_003268045.1. NCBI lineage: Eukaryota > Metazoa > Arthropoda > Insecta > Hemiptera > Aphididae > Sipha > Sipha flava. The sequence continues at coordinate 1,099,186 of NW_020272878.1, forward strand.
CTCCTTTCATCATGTAATTTGTGACACTGAAACAAGAACCAATTATGTGATATCAAAAGGGAATGTCTGCAATTATGGCCATCGATATTGATGGATACTCATGGTTATCGGAAGAATTGGTGGTGCGTATTTGGCACGATGGAAGTGGTAGAAGTTACGCTAATGAAATTAAGTTTTCCGTAAAGAGTGTTGCTACAAGTCACTTAACCAAATTGAAAAGTTAGTATCTTATTTGAAAGCAATAGCTGTGATGACAAAAACTTGATGTGCGTGTTTATGTGTGTAGTAGAAACGAAAGAGAGTAGACTTATATTTGTTCTTTTTTTTTCATCTTCTTTTTCAAGTGGACCTCTTTGTAGTGTTGCCAATAAAAAAAAAAAAAAACTCAAATAAAAGGTGATTTTGAAAAGATTCAATTCTTAAATCACACCCCGGTAACCTCTTTTTCACTATACAGACCTAATTTTCCGGATACAATATACAACCTATTGTTGAAACGGATATCCTCTTCCGGTCACACGTGCGTACTACATTACTGTGTTCATCCAAAAAATAAAACCATTATCATCACCACCGAAACATTTTTCATTTAATATTGTTATTTGTTCATATACACGTAATAATATTAAATTTATAACCATTTTTTAAAACCAATAATATTGATCCCAAACAAAAGTTTTGCCATGGCATGTTATCACATTACTATTAGTTGACATAACGTTTGATATCATTAAAATACGTTCGTTAAATTCTCATTTATTGTTATTATAGTGTATTTTATTTACCCGAGGTATAACAAAACCAAACAAAACCAAAAAAAAAAAAAAAAAAATTAAATTAACAGTCAACTAATAACAGACCTAACTGTAGTTATAAGTTTTATTAAAACACTTGGGCAAGCTGATGATATAATTGTATACTATTGTTTTACGAATTCGATAAACTTTGTTATGAACGAGTGAAGATTGATATTATTTCACCAAAATGTGAATAAAATAATATACGAGTATGTGGTGTTTGGGTGCACTATTATTTTTACAACTAATAAAACAAAATTAATGTCAAATAATATATACTAATATACATGTACAAGCTTACATGTGTATTATTTTATAATTAGTTAAATGTGGTTACTAATTGTAATGTAAATATTTTCAATTACATTTAAAATTATAAACGTTCAATGGATATGGGGTTTTTAATAATTTCTTTCTAGTATGTAATATTAAATTATAATAATAAATAGTTTAAAATTTCTTCAATTTAGGGTTAACGTTAAAATATTAAACACGTCATTTCCAATATTGTGAAACAGTATTAAAATACAAACAATTAGGCTTATACGAAACGTATTAAATACAATCTTTGAGGTTTTATATTTTGAATAAGTCGGTATAAGTTTGTGTTAAACATTCTACTGTGGACATTTATTCAAAATTTGAATAACTTTAAATGAATTTCAAAACGTTTTAGACTAACTTGAGTGTTATATATTTTTAAAAAAAATAATTATTCGAAAAATGTATGGATTTATTTTGAACATGAAACACAAATATAAATCACTATTAAAAAAATATCATGACTATAAATTTAAATTCTCTATGAATTTCTATATTAAATAGTATTTGTAAGTAACTATATTTTATCATGTTTGATTAAAACTGTATATAGAATAATATAACAATAATAATATTATGAAATTTTAATAGTAATAATAATAGGATCAGGTAAATTATTTTATTTAAAATGTTTATATTTATTTGAGAAATTAATTAATTATACTTCTTCTAAAAAAAAATAAACATTTCATTTTAAATGTTTATGGTAATATTCTTACAATGTGAGTTGTTTATTTTAATATGTCATTGAAAAATTTAAGAAAAAAATTTGGGTATAAGTATAAATAACTAAATCAAATACTTTTTTATATTCCTGTTTATTTAAAATATTGTGTGCAATATATTTCAACCATTCAAAAAAACTATCTATTTATTATAATATATTTTTTGTATACAAAAATAATGAAATAATTTAAATGTCATATTTGAAATAAATAATTATAATAGTTTTATTGACTAAAAAAACATAAATTTAGTTTCAAAATATTTATATTTGTGCTTTCAAAACGCTCTCTTACCACTTAATTTTTTTTTTGATTTTATTAGGAAAAGTTTTGGAAATATTGGATCGATAAGAAAAATATATTCTATTTATGTAAACTATTTGGTTAAAAATTATTTTATATAATATGTATATAATACATTATTACTACCGAGAAGAGTTGTAGAATTCAAAAAAATTATTATGTAAATGCAATCATATTTTATCCATAAAATTTAATTAGGTTCTAATAATTTCAATTATAAAAATATTTATGAACATAATATGCGTTTCAGTTTCGAAAATAATAATATTACTATTCCTTCCACGAGATTTGTGTCAGTTCAAATAAAAATACACCAACGCACAGTATCAAATCATGTGCTTGGCGCGCAAAATATACGTAATGTTTTTCGTGCATTTACCGATAGTGTCGAAAGACCTTTGATCGACACAAAAATCCGATACATAAATAGCTGTCCATGTATACCGGTATTTATGACATTACCTATGAAAGAAGCGTATCGCGCGCATGGACATAATGTTTTCAATTCAATTTCGTTGCCAAAATGAAAAATAAAATAATAGAAAAAGTAAATTGCGGGACTAAAAAAAAAAAAAACACTATAAATGTTTCAATTTGTATAATCTCTTTGTTCTGCTGTTGGCTTTCTCCTAAAATATATTTACGTTTACCATATTACGATAGACAATACATTATATATGTATGACTTATTATTATATCAAGTGGTGAATCATTAACTCGAAAATTACTAGCAACGATGGGATGGTTTTATTTTTATTTATTATTTTAATTTGATTTTATTTTTTTGCACCCTCCGCGCTGTCGATACAAAACGAATAGACTTATATAATCTACATTTTATGTCACTGGTAATGAAATTATTTTATTAGTATTATATTGCTCTCTTTTTCCCATCCGGTCGGAAATAAATATATACCTATTATTTTTTTTTCGAGTCTGAAATGTATACAGCACATTCTTCTTATCATTACCCAAATCAATATTCATTACACATTGAATAGGTTAAATCTGTTCTATTCGTTCATTAATAAATTGTTTCACGATTTGGACTACTTCCTCCATTATTTTATGAGTACACAAATCTTAAGATAAGTGTCTGGTGGAGTAATTATTACCTCAACAAAAAATAAACCACCTTAAAATCAAAGCGAACCTTTACACAAACCGTTTGCGTTTTTGTTTTTATTATTGTAATACCATTAGGCAACCATAAATAATATTATTTGTCCTCTAAATATGTATTAATGTTATAAATATGTATAATACTATCATAAATGTTATGTGTGGTGTTGTCTTGGGTAATATTGCGTTATTGTTGTTGTATTTTAAACTCTCTTTTTTTTTCTTTTATTTTTTTTTTTTTTAATACTAAAAAATTAACAAAAATGTATTTGTTTTAAATATGTACCAAACCAGATCTGCCAGAAGGTATGTTGGCTTTAAGACCAAGCAGGTACCGTAGAATGAACGGTTTAATCATTTCTTTATTTTTTTTTTTATTTTTTACTTTTTCTTTATGTATATACAATACAAATTATATAATATTATATATGATTTATAAACATATGTATACATATATACATACATGTTTTCTTGCTCAGTATTTTTAAAGTCCCTGGCATAATTATTATACTTAGCCATTTGATATATTTACATAGAAACCCGCGAGAACCATTATTTTATTCGCTTTTAATATTGAAAAACACTCTCAGATAAACCACAGGCAGACGCCATTTTGATCTACACCTCGTAGCCGGTTGTTTTATTTTAATAATAAAATTGTATGCACGATAACAATAATATTTTTATTTTGTATTTTTATTATGGTTTATTTGGTATTATTTTAACATTCGAGTACCTGTAAAGTCAAGCACGCCGACATATGTAATTATATGACGTACAATGCGGTCAAAAACGCTAATGTACATACTATATTATAACGTAGGTCAGTACTATCCCATAGTAGCCTAGGGTTTAACATCGTATTTAATAGGCAGATAAATATCTTATATAATTATGTACATTGCATATTATTATTATTATTGTTAAATCCTTTCCAGTTAATTATAATTTTTTTTTTCTTTTTTAGAGAATTTAACCATTGAATTGCTTGTATTTAATTGGACGCGTGTACGCCATTAATGGCCGGTCGTACGAAACGAAAATATTGAATAGCTTATAATGATGTATAATATATATTTGTATTAATATATATATATATTTATAAATTGTTATTATTATTGATTAATAATTGTCACCACTATAACGCTTAGTGAGTGGATTTCTCACGGGCGACTGTATAGTAGTTTTATATTATAATATACAGCTGAGTATGTGAAACAGAACTATAGAGCTTTTAAACCGCTTCTAACACCTCAACAGTTATAATATATAAGTGTATGGAGTAAAATATTAGAAATGCTTTTACATATAATTACGTGAAAGTGGTTTGAAAAATGTCCACGCGTTTATCTGGTACAATAAAACGTATCGATATTTTTCTATATCAATAGATCATCATTAACTGGTGTAAACTATACAATTTTTTTTATTTTATGTGATTTGTATTTTGAAAGTATTTAAAATTTTTATTTTCATGTAGATGTAAAACATTCGTTTTTTAATAGTTGTATGAACCAAATATATTACTTATGTATACAAAACAAATACAATTAAAAATAACAAAAAGTTGCCAGCTGAATACGTGGACATTTTTCAGTCACATTATTATTAAAAACATGCAGCAATAAAATGGCCGTTAAAAAAACAGCCTTCAGACGGCCTATTCAAGGCTAGGTGTAATTAGACCTAAGTTGAAAGAACCATATATTAAAAAGTAGATATTTAAATTTAAGTTGGTTGGATATAACGTATCTGACATTTTTGGTAGTTTTTCCTGTTGAAAATACTTACTAATTACGAAAAAAAAAATAAAAATATTTTGTATAAAGTAAAAAGGCATCGATGAGGCCAAAAGTATGTTGTGTCATCATTAAACAGCTTTTTTTTTCAATAAAAACTAAAAATATCTTTTTTATCCATCCTGACGAATTAAAAACAACAGTATTATGAACAATTATTTCAATACTACTAATAATACTGTGTAAGTAGTCACATCGTATTTGTAACGTGAATTTTTGTGAGTGAAGACAGGGTATACTTTTGGCTACGCCGATAGCATTTCGAAACACTATTCACTTACGACCACATATAACCGTTTTGAAATAATATTTGTTAGAGACCCCGTTATGGCTGCTGATGCAAATAGCTCCGATCAAGAACGAGAGGGATCTCGTCGTATTGTTCCTACTTACGTTCAGGGACATCACGGCGCTGAAGCAACCCATCGAGTCCGAGGACTCCAAAGGCGGTAAGATGCAAATTTAAATAAATAAAAATTAAAAAATATAATATATTATAAAAAAAAACCAAAATGATCGTCCACATGAATGCGTTGTACATCACATACATCTTTATATATGATATGCGTACCTAATACATGACCTTGTTAAAACAATTTACTAGACCCCAATAATTGTTTACAAAAAAAACTATCGTAATCTCGAGCAAACAGAGAAACTCCCCTTGTACACCAGTACACAAATGCATAAAAATCATATTTGTGTTTATGTGTACGAGTTTTGTGTATATGTGGGTGTGTGTTTGTGTGTAAGTGTCATACGCGTGCGCATGCACATATTGGAAATAAACGTTTACGTAGGAGGGATACGAGGACGCGAGTAAGGACGTGAAGGTATGTAGACATTTATATATAGCGGAATATCGGTCAGGACACAATCGATGTGTATGTGAACTGCTTGGCCGTAATTAAACCGGACAGGATTAAATTACCGACGTTATTGACTTTACGCCAAGAGGGTCAACGTGGGCGGTTGCATTATTGTTTGGTTGTCGACTACCACAAGTTTACTTAAGATCAATCAAAATCACAATGTAAAACTTATATGACGGAAGACATATAATAGAGCAACTATATGCATTATAAGGAGAATGTTTTCGTTAAATTTTCCAGCAAAATAAATGAATGCACAGGAAATGCACGATGAAATTGCAGTATAGGCAACAAATACGATATGTGTATGTGTAAAGGGTAAAACACCATGTGTTTCATTTTCCATACGTCACTATTCGCACAATAAAAACTGATGTTTGGCCAACGCCACTACTGAGAGGAGGAAACTCTCAAGTTTTTTTTATTTTTGTTTATTTATTATTTTATCAAACATCTTAGAACCATATAGTTGGTACACACACAAACACAAAGGTCGATTTCTCAAGAGGTCCATACACATTGTCAGTGTTATTTGTCGACCCGTGTACACATTCCATGTTATATGATATGTGTATACAAACATATACACTCTGTGAACACGACTCTCAAATTCGGTAACCGGAGACGGAGAGACGAGAAATATTCAGTATTAGACAAGTTTCCGGCAACTTGCCATTCCATCGCTGTACTAGTAGTTCACGGCTTCGGACTACCCTTTGTATTCAATCGCATTTGATTGAAAGCTCCTGTGCAGAGAGGAGGGAGGATTGAAATTACGTATTGATATACCGATTCAATTAAATAACATTTCATACAAAATAACTCTGTGGTACGTGATTCGAGTGATTATTATCAATTACCATCATTATCGAAATCGACGACTTACCTTAAGTTGCTTTTGCAATAGTCATCAGTCGGACAGTGAAGAAGTTAACGTCCTAATATTTTATTTAGTATATTCCAACGAGAACAAATTAATGCTAGCTGCATTTGTGTCCCTTAACATACTGTTCAAATTAATCTCTGGGGGATACGCTGTGGCGATATTCATACGATATTGCGCGGATATATCACGGATAGCCGTTTTGGACAATAAGTCTTTATCAATTAAAAATGTATTAGAAATAACGGGAAGCAACTTTCACGAATATTTTGAACAATGATCGCGGATCTGCACTTGTGACATTGAGTGTATGCTTCATGATTGTATTCTATATTTTTATCGAGTCTATACGAGGTGTTTTTAAGGTTTCACTACTCTGCGGCCTGGTAAACCATTGTAAACTTTCTACTGTTAATGGTTAATGTTTAATGTTAATGTTTAATAATTAATCATTAATTATTAATGGTTAATGGTCTATCAAGTGAGCCATTTTTCCTCGACTGAAAATTGAACCAGAAGCATGCACAATCTAAACTCGTAATTAGCTCGATAAATTTGTAATAATAATAATAAAATGTCTGTGCATTTAATACGCATATCATATACAGTTATAATATGATTAAAAAGAAATCGTATTCCACCTTATACATCATACTCAAAAACACACAATACATATAAATCGTGTTATCTGGACGATTTTGATGGTTAAGCCTACCCGTCGTATGGATCGTTTCAGTTAAATCTACTGGGTTTTAACTGCAACGAACCACACGGTACCCACCCCTCCCATAATTATGACAACAACATCGAGACATGATGACAACATTGGGGTAAAACTATACAATACAGTACAATACATATACCCGTTTGACTACGATAACATCAATAACATTATTAAAACATAGTCATATGTTGGTAGTATGTTTGATGTATACGATCCTTGTGATTCCATGTGATTGATTTTTGCGATTTGTTTATTATAATTAATAATAATGATATGTATTTTAAACTGCATGGGTGTATTGTAACGAAATACCTGTCTCATTTTCCTCCTCCTCTTTTTTCGTCGGTGCACTCAATTTAATAGATAAAACTATACGCACTTAGTAGGATAATTAAAAAATAATATCACGTGGAATGAGTGGTGCTGGTCGATCGGGGACACGATGAGCAGGTTCACCTGCAGGCAGACTTTTGAATACCACCCGAACTTCTTGTAACTCTGGGATTCGTTCAAATACATTTACATTGTTTACGTGTCACCGTATTGATAACAATCGTATCGAATCGTCCTCACTACTGCGTTATTGTGTTGTGTTGAACGTCTAAAACGATATTTACAGTATATATTCCATTAAACATCATCAAAAATTTGGCTGACGTGTTTTTTGCGACACCTCTAACGATACTAACACTAATAATAATACTTATTTTTATACATTATCACGAATTTTAATGTAATAAGTAATATTATAATAATATTAAATTTGTTACATGCGTAATAATGGTCAACACAGTTAGTCATCGTAATCGATAATAATTATACACCAGTAGTCCAATAGCAAAATAAAAACTACAATAATCTTCCTGCATCTCAGTATAAACATACGTGTTGGGAGGGAAATTGAGAAAGTCAAGGGTCGAGGGAATGAACTTTCATCGTCTCGTTATTGTCGTACAATGTATAAATCCCTCATATAACGCCCTCTAAATCTAGATTAAACCCAAAGTCGTAGGTGGTTCATAAACGTTACAACTATATAGAGTTGACTACAATAGAGTAGTTTCTAATTAGGGATTAGGATGCATGGTGTTTTTACAGTGTGACGGCTCCATTTTTGTTTTCTGCGTTCATCTTGTAATCCCTCGTACACGACATTATATTAAATACACCGATACATACAGACATATACGATATAACGCGTATGTGCTTATACAAACATGTACATACAAGAATAATAGACATACATGGATCCATTTATAAATTATACTATTATAATAAACATATTTGTATGTGTGTTATTTTAGTCGTCCATTTTTTTCACTCCCCGTATAGACCTGTGACGTCGTAGTTTGTATCTGGCACCGGGTACGGGTCGTATAGGTTTCTCTCATGACACGACCACCACAAGGATGCTTTAAATAAAAATATCTTTTTTTTCACAAATACTCTCTTTTTTTCTTTGTTTATTCCATCGTGTTTATTTATTTATTTTTTTTTGCCACAATTTTCACCGGGTAACGTTTGAACCAGACGAATGACCGTTGGTTATGTGTGTGTCTGTTGCTGAAAACAAAGCACGTATGCTAGATGTGAAACACCAAAAATACAAACGATTTAATGTATACGTTTTTATTTTTATTTTATAATATTTATATTTTCGAATATAATTTACCGTGGAAAATTAAAACGGAAAAAATTTAAGTACAATCAGTGTTCGGTGCGCTTTTATAGCTGCTGCTTGTCCAGACGTGTTTTCGGTATTACCGAGTTTCTGCGTGTGCTTAGGCACATTCGCCATGAGTTTCGAATAGAAATAATACGGGACATAGTAAATTATCGAATTGATTACAATTAATCATTATGAAACTGAGTAACATAATTATATCGCAGCAAATTACCACATTTAAACGATTCGACTACAACTTTTTTGATTTTAAAAACCAGCAAGAAATAGTAATAACTATTACGATTTCTGGGTGTATTTATATATGTACAGCCCGTACTTTTAATTAAACAATTAATATAAAACTATTTATTAGAGAACCTACATTTATCTTTAAATCGAATTAGATTATTTATTAGTCTGCTATGTTTAATATTTTAATTGTAATTGATTATTAAATTATCCAACTTAAATTTGAAGATTTAAAGTATCACGAAACAAAAAATAAATTAACATTTAAATGTACGTTATAAAAATAATATCAATGTTAAGAATTTAACAATATTGCGGAAATAATTTTAAAACTTATATTTTAAATATGAAATTATTCTATTAGTAGAAACCTATAGATTATAGTCTATAACATAATGAATATTTTAAATAAAATATAAAATAATAATAATCAGTTTTTGAGTTATATATAATAGTTGTTTGGTCAGCAATATATGCAAAATAGGAAATAAAATAGAATAATATATTCCGTACCATTTGGAATTTATTTAACCAAATAGTATTTTTTTTCGTTAAGGACTCGTATGAGAGAGACAAATGGTCCAGTACATTAACATCATTATTATTGTTTACTTAACAGTAGAAATTAAACAAATAACCGACCCACGGTATCACAATTACTATTAACGTAGTGTGTATTAGTGTATTGTTTAAAATAATATATTTTAACAGACTTAGTTTTTATTCCAACAAAATATTTTATTGTTTTAATCGCTCAAAACAATAAGTATAAAGACAGAGTTGTTACATTTTGAAATAACCATGTACGTTGACCATCAGGTTCGTTAATTTTTTTAACAATTATTTTATACGATCTCTTTATACATATATAATGCAAAATTTCTAAAAAAAAAAAAAAAAGATTAAAATCTGACACGAAGAGATCGGGTGTTAGGTATTTACCTATAATCAAAACGTAACCACTTGTAAATATTATATGTTAAAAGTATTGATAAAAATTGTGATATTCTAAGATTTCTACACCAACATCGATTCAGTCGTCTGGTAGAGTACCCTGGTAAATTTTTTGAGGTAAACTTTTTGATAAGTAACTTTGGGTGTTTGAGAATCTCAAAATATAGGTGTTTGTAGTATTATTGGCAGCGAGAGGTATGTTTAGGTATTTATGTAAGGTATGATTAGCTACATAGAAGAGAGATTTTCTAATTTTATTGATTTTTATCAATATTAGATTGTTTATATAAGCCTTGTATTTGTATATAATTGGGTTAGATAGATTTGAAAAATAAATTGTAAATTAGCAGTTGGTGTGCTTAAATATTAAAATACACTGTAATTGTTTGATTTTTTTCAATTAGTATCTTCTTTTTTGCACTTAAATGTATTCCCTGTGAGACTCGTCTAACTAGTATTACATACAGGTGTTAAGTATTTTATTTAAGTGGGAGTGGTTGATGGTTTAAAAATAGAGGTGTACATAATATGCAAGACTGGATTAAGGGGGGGGGGTCTCACCGAGACGGTAGTCCTAGGGCCTAAAATATTTTATACTGATACACATTTTTTATCATACTAAAATTAGAAGTTTTATAGACATAAATTGTATATGCGAGTACCTATTAATTTTATTATTAATTGGCAATTTGTGAAATAGTTAAAAAAATTTATCAATCGGCGAGTGCAGCTTTGTAAGGCATGTTTTGTCAAAAGGACACTAATAAAATATCAACTCCTGGGTCCAAGAGGTGCTTAATTCGGCCTTTATAATGTGAGTCGAAGAGTAAAGCTTCAATGAATTGACTCTCTTTCAATAATTTTAACGCCCCATTAATTGTACCACAGTGGTAACACGTCTAAATGCGTGAGTATGCGGCTTTATAATAATTATGGTATATGGCAAAGAACACTTTATCATCAGATATTAGATCATAGTCAATCACCATGAGATTTTATTCACATGTTAAGTATTATATTATTATATTCAACGCGTATATGTCTGTATGTATATAACTTGCAAGGACGAGATTTAAACAATACATTGGAAGTGCGTCGTTTTGCCCATAACGTGTAAAGTGGTTTGTGCCAACACCAACCTGTATCATAATATTACGATTATGAACTCGGTAATATTGTTTAGCATGGTATAGTGTATGAGTGTGCATGTTAAGGCGATTCGCGTGAAAGCTGATGCGAAAACATTCATTTGCAAACCGCGGTACATATATGAATAAAATAAAAATATTCAAGACTAAGTGTTTTCCAGAACCTAAATACTTGCATGAATATTCTCGCGGATCGTCGCAACATGATTAATCACTCGTAACGAAAAAAGTGTTGATAAAATATTACCAACACGTATACATATATTCGTATTCTTTATAATATTTATTTCATTCTCAAATATTTGTAATTGTTATAGCGTACAATATCGACCATGATAATGTGGCGTATACTCATGTTTTATACATTTCAAATAACGTTCATTTTATGAAATTACGTCATCTAGTCACTATGTTATTAAAACTAAGTTATCATCTCGTATAGCTTACTTACATTATACATAAATGTAACTATAATGAGCCCTCACGAACGATTCCACGAGATACTATCCACCCCACTCTCGAAATACGAATTTCGGTTACAGCCTAAGAGTAACATATCGAACTGTATACATCCATATGAATACGTTCTTTCACCTTACCCTAAATCCCTACTCACCCAAGTTTTCATTCGTGGGTGGCTCTAGTTATAACTATATATAATAAATTACTAATTTCATACTACTCGTTTATGTCATAATATATTTAGTATTTATTCATATCATGATTGTTCGATGTCTTGTTTTGCTTTGATTTGTATACTTTGTTTTTGTTCGTTTTTATTTACTTGTTTTTGTTCTGTTTTGATCTCGTTGACGTGCATGCTGAGTGTGTGTTTTTTTTTTGGTTTGTTTTCGTTTTCCATTGCCTTGCCCAACACCAGGAGATCTGTTAGCAGGCCTCAGCAAGTTTGCCAAGCTGGCCAGATCGGTAACCAGAAGCAAGACGCTGGTGTCGCAGTTCTCGTCACATCCTGTTTCCATCAAAGACTCTACCAGACATGTACAATCTCACTTGGCGCACGTGAGTACAGAGTTTAGTCATGTAGACGCACACGTACATAAACATACACACACGCACACATGCATACGCTCACACACACGCTCATACACATTCAAACACGTACACACGCTCACACACACACATACATACCAACGGACCACAAACGTATAATTAACAAATATACTATTAAGTGTGCTGCGGGTGTGCGTACGTGTGCATGGGTGTATAAAACGTCTAGGTATATTATCATAATAATTCATCATAGACCATGACGTTATAATAGTAGTATATCTATATAAAGTTTAGTGACATCATCTGTTCATTTGGTAAGGTTGCACGTTGGGTGGGGGTGGATGTCAGATAACATAACGCAACCGAGGAGATGACCCTATGCCAACCATCGAACTCCCTCATCCTTATGATAATGATTATTACCTTTCCAAGACAGATTTTGTAAAAACCGAAGACCTGTCTAAGATGTAAATTCGATTCAATTCCATTTAGTGTATCTGCTATACTACGAATAGAATATTTAATTGCGGTTTGATGCCTTGAACGGTTTTTAGTGGGTATATAATAATAATTTATTTAATAATTTATTTATTATTAATTTAATACTTCGAGGCGTAATATAAACCTTAAATATTCGTCTAAATATCACGCATAGTACTTTTTTCAACTGATTGTGTCACTTAATTTGATCGAAAAAAATAATCATGTACGCACAAGAAAGTTCTTTATTGAAAATATGTAATAAGAATAATAGTAATGTCATTGTGATCTTTATAATATGCTTCAATAAGGATTATCTGCAGCTAGCGTATGTGTGTCATTCGAGTTGTTGCTGTAAAAATATACTAATAAAGTGAAAACTGTCTAAAGCTGACCCTGAATAAAACGGAAAACTATCTAATACGGAATTTTTCTATGGTACCAGCACGTTCCTATAGTTTTATATAGACGCTGAACATCTATAAAACGGAACCTTCTTAACACGCAGAAACGGAACGATAAATATGACTTACAAAAGTCCTATTTAAGTAAAAACCTTGCATAAACCAGAAAAATGACACGCACATGTGTACTATAAACCTAAAATATAGATATGCACTTTGTTGTATGAACATCGTTAAATAGTGATAGATAAAAAAGATAAAATTGTTCTGTACATATTTGTACAATATATGTCCATATAATGCATATTATCACAAAAACGATACGAACTTTTTTCTTTATAAATGTGAAACAGTCATACACTGATAGTCGTACGTACACTTTTAGTTTTATCTCCTGTTCATCGTATTAAATATTAAAATGTTAAAATATAAGTGTCTATGAGAAATATCAACTGATCGATATGAGAATAAAAGGATAATTGAATAATGTGGAATTTTTTGTTAGTCCCATGCGATTCCGTTTTAGACAGTTTTCACTGTAATATTAAACTAATAAACTGTCACAAAAATTCAAATTTGAATGTTTTTCAATAATCTATATATAATTGAAATTTAGTTATTCGAACGGCCAATTACATTTCAATACATCATGTTAAATTTGTAAAAAATGAATAATAATAATTATAATAACAACAACAACAAAAATAACAACAATAAAAACATATTAGGTGAAGGGAAATTATGATTTTTTTTCTACAAAGAGGGGAATATATAAGTTTATCAAAAAAGAACAGAGAAAATTCATAGCATTTAATTTTAATAACAATAATGTCAACTTCCAACAAAGATTAGATTTTTTAAAAAAAGAAGAGAAATTCATAGCAACGTTATTACTCATATAACATTACACTAGCCTTTTGTATGGAACAAAATTAAAATTATAATAATTGTCAACTTAATAAAAATAAAAACTATAAATTACAAATATTATGTAAAGAGTAGTATACTTTAAATTCGATCAGTGGTTTTTAGTGCTGAGGTAATAAAAATTAATAATAATCTTGTTCAATAGGACATTAAAAACCTTGAATTTTTTAATTATTTACTTCTTATGTAAACATTCAATAGTATTATCAAACCTTGCAAAATTCGATTCATTATTATTACTAACATAATTTTAATATTATTTTCAAAGAATAGTTCGGTGGTTATCAAAACCGCACATTTACCCTTCATAACCGCACATTTTACATCGTTCAATACCGCATATATTTATTATATTGTTAAAAAAGGAAATTTGAAAGGTCAGTAGTTAAAAACCGCACACATTTGATTAACAGTTACTTTCTTTCTGCATAATTTGCATGTACAGTTCACGTTGCCGGTTTCGTATGAGTCTCACACAGAATCTTTTTTTTATCCTGGGACCTACTTTGGGTGATGTTACATAGCAAATCGGGGGATATTTTCGTTTTTAACTGTCCGAGCGAGCTAGTGACTCTGCTCAGTCTCGAGGTGCATTCATGTTATTTTAGATAGATTTATACGTAATTGATGTATATGGTATATGTGTGGTATTGAAAGGTTTAATTTGTCGAAAATATGTGGGATAAAGATATAAAAGTATGCGGTTATGAACGATGCCCGAATAATTAGAATAAAGTTTTTTTACAGTTTCAAAGATAATATTAATATTATTTTAAATTTCTATAATAAGCTATTTAGGTATTATCGGCTTATTAATTTATCATTGGCTGAAATTATTGACACTTTAAATTTTGCAAAGATACATACTATCTACAAGATTCGGACAAGGAGGTAAAGTTTTTAACAACCGTGAATTGTTACATTATCTTCATATATCATGAATGCACACAGCCAATGGTTGTTTTGTGTACGGTGTATATAATCATTATGAACCGGAAGTCCCGCTTTTGGTCGTCCGCGTTAATATCTGTAAATTACGAATCGCAAAACAATCTAACTCAATACGAGCACATATAGAGTGGTTTTAATGTTTAAATATTCACAATAATTATGATATAATAACCATTTAAACGGTAATGATCCAATGTATGACACATATCTCGTAGTGCAAAGATAGAAGAGGGAGAAAGAAAAGAAAGAAATTGATATTTACATTTTTTTGTACATATTTTTGTTAAAAAAATACAGTTTGATTACATTATTTAAAGCTTTTAATTAGTAATGAAAACAAAAAATAACGTTCACTTTTAAAGTTGGTCAGAACATTGTACATACTCTAGCCAAAGATGAGAGTTTTTCTAGTTTTTAAAATTTCGTGATTAATTTTTTAGTTTGTAAATTGAATATTATACTCCATTAATTTTTATTTAAGATACAATCGACTTGTTGTTTTATGTAAATGATTTCATTCCCATTTGGGGCGTATCCAAGTTGGATTCCAAATAATATTTAATAAGATAAACAACTAATTGGGTCTGATAATAAAAACGATAACATACGATAACAGTCCAACTATAAAAACCATAACATATTAGTTCGGTCCGACTACTATGACAATAAAACCTGTTACTTACAAGTATTGAGTCGCTTGATTATGTTAAACAATTTATAGTATGTAAAAGCTCTATCATTTACATTTTTACCGATCATGTACATTTTAAAAGTTTTTAATTATTTAATTAATTTATTTATCATATACCAGTATTCCAATTTTCAATATATATAATACATTAGAAACTTTAAAAAAAAAATCCTACTTGTGTTCTAATTTATAGGTAACTGACATTACTATGTATGTAAAAATGAAAAGCGAAATTTTTTTTTTTGTATAGACCCAAATAGTGTACTACCTGAACAATACTGGGACCAAACTAGTGTACTATCTGAAAAACACTGGACCTAACTAGTTTAAATTAGGGTCTTTGGGAACCAACTAGTAATCGCCGCCTATTTGATCAACACCATAATCGTGATGTAAGAGTATATATATATATACAGTTCCGTATCCATCTATATCACTATCACGGATCCTGTTCTATTTTTTTTAATTCTATCTAATCTCTAGATCGAACAATCACTGATAACTTATTTTCATATTTTGTATCGTTCTGTCGTTATTGCCATCAATTATTTGTTTTGTACTGAAAAAATTTTCATATATAATGAAGTTTCGCTAAGTTAACTGATATTTACATACTTGTGGTCTTCTTGGGTACTGAATATTGGTAGTAGCCAACGTGATCATTAATCATCCATTGTAAATCGTATTGGCGGAAACAACAAATACAGGATTGAGTACTGATGGTATTCATGACGGTGTGGGTCGAAACCGATAACTCTGCCCAGGTAATGTTCGTATTGGTCGCCGTCTGAAGAAAAGGGTAGTACAAGTGCCGGGGTGCGTTCGTGTAATATAATATATCACGTAAACTAGGAAGTTTAATTAGTTTCGTCATCTTATCGCTCGCTCCTTTAGTTGTGTTGGACCCGTTAATACCTCGTTAAATCATTTGTTTATAATAAAACACCATTAAATTGCTTTAAGGAATTTTTGAGGGACTACGCTATCCGATTATTTATCTTTAACATTTGTTAGCGCAAGTTTATTAATTAAGAAATATGATATGGATTGCTCTTAGTGCAGTGCTTCCCAAACTATTTCAACTCACAATGTCCTTTTTTATTAGGGTTTTTTTTTTTCAGGGATCCCTTCCCAAAGTCATAGCATGACTAATCGTAAGGAGAATTTTAAACCAGATAGTATTTCATGACGACGCTACACACCAGGGCGAGACTTTAGGAACCACTGCCTTAGTGCATAACACATACCAGAAATCCCCACGAACACCACAATCTTTATAGTCATCATCGTATGGTGCTGATGTGTGCAAGAGCTCACGTCATCAAAATGAAAACCTTTATTATTAAATTCGCTATTAGCTGTTACTGAAAACGAAAAACAATATCGTTTTATTATTTCCCTCATTTCAGTTGTCACATTTGCCATTTTTTCAGATCTTATGTGTATTTAATGTTTTCGAAGATTGTTGTTATTTAATTTGAATAATCAAATAACTCTTATCGACAAATGTATATAAATGTATACATGCATACATACATTATACATATAAAAGTGGGCTTTCTTAAAATTTAATACATCAAAATTAGTTTGGTGGAGAGAAAACAGAAAGCCTTATAATAAAAAGTTTATAAAAAAACTGACTTTTTGTATCCAATATAATCAATTACAAAAAATAATAATACAATTATTTTATAAACTATTTATAGTATATAATTACGGAATAGACATTTTAAATTTTAATATTGATCTAGTTACTTTTTTCTTTTTTTCTTTCTCAATAACGAGCAATTATTATTATTTCAATGGAACTCTAGAATTCTCAAATATTTATTTATATATAAGTTTGAATAAACTGCCGTTCTCACTAATCAAAATATAATTTGTTCCATACATATTTTTTTTAATTCTACTCGGCAGCACATGTTTTCTCAAAACACAACCAACTTTTATTATAAAAACGTAACCATTGTAAAAAATCACCTTCATGTTATGAAATATAGTTGAATATTGTAAAATGTAGTATAGAAAATATATTTTTACTAAACTCGTTAAAAATCTGTAAAATATAAAACAGTGTATAATAGCAGATTTTTGTTGTACCGAACTGTTGATGTGCTGAATTTGTAACTTATTGGTAGTTTAGAAGGTAGTTTAGAAGATTTAACTTGCAACAGTATTGACGGTATGATAATTTAAAATAATTATTTTCCTAATCATGTGTGTGTGTGTGTATGTGTGAATGTAGATCATAATGACACCATGATAAAAAATAACATAGTAAATAAATATAAGAATGATAATAGCGGTCATTGTCTCCTCGGTCGCGGCGGAAAAAAAAGATAAACTCTATCCCTGGAATATTTCGGGGACCCCTTAGCGGTGGCGTTGAGGTATCCGTGTGTGTGTGTACATTGGTCTTGTGCAGATGATGAGCTTGAACGCGGACGTAATGCCCCAGTACAGGCAAGAGGCGCCGAAGACGCCGCCGCACATACTGTTGCACTACTGTGCATTCAAGGCGATCTGGGACTGGGTGATCCTGTGCCTGACGTTCTACACGGCCATCATGGTGCCGTACAACGTGGCGTTCAAGAACAAGACCAGCGAGGATGTGTCGCTGCTGGTGGTCGACTCCATCGTCGACGTCATATTCTTCATCGACATTGTGCTCAACTTTCACACCACGTTCGTTGGTCCTGGTGGCGAGGTGGTGTCCGATCCCAAGGTCATCAGGATGAACTATCTCCGATCGTGGTTCGTTATCGATCTGCTATCCTGTCTGCCGTACGACGTGTTCAACGCATTCGATCACGACGAAGAGGTAAGTTCGTAAAAGTTGATATTATTATTTTGCGGGAGGACGCTTTATAATTTATAATAAGTAATGTGTGACAATACCACTCCTAATCTTTCTGTGTATTCAGTATAATGTTTCGGAAACTTTAAGTTGATGAATAAATAGTCATGTTTGTTTGTCACAGTATGCTTAAAATAATTTAATAGTTTCGTCGAGTTAGCTGAAAAAATAAATAAATAAAACAGTTAAATTAAAATGTATTTTAATCAACATAGTAAATTTTACTAATTTCCTTAACAATATTAGGTTTTAGTACGAATTTTTTTTTTCAGTAAACTATATTTATTCACGTTTCTACGATATTTAATATTATTAAATCATTAGATTTATGCTCAAACATATTCATTTTTAAAGAAGGATTTGCATCATTGGATACACACTAGTGTGAAGTTTGATGATTATTGCCATTTATTTTACGCGTTTATTAAGTACCTACTTTAATTATAAATAGTGAGAGAGTAAATTAATCTGTTTAATACTTAATACTTAATAACAGCAAGACCGTGTATAACATTTTTTTTTTCGGGAGGGGTCCAAAATATGTACAGTGAAACCGCTAAATACTGGACACTCTTGGTCGCCATAATTTTGACCACTATCCGAAGGTGTCCGCTAAGGGAGGTTTCACTTTATATTGTAATTTTATTGATTTAGATTTTGACTTTTGATATTTAGTTAAAAATAAGACAGAAAAAGATATAATCTTCTTTTATTAAAATTCACATCATATTTTCATGATATACTATAATATAAAATTAAAAACAGTCAATGATTAATTGGAGCTTAAGTCATTTTTGACTGAAAATATTTATTTTGGTATTAAAAATAAATAATTATTTTAAACATTGGTAAAATATTGAAGACATTTCGGGGGGGGGCACTCAGAATCCCCCCCAGATACGGCCTTTAATAACAGACTTTACTGTAGGAGAATAACGCAAATATGAGAAGTTGATTATTAGAAATTACGGTGCCTTGAAACGTATGGTTGACCATATATTTTATAATTCAGTTGTTATAGGGTAGTCGCAATTATCTAACTGTATTCGGATGGTCTATGAAATCTATAATATGACCAAATCATGTCAAATATGATCTCTCTTTTTGTTGAACGAATTAGTTATACGTAACGGAAACCAGAGGTATGTAGATGATGATGGGTATCATGAGTTATTGTATAGGACTATGAAGAAAGGGCTTAGTGGTTTATAAAGAATAATATATTTGTACCTGGCATTTATATTTGCCGTTAGACCATTCGATGGACGAGACTTTTTTTTTGATACTAAGTGAAATGAATTTATTAACTATACAAAGGTGTTTTTTTCCTTCAACTTTCTAAGAAATTGTTAAAAAAAAAATCTTAAAATTATTTTCCCAAGTGGAAATCGAACCTTTTACTTTACCCTTTACCTTTATTCTCAATTTTAATGAACCGTTATTAAACGGGCTCACAATTCCACTTACTTTACTTCATTTTCCGGGTTGACAGCGTTTTGAACAACAGTTTATTTAGTCATCTTTCATGTTACATGAAAGCCAAACAAGTTGTTTAAGTGTAAAGTTGGTAAATATAAAGTTTTATTGTATTTTTATAAGTTAAGTTATTCATTTCCCAACTAAGCATACACGTGATGTGGACAGGACAAATATTGTAATTTTCGAGGGCAGCAAATATTAAATATTTAATTTAGCCCATTGATCGGCGTGTTCATTTTAAGGATTGCACAATATTTTCCCATGATATATAATGCGAATATAATACGAATATAATCAAGTTATGTTGAAATGTCTCAGTAATCATACGCGCCACGCATTTGATTTTCGTGGAAAAATAATTGTACATAACAATATTAAACTCCATTGGAGATAAATATTTTTATTTCGATTAAATTATACCTTACTCTATTGTAAAATTTGATAGTGACGTTGGAACGTACTATTACTTCTGATGACAGGCCACAGGCCTCGATCTTATGATTATATTAAATTACCATATCACTGTTACTTTGATGCAAATCGTTTTTAAAAATAATTATAAAATTATAATTGGTAACAATGATAATTAGTATTTATCCGCCAATAGTGCATCAAATCTGAATATTGTTTTATGTTTTTCACAGTCCGTAACTCATGCCGTGATCGAGAGATTATAAAAACACGACAGTCGCATAAACATACGACGGACAGAGTAATAAATAAAAATCAAATAAATGCGAGTCATATTTAAGAGGTGGTAGTTGTGCATTTGCGTGTGTGTGTCTGTGCACGCCCGTTTGCGGATGTATGTGCGTGTAATAAGACTTTATGAAAGATTATGGAGCGCCATCAATCATGTGCCGAGTTCATAATGAATGAGTATTATTTTACATCCAATGCGGAACAGTATTATATTATATTGTTTATTATTATTGTTATTACTATTTTACTTATCACAATATTATGTTATTCATTGTCTTTACGAAGACCATTCTTCAGGAAATATAGAACATGTATATATAAATAAACTTAACGTATACACTACTCGTGTATTTGGATAGGAAAATACGTCGGGCAAACGACATTTTTGGATATATGAGACATTTTTGTACGCGATGCTTTTAAAATGGTATTATTGTTTTAACGAGGGTATTTTCGTTTTCTCATTGTTGCTTACTTTGTATGTTCGTTACATTATCTATAAAAAAATAATTAAATTAATGACTGAAGTAACTCTTCACAAACACTGTGAAGGGTCTGATTTGAGCATTTATTTTATTTTTACTTTTGTTATTGATCAAACCGATGATAATCGATTTTAAGACTACTACTACTGTATTGCTGTACGATTATATTATAATAAATTAATGTACATGCATCATCATATCTGTGATCATTTGGTTATGAGTTTATTCGTATATTTATCATTATATGTATGAAATTAAAAGTTAATATCGGTTCTCTTATTTATGAGAGTATATTCATTGTATGGATTTCGTATCTTACGTTTTTTTCTCATTCTGTATCAAAAAACTTATCTGCTTCTAAAGTACGGTTTGTACTTAATTTTTTTTCTTTAAATATTTTTATTCTTATTAACAATCGAGTTGAAAGTTAGGATAGAAAATGAACGGTTCATATCGTATTCATAAGAAATGTTCACCGGAGACTGTGCTTATGATGCGCACTACTCCGAAATTGAAGTTATCGCAACTTTTTTTTTTTTTTTTGGTCATGCTTTAAACAACTGTCTTTACCGTTGCTCGATTTTCGATAAGCTTGATTACCTCCACGCCATGTGATCTAGCGATTCTGTCGATTTTTATAACGTGATCATCATCTAATCTGCAGCAGGTCGGGGTTATCCTACAGACCAGGACTCAACAACGCCTGAGTCATGGTTTCAGAAAGAGGTCGTATCAATAGACTTAAGAAGAGCCTGAATCTTTTTTTTTATCTTCTTTATCTCTTTTAGCTACTAGAAAACGATATATTATACCGTATAATTTATACGAATTTTTGAAATCAAATTGTTCTATTCCCTCCTTAATCATGTATTAGATCTATTTCTGCGCATCTCCTACAATAGGCCTGAAATTTAATTTTACGAGTTTGATCATTCAATATAGTTTATGTGATATTGGCATAATATGAAGTTAATGATATATTTATTTACATATTAAATTATGGTATCGAAAAATAAAAAAAATAATAAATGTTTGGATCTTTTGACGAATAGTCTTACGGTGATATTATGTTTGCTTGTTAAGGACCTTATAAATTAAGGTTTTATATCAAGTAAGTTTCAAGTGACCAATCTGTAACGCAACATCTACACATGGCTATTGCAAGCAACTGAGCAATTCAATAAGATAAAAAATACTTGTAATGATCTTATGTATATTACAAATATTTTGTATTATTACAACCGTAGATTCGATGAAACTGTTGGGAAGTATAAGAAAACCAACAAAACCATCACATAACTATGACCCTCATTCTCTCCGTTCAGTGATTTATAACAACTTGTAATTATTATCACGGAATATCAATTATCTAACTGTATGCAAGTATTAAAATATAATATACATAGTGGAGCAGATATACTAACTCAAAAAATAACTTGTAATACAGGCCACAATTATACATCTACTACGATATAAATGCATACATCTATAAAATATTACGCTGTTTTTCATTTACAATGAAAACGTTGGTCGCCTATTTTACAATTTTTGCTGACCAGGTCTTTCTGCACCGTGTTATATATAATCTACTTAGAGATTAATTCACAGATGCCACCGCTGCCACTGCCGACTAGGTTAGTCCGATATTAGGACAGGGATAATGAGGGTAAAGAAGATTCATAGGGAAATGCTTAACATACTATAGTACTCATAATTCACGTACGTGCATACGTGTACACATGTGTTGCGTGTGTGTATTATTTCGCATATGGTATAGTGGTGGTATAGGTGTGAAACATATATTGATGATACACTCGACAGGAAATTAGCGTATTCATATGCCATAGCAGTGTATGCATAGTAAATATATAGAATAATAATATGTAAACCACTCGAGTAATTTCTTTAAGTGTATCTTGTCAGGAGTGCAACGCAGAGATCGTGTAAAACACCCACAGCACACAATGTATATATTTGTCATTTTATCTATAAGAACCGGGTAGTGGGTCTATAACGACCAAAAGACAAGTGTGTATTATTCATGGGTTGACCATGAATTATATAATATGTACACGATCCGATAACTAAAATCAATTATTTAAATTGCACTGTGTGTGTACATAGCGACTGAATAAATTTCACACCTCATCGACGACTACACAGTATGAATATTTAGTTGTTTTCCAACTTTGTGTGTATGCATTCGTGTGCACATTTTTTAAATACTTTCCGAACAAGTAAAAGTTCTTCGAAACTTTTGCATTACACAGCTATGATAAGTTCCCTCTAGTAGAATTTTTTGTAACTATATATGCAATATTATATAAGTATACATCCAAGGTTTCTTCGTTTCTTAATTTCTACTAGGTTTGAAAGAATATTTTTATTTTAAATTATAATTTTTCCCTCCTATCATTTTGAGATATTTCTTAATGTTACCAATACACAGAATGTATAAAACCCGCCACAAAAGTTGTTTTCCAGCAAAATTTATTTAGAGTATTGCGGTAGCTTTCAAAAGTTGCCAATTTCTCAAGCGAGGGTTAAAAACTTTTTACTATCACGTTGCTAAGCCGCTTTCCGCGAAAAGTAGTAGTAATATAATAACATAATAACAGCGATAAATCTCCATAATAATAGTGTAAATTTTATCAATAATAATGAACTAAATTGATTGAATTTATTATATTATTTTCATATTTAAATATTTTAAAGTTTTTATTGATTATTCTTCTGTATTTTCTCTCTAAAAAAAAAAAAATTCCTGGGAAAAACTACGAACATCTTTTTTTGAATAAGATTTTATAATAATTTTAAAGTTTGTAATATTACGACGTGTTACATTATACGCATTAGCAAAAGTTTTTTTTTTTTTTTTTTATTTGTATTCAAAATAGAAGCTTAATCAAATTGCAAAGTAGGTCCGAATTTTTAAAATTGAACTTTATGTTTATACATCTGTAAGCACTATCTCGATTCGTACACACGCACAATCACCCTCATAATGTTTATTGGTCTGACACATGCATGCCATTTTAAATAATCGAGTTTAGAAGTATA
This sequence comes from Sipha flava, assembly GCF_003268045.1. Classification (NCBI taxonomy): domain Eukaryota; kingdom Metazoa; phylum Arthropoda; class Insecta; order Hemiptera; family Aphididae; genus Sipha; species Sipha flava. Next base: position 1,123,796 of record NW_020272878.1, read on the forward strand.
ATATAACCATTACAGTTAGTATAGTTATGTAGCAAATAATAAAAAGTAAATAAAAATCTTGATTGAGAAAATATTTAATGGATAAATCGGTTTTAAAATATGTATTTATTTTTTGTTCTTAATTATATATATATATATAAAAAAAAATAAATATATTACCAAAAAAATTCATATTAGTTTACTTGGTCTATGATCAATGAAAGACAACACACCGTATTTGTTTGTCTGCAATATTGTCTCCAAAATCCTTTTTTTATTGTTCCCGTTGTAAAATTTATTTTATTAACGTTTCGCGTTTGTGCTGTTTGTCTGCAGATTCATTTAGAACCCACAGATATAGAATTCCGGGTAGGGTACGCCGCACAGTGAAAATAATTGGATCTGGTTTCCTTCATTATGCAATGTTCGTTTATGTACACCGCATAATGTCCTTATTATATAAAAAAAAAAAAAAAGTAATGAAATTCTGTAGCTTTCGGAGCTATAGACAAAATGGTACGCCTTTTTGAATCTCGTAGAATATCATGTCGGGGATACATTAAGTACTCCGAAAAATAAACAAATATCTACTAAGTAAAACAAGGAAGAAAAATAAAAAAATATTGTCTTGTAAAAATATTTGAGGATGCGTGAACACAATATAGTTCATATATTTCATCATGTATATAGTAAAATTTTTCTATCACGAATGATGAAAAAGTATAAAATTACTAAGTATAAATATAATGCATAGGTATATAATATATTCTAATAATAATAAATAATATTTAAACATTTTTTTTTTTTATCAAATTTCTTGATAGAAATTACTTTTAAGTTACGTAAATCCTTGATTATATACGATGCACGTTCACTTTTTCCACCACAATATCACTGTGACAGTGTTTGCATATACTTATACACAGTGCAATGTGTCTGCAGATTTTGAGCAAGGATATTATATTCAGATAAAATATAAAGGATTTTACGTATCGTGCACAACATTTTTTCTCTGGAGTATTATTATGACAGCACATAGCTAGCATATTATTATTAACGTGTATATATATACGGTGTCGTGTGAAATTATTTTTTACGATTTGACAAGATTTGAAAGAGTATAAATCCCGATCCTTAGGCTGCATACACACACACACACATACACATACGCGTAGTATATATTTACTTATACGCCATATTGGTATCTTGGCATAATTAAATTAATTTTTGCAGATGGATTTTCATTTGAGACGTGTGACAATATTTGAGTAAAAAAAATAAATATTTAAAAAAAATTGTACAATCTTGCGATAGAGTTAAAGTTTAGTAAAGATTCCGATTTTTTTTTTACTTGTTAAGTGTTTGTTTATAATATTGTAATGTTTTGGATTCTTCGTCGATTAAAAATGGTACGATAAGCTCAGGATGATTATAATTATTATTGTTACACCTGTATATTTCGATTGATCGGAAATAAAATCCGTGGGCTACTTATATTATTAAGCTCGCAGTAGATGTGCATGACACGATATGTTCGTATAAAATCATTGGTTAGGTATACGGACGCAATTCAGACGTTTTTTAAAATTTTTCGAATTGATTACACGTATCGCAGACGTCACTGTAGACATATCAAATCTACTGATATTGATTTTTCATTTATTATATATTTTCGTTACACTACAAGAGCAAAACAATATATAAGAGATAAGGTTATTTTCAAGATTTTACTACATTCGTATTTTGTACCCGTCGTATAAACTGTTCACAATAATTCGTATATTTTGTTTCGTACAACACAATGCAGGAAAAATATAATATATTATGTTCCATACACTCAGTACTGTTTTATTTTATTTAGGTTCATTTAGAGCATTTATTTTTCCTTGTACATAATACACTGTACCACAAACTGTCCATAACATGGTCTTTGCAAGTAATTTTTATTTTTTTTCTAATGTTTTCCATCGAATCGAGCACATTATACGCGTATTATGCACAATAGTCTTATCGAGTGTGTGTGGTACGTGGGACGTTTTGTCAAATAAAAAATATATAATTGATATTCTGATTTAGAGCTGTAGTGATACTTTGTAGAGACGGTTCTACAAAAAATACAGAACACGGTTATACATACACAGAATAAAGGATGTAGTCGGTATTCAGAGAACTATTTTAATCATTAGTTTGGCTTAACGTATTGGGACGTCTGGAAATGTTGACTTGTCAGAATAACATTTGAAACGCTACTTACAAATAGTATTTCGGACAAAAAAGTCGTTGATTACAATGGTTATGCGATTTGTAGAGATTTCCTGCTGTGTTGAACCGATTGAAGAAAAATATGTTTTTGTCTTCATAACGATCCCAAACTGAACATTGAACGAAAAATATGTGTTAATCGAAGCCCATAAGTGTTTGTGTGTACGCGTGTGTATGCATGTCGTAATATGTTAAGGAAATAAATTATACTATAAAATTTATTAAAAAAATATAGAAATTGAAAATGATAAAAAAAATTAATTTTCTATACTAAAAAATCGTAATTTGGAGATCCACCAAATGTACTTCGTATTATTATTGTTTGATATTTGGTTCGAGTAAAATGAAATATCTTGTACCAAACATTCCAATGAGCTTTGCCGTATCGTGGACGTATTTTACCGGGCAGTGCAATATTGTATAGAAATTGTTTAAATAAAACCTTGGGTTTCTGAGAATATCGCTACACGCTCATGGGTATATTAAGGATTTTATTTATTTATACATACCTGATTCAATTGAATTGCTCCACTGTAGCATAGCAATTTTATTTTGAACATTTTCTGCATCTGCTCTGAATTTTTTGAATAAAGTGACTGCAACATCGTCCGATATATTTCTACCGATTTTTTTCAAATATGTTTTTTAATAATATATATGCGAGTTCATATCGTCCGTTAACCAATATGTTCTTGCTCTAACCCACATATCTTTCAACCATCAAATAATATATAACAACATAAATAATTTAAATAAGATTATATATTATCAAAAGTATAAATGGATAATGCTATACACATATGTATACATAAAAATTGTTGAAATTTGACTTCAAGCAGTCTACCGTCATTGGAGACGTGGTTCAATTTAAATTCATGCTGAATCGATGAACTCCGATATAAAGTTATAATATGATTTCATACAAGTAGAATGAAAAAAAACGGCATATTCCGAATATTATATGATTTGGCCTTTTAGAATAGGTCAGAAGAAGTCAATAGCTGTATTCGGAGACATGAATTGGTTAGAAAATGTCATTATTATGGTAGAGCAGTAAGTAATAAAAAAAAAAAATATTTTATTTATGTCTTTAAATATATGTAAATATTACTAAAATGAACGTTATCAAAAAATAATTAATTATAAAATTATCATTAAATCTAAATAAATTTACTTTATTTTGAATCTTTTTTTTTGCTTTTTTTTGAGAGTTTTAAACAAAATGGTATATATATTTTCTCTGATTTGGATTACATAATATTTCGCAGAAAGAGCAAAACATTTGTAGAGAGAAAAGGATACAAAGAAATAGTGAGAACACTGAAGTAATGAGAAATATAATTTTGACTTTTTTTTTTTCTATTCTATTGACTACTGCGGAGATATTTTTCACATGAATATATTTCAAAAATATATATGACGATAAGAATATTATACTGTCTGAGAACGTGTAATGATCGACACGTGTCGCAAATTATTTTAAACTATGAAATTTAATCAGCTCATAATATTAACTCGAAGAATATAAAAATACCACTTCTTGTTTTCTTTTTATTTGCATAGGGCATCGGAAGTTTGTTCAGTGCCTTGAAAGTGGTCCGGTTACTACGATTAGGCAGGGTAGTCAGGAAGCTGGACAGGTACTTGGAATATGGTGCCGCAATGTTGATTCTACTATTATGTTTTTACATGTTAGTGGCTCATTGGCTGGCATGCATTTGGTATTCCATAGGTGAGTGAGATTAGTTAACATTTTATTTGTTTATTAATATTATTATTGTTACGTTTATGTAATTAGGACGGTCGGACGCCGAAAATGGATATCAATACTCGTGGCTGTGGAAACTGGCCAACATAACGCAGTATCCATACTCGTACGTATTGTCCGAACACACAAACGCTACCGAACTGGTACATGGACCTCCGAGAAAGACTATGTATGTTACCGCATTGTACTTCACCATGTCGTGTATGACGAGCGTGGGCTTTGGCAACGTAGCCTCGGAGACGGACAACGAGAAAATTTTTACAATATGTATGATGGTGATTGCGTGTAAGTGTATTCAACATAAAACATGAAAATCGAAACTTTGGTTAGTCGATCGGTTGAAATGTAAACAAGGCGAGATAAAAATACTTGAAACCGTTTAGAGTTTACACAATTGGGCATATTTACAAAAAAACAATACTATTATATAGATATTTTTGTATGAATAATTGACATAACCACACAAAATTGCGTTATAGATATGTTAAAACTTTTATTTCGTATGGTTATATTTTTATTACTATTATTATTATCATTATTGTTATAATTTAGTCATTATGTTTTTTCACAGCGCTGCTTTACGCAACTATCTTTGGTCATGTCACCACCATCATTCAGCAGATGACTTCGGCCACTGCCAAATACCACGACATGTTAAACAATGTCAGAGAGTTCATGAAGCTTCACGAAGTGCCAAAAGCGCTATCCGAGCGGGTTATGGACTATGTGGTGTCCACGTGGGCAATGACCAGGGGCTTGGACACGGATAAAGTACGGCTTACATGCATTATTACTTATGCACCCTTCCGGATAATGGATGAGGCTATTTTGTTTCTGATACTTGGTGGATTAAATATAATTAATAACCGACCCAAATTAAATTACCCTAACGATTATAATATTTATATATTTATTTATACCTTAATATGCCATGGATGGGAAACTTATGGTAACTAGAGAGCTAATTAATAAAACTTTAAAATCTGGCTGACCAGAATAAAGAAAGCAAAAAAAAAAAAAAAAAGTCATTACAATTGACAATTAGCGTTTATTTTATATAGATAACTTAATTTTACGACAAAATCAATACAATCAAATAAATGTATAATACCTATAGTTTTGTTAGCTATACCGATATGGATATAAATTATATTTAGATATTTAATAATTTAGCTGCAGTTCAATACTAGATAAGAATATAATACCTATATTTTATAATAAACGTTATAAAATGAAATACCGATAAACGCTAAAATATTATGAAGTTATTTGAAAATGATTAGGATCCATCCCGTACAATATGCCGACACACGGAAAGAGAGGACAAGGGCAACGAATATAAAATTAAATGTTAAAAATAATTAACACAAGTTCAAATAGTAATAGCAATAAAGATATTACGTATATGAACAATTATAATAAAGAAATTAAATAGTTTAGAGAAAAGTAACAAAAGAAGAATGGGTACCCATGCTGTACATACTATAAATATAAAATAATAATACAAACAGTAAATAATAAGATATAAAAACAAAATTAACACCAATAGAATAAAGTAATACTAAATAGTAGAAACACAAGCTATTATAATAAAAAAAATGAATAATACATCAAACATTATTATATAAATACCAGATTCAGTGGAGACCAAAAATAAGTATTATAAGTATTTACGTTGCACTAAAAAATAAAATATATCGCGCCCGTAGTAGAACGCACACGCGATATTGTTATAAGTTATAATAATAATCTAATTAATAGTTGTAATAAATATATATTGCGCCGGTAAAAGTATGCACACGCGAATATTTAACAGTTATAATAAATATATACCGCGCCGGTAACGAATGCACAAACGGATAATATTAACACGATTGTACGAATAAGTTTACTGCACCGGTAATACGCACACGCGAGTAATTAAAATAAGTATAAAAGGTGAATAAAAGTACGCTCACGAGCTCACATGTTTGCACACAAAAAAAAAAAAAAAAGAGAATCAAGAAAAGAAGTACGTATAACGCGCCGGTATACAAACGCACATGCCATTATTTTCCGCTGACAAAATAACCAAAAAAAATTAAGACGAAAACACGTTCATTACCTACCACACACCAACGAACCGATATCACGCTCACGCAATGATAACGTGGAGGGAAAAACAATCGGTGCAACGACACAGCCCGGCTCCCATGTTAAGATGTAGCGGCAACAGATAACGTATCATGGGGAAGATAAAAAAAATACGTAGACCGTCAGTTACCCATCCATTCAATATTGTTACATGCTTCATATATATATATATATATATATATATATGCTTTATAAGGTGAATGGAAATGGCTAGAACTAATTATTTCGTTAACGTTGTACGTATGAACATTTTCTGGTTAAAACAGGGTACTAATATTTAATTTATACTCTTATATCAAATTCGGATAGTTCATGTTTTCTTTTGAGGAGTCGCATAATAATATATTAATACTTTGAAAACTAAATCGATTACGCAAAATAAATCACAATGATAACACATACCTATGTATAATGATATTGTTTTGTGACTTTCTCGTGTTTGTATCTAAAAGCTATGTTTATTATATACCTTATATATATAGACTGCAGGTATATATTACATGTCGTTTTTAGAACAATTATTAAGTCGGTGATACTTAACTTTTTTTTTTTTTTTATCAACCATTAAATCCGTTGTTTTAAAGCGTAATAAAGTGCATGACTTCAACGGGGGTTCGTTGGGAGTATAAAACAACCGTATTGATGATCACCTATCTCGAACGTACATTCATTTTGACTGTAAACAATGAAGTTAGTACGGGTAATAATATTTATTGACGTGGAATAGAGCCCAAATGGCCTGGCGCCCGAAGAATTTGGCTACCAAGTCACGCTTCACTCGTCATCAGCATCTAAATTAAAATGTTTTTTACAAAATCTAACATAATTATCATCATCGTCATCGTCACAATTGTCATAGTTGCATTACGTCCTCGTATGACAATAATAATAATATGCCCCGTCGTGTGTCATATAGGTTCTGAATTACTGTCCGAAAGACATGAAGGCGGACATATGTGTTCATCTCAACCGAAAAGTGTTCAACGAGCACCCGGCGTTCCGTTTGGCCAGCGACGGGTGCTTACGTGCCCTGGCCATGCACTTTACGATGAGTCATTCGGCACCGGGTGATCTGCTCTTCCACACCGGGGAGTCCATTGACTCGTTGTGCTTCATAGTTACCGGCTCATTAGAAGTAATCCAAGACGACGAAGTGGTCGCAATTTTGGGTGAGCATTATAATGATAATAGTATAACGATGAATAATGGAATAGATAAATATATATATGTTGTGTATAGCTATCTAGGTCGTCGTCAGATTCGATATATTTTTTTATAAATTGTACGATTTGTTTGTCAATTGAAACCCTTCGATGCGCATAAGATTAGCAATAAACATAAGTTTTGTTTGAAATTCGTCGATTCATTTAAACTGAAAAAAAAAACAATAATGTAACAGTAAAAATGAACCGAAAAAATATACATATATATATACTCACAGTTACATATTCGTGAATTTTTTTTTTAATTTTTGAACAATCTCATATGGAAATAGGCATGCATAAGTTATTATTCAAGTTCAAATTTGGCATTTTTATTAATAATTTTGAATATATCAATAAATCATTTAGATAATTTTTCTCGTTTGACAAAATTATGTTTATTATATAAGTACAATTGTTTAATGTAATTTATCTTTCATACATTTTATAAACTATAAATGTATCTTTATATGTTACATGCATTTTGTTCTGAAGTATCTTTTCCTTTTGTTATTTTTTAGCATAAGATTATAGAACTACGTTTAATGAATTATTATTTTCAATAAAAACGTAATTATGGTTATAAATTGTTGTTTTTTATTTTACAGGAAAAGGTGACGTTTTCGGTGATTCGTTTTGGAAGGATACGGCACTTGGCCAGTCGGCGGCCAATGTGCGAGCTTTGACCTACTGCGATTTACACACGATCAAGAGAGATAGACTTCTAGAAGTGTTGGATTTCTACCAAGCGTTTGCCAATTCATTTTCACGAAATCTAATACTCACTTATAACCTCAGGCATAGGGTAGGTGTATTAGACGCGATATTTCGACTGCTCAAGAGATCGATTGATCTACAAGATTAGAACGACTGTCAAGTGAAATTAAATTTAATATTCTTTGAATATTTTTCATACTCATTGATTTTGACCAGCGTTCCGTGTATGAGTATAATGTTTTATATTTCTACATGCGTTCCAACTATTTCAGTCATCCGACTGAAATTTATTTTTCAATTAGTTGGTTCATGTTTTATCTCTACTCTCCCGATTTATCTTATCTTTGCATGAACCAAAATACCTGCCCCGAATATTTTCTAACAAAACCTACTGTATATTTATTTACTTATATATCAATAAATGATTATTAAAACTAACCTATTTAGGTACTATAGTTAAATATTTTATACAAAACCTAAAAAAGATAAATTTTTTCATCCAGCACAATACTATTTCGATCCTTAAAAATGAAATTATTTTAAAAATCATTTTTTATTGTACATATAGAATTTCAAAGAAACCACTATTCCAAATATCAAGTTTGGTAGGTTATGGCAAGGTTTAGCAAAGCTGTATCAGTCAATGAAGGGTATTTTGTTTATAATTTTATCTCTCCCTAAACGTCCAGATTATTATATGAAAATAATGCTGAATTTAATTTTTGTTATGACCCGACTATGTTCGATAGAAAAATAAAAATAAAAAAATACATTAACGATTGGAGGGGCGATGCAACAGTGTATTGATTATTAATTTGAATCGATAGCTCAGATAGTTGCGTATCATTTACGTTCGCTTGTTCAACATAGTGAGAGTTGAAAATATTTATACACCGATAGTAGTAGTACACTAGTGTAGTGGTAGAAGTAGCGGTAGCGTTGGTCGTTTAATTGAAAACTGTGTTTTTGTTGTGTCACAGCTTATATTTCGGAAGGTCGCCGATGTGCGACGGGAAAAAGAGCTGGCGGAAAAACGGAAGAACGAACCGCAACTGGACGAGCAGCGGGACCAATTGGTCCGGAAGATATTCACTAAGTTCCGGAAGGACCGGGCGCCCAGTCAGGTTTTGGGCATGCAACAGGCGGCCACGACGTCCACGGACGAGAACAAGACGGACGGTGGGACGCCGTCGGTGACGGACGCATCGGACGGCACCGGTCGTCCCAAGGTGTTGCCACTGGTGTTGAGGCAGCAGTCCGAGGACCAGCAGGCTTCGAGCTCGACGGGAACAAGACCGGCAGCGGTGGCGGCGGCGCCGAAAAAGATGTCGAAATGGGGCAAGGTGTTGGGCGGCGGCGGCGGCGGAGGAGGTGGAGGCGGGAGCGCGGACTCGGCGGATTCTACGGCCGGTTCTGTAGCGACGAGTCAGCAGAGCCAAGGCACGGCCAAGGCACGTGATTCCCCGGGACGGGCGACTGGCGGAAACGGCCACAAGGTGTTCCCGAAGTTGCAAAAGTTGCCGGCGACCGCGGAACCGTTCGCGGCCGGAGGCGGTGGTGGTCAGCGGCAACAGGAGACGATAGACGAGACGGATGAACAGCAACAGCAAGCCGGTCGACCATCCGGTGGACGGGACCCGGAAGAGGAACCACCGCCCTCGAAGCAGCAGCAGCAGACGGCGTCCCCGCAATCGAGACGCGCGGACGCGCCTTCGCCGCCACCACCACCGTGTCCGTCCATGCTGCTGCCGCCGCCGCTCGATCTGGACGTGTTGTCCAAGATCGAAGACCTGAAGGCCGACTTCAAGACGGACGTGTGGTCCATCAATCAGCGTCTGACCGCCATCGAGGACATGATGGTGAGGATCGTGGACAAGCTGGACGCGCTGTCGGTCGCGTCGTCCGCCCCGTCGCCACTGCTGCAGCCTCACCATCATCATCATCATCATCATCACCAGCAGCAGACCGTGACATCACCGCTGCCGCCGGATACGCCACCGGACGTGGGCCGTGGGTGCCGGACGAAGAGCACGGACGATCTAAGCTCACCGGTGACACCCAAACTGCCGCCAATGGTCCGACGGCGGCGCAGCAAGTCACGCACGCGGTCCTCGTCATCCGCCCTGCCACCAATGAGGCCGTACAGCCCTAGGGATACGTCGCCACCCCCGTTTCCCAGGTCGGAATCGCTCAAAAAATCGCGGCCAAACGATTTTCTCTAACGTAAAATATCGGGGAAACCGATAAGCTACAGACGTGTACTATTTACAATAGGCATATGTTGTATATGTGTTGTACACTCATCGATATAAATAATGTACAAGAGAAAAATAATTTTAATTAAGAATCATTGTCTAGTGTTTGAAACCCATGTACAACTTAAAATATTTTTATCGTATGTGTTTATATGTGTTTTTTTTCATACATAAAATGGGTAACTATAAAACGAATGAATATAATGAAATAATGTAGAGAATAAACCGTAAACTCTAATATGTGATCGGAAGATTGGAAAGATTTTTATGCACGTTCGTAATATTATGTATATCCGGCTTTGATAAAATATTTCCCGTTTCTCACTTTTTGCTAAGTTTTAAACGGTTCAGGATCCAACGTTGTTTACTCGACATTTTCCACGAAGAATCATTATTTTCAAAAGTGTAGACATTATTATATATAATATTATATTATTTTATATTGAAATACTAAAAACAAATTAAACTTTATACTTATGTAGATTTGATTACTTGGCATTGTGATTTATTTTCCGTAGAGTGGGATTGGGCGTTTTTGACTAAAGTCGTAGATTAATTCATATTTACGTGTACAAGTATGCTATATTACATATGGTGGAAAAGGCAGAAATCAAATACTCGTAATTTTTCTGGCCGTATTGTCGTGCAATAAATTATTTCGGACTAACATTTACTATACACGAGCTTCCAACGTAACGCTTTCAACAGTTATTTTTTTATTTTTACCCATAAGAATTCTTGAAATTATTTTATCTCAGAGATTCTTAACCAAAGATCCGTAGATTCTTAAGAGACCGGGACGGATATATATATTCACAATATACGATGAAATCGATACAATAATATATTTTTTTTTTATTGTTGATAGTTTATTATTTTGTTGCGAAAATATTAATCATATTTTATTTTTTTGTATTCCAATCAAAGTATTTTTTTCCAATATACTTACAAATTTAAATAAAACAAAAATGGTTTCCGTTGTTCCTGAAGGGTCTGGATTCGAAAAATGGTTAAGAACCCCTTTAGAGTATACCCCGTTTCCTATTTATAAGACCCTTATATAGCTCTAGTCCCGTTAGAATCATCATAGTATTATGATTACCTTATATTCGTCGTTGAAATCCTTTAGTTTGCGAATCACAAACACCGTTTTTTCTAAATAATAATAATTGTATAATGATTAATATATTATTTTTCTAATATTCACTATTATTATATTGTATTATATTCAATCATTGTATTTTTTTAATGTTCATACTTTTCTGCAATGGTCTCATAATTTCTGGGACGTATTATTGTTCTCATAAATAGATATTTTGTTTCGTCTTTTTCGAATAATTACTATTCTTATAATCTCGTACACAATTATTATATAGTACAATCATATTTTAATTGTAAATTCTTCATATCGGACTAGAGCTACTCTCATTTTGAAATGTGATGCATTACAATTATTTTATTATACATTATATTTAACTTATTATTACCAAAAATGTAATACCTAATTTAATTTAACGACTTTTTATCTTAATTTAGTGCCTTCTCCAGTATAAAATCTGATAATATTATACTGTTATTTTTTAAGTAATTTTATAAAACTCTGGACATTAAGGTTCATTATAAAATATTGAAAACGTGTAAGGGAACAATTTTGATGGAATACTTTAAATTCTTAAATATATAGGGAGTCCTGTGACGATTTTCTTTCTTCGCGTCCATCAAACAAATTTACATGTTCGGAATAATTATAAAAAAAAAAAAAAAAAAAACCGTAAAGTTTTATTTTTTTGAGAAAAAATGCCACTGACTCCTGTATTTTAATCGGGAAAAACGTTGGTCAAATTATCCTCGTTTTTCTCCTATTACTGTCCCCTATAAATAGAACACAACTCCAGACAGAAAGTCAAACTTTACCATCCCTTTTCATTCCTGGTAAATCAAAAATCTAAAATCAAATTGATTTATTATTCGCAATTATATAATTATTCCTTTCGTAAATTATTTGGAAGATACGTTTTTATTTCTATTACCACTCACCGGAACAATAATTATTCATCCGATTGATCACCAGCAAATCGCCTCCTCTTTTCCCGAGTGTCCGATCAAGAAAAAAGAAATGTCTAAATTATTCCATTCAAATTTAGTTTAGCATATTACACTTTCAACACACACACCGTGGTAGATCCTATAAGATAAAGCCAATCACTTCTTTCTCTCTGAAACCTTTCGAATGTCGCGACGCGTCGTATTGTTCATTATAAATTAAATTGTTTCATTTGTGTGTGCGCTTAAATATTGAAACCGACATAAAGTATAAAATAAATATTATTGTGTAATCGGTATGGCAGCTTTCCTTAATGAACGCAGTGTAATAGTTATCAACAATCAATTGAGTTGTTTCAAAAGTAGGTTCTTAGGCCTCTACCACTCTCCATATAATACCAACCGATTAGTTATTAATCGAGCTTGGATCCGTCATCATTCGCGCACTGGACTCGGAGAAAGTCTGACGTTCACTTGTACTAATCGAACGGATGAGGTGACAGTAATATTTGAGAATGCTTATGTTATAAGTATAAATAAGCAAATAGCATATATATTTTGTTCGCAGAATTAGAATAGATATGCCGTAGCGGTCGAAGAGATCGTGACTGTACGGTTGTTCGTGAACGTTGGAATTTTTGCACGCACCGAATTTTCTAGATTAAAAAAAATAAATAAATAAATAAATAAACAACCACAGCAGAATCGCACTGTTTAGGGAGAATCCAAAAAAAGTGCCTTCTACACGTATCCTGTCGTGGGTAAATAAAAATTAAATAAAAAAATAAAACAAATAAAAATCATAACATTTGTAAAATGTAGGTGACGTGTAATAAATTTAATTTTAGAAGTACAAAATAATTTTTTCTTAAAGACTTTTGTGACTTGCATAATACCTAATTTTGTAGGGTTTTAATAATATTTTAATTGTTTATATATTTTGAACATGATTTTTTATCGATTTTTGGCACAAAAAATACTTTCGTCTATAAAATGTGACTTTTATTATTGTTATTATTATTAATTACAAAACTATTGTAAACAATCTCTTATAGTTAATTCAACGCACGTGTAACATTATTGTAATGCACTTTTATTTTTAGTCAAAATAATAGTAAAAATTTAAAAATTTTTTTGAATATTTACTATATTTACTTGACTATTGCCTTTCGTTATTGTTGTTTGTTTGTTTTTATTATTATTATTTTTTTTTTTATAAGCAATAAGTGAAGTTGTTACGTATATTCATTATTTCATTGACTTATAATATTATTTTATTTTTCTCAATTATTATGGTTTATTTAAATTTGCGTATAGACTTTTATTATTATCATTATTATTACTTGATTCGTTTACCGATTGTCTTTCACGCGTGTATAAATTTTTGTGCGATTTACATAGTGTCGTTGGAATTGTAGAGTAAATTTATTTCATTATTATTTAACAAGTCTTATAAAAGAAAAAAAGTTTACGACTAAATAGCTCAATCTACTTTTTTTTCGTTTTAACTAATGGTCACTATATATTATATATTATATGTTTATATACATATAATATTTATAATTATATATATTTTACATTCCTGCACCATGTCGTGCTCAAATTTAGATAATATTAATTTCTATTCCAAATCATTGAATATCGCGCTGCCTTTTACCGGAGTGTTATTTGTTATTTTATTATTGTGATATAATATTGATAACGATTAAAATTATAATGTTGTAGACTATTTTTCTTCTTCTTGTTTATGTTAAAAGAAAATTAAAAAAAAATGTAAAAAAAAAAATGTTTGAGACTTCCACACATCAAAAATAGTATAAAATGTCTTTTTACTAGTACGTAAGCCTTTGATTTTATTTTATTTTTATTCTTTTTTTTTATTTTTGTTTTAGCGTAGCAAGTGATTTATTCTATTTAATTCGATTTATTTTCTATACGATTTTATTTCACTTTGTAAATAATAGGCACGGATTAGCAAAAGAAACAGAAAAAATCAAAACGAAAATATATTGTAAATTTAGTGCTCGTGTACAAAATGTGATTCAAATTTTTCGCTGTGCAAAACAAATGAATTAACATTGTTTCTGAAAAAAAAAAATGTGTACTGATTTTTACATGTATTCCACTCGATGTACTTTTTTCTTTTTTCAGAAAATCGCTAGCTTTTATTGTCTTTAACTACACACGTGAGGAACGAGCCGAAATGGATTTTTTCAAAAGTTCAGATTATGAATCAAACAACATTTAAACAGATAGTTAATCTACAATATATGTTGTAAACTGTGAGTTTAAATGAAAGGAATGGAACAAATTACACGATGTAATTTTATCGGTTAAGTATAATAATTATCATATGATCATGACGATGATTAATTTTTTAGTTTAAAAATCGTTTTGTGGCGCGATATTCAATATTTATTGTAAATGATTCATAAAACAAATGATTTATATTCGTACGTGCACCCGTAGACGGATTATATTATGACCTAAGCCTCCCTAGTTCATTATACAACTTTCAAGCCTATTTCCATTATCTAGATCACAGGTGATTAGTAATAAACAATCTATTTTAAACAGGTCTATTAAAATAATGTATGAATCATAATACAAGCTTAACAACTTGTACAGTGATTATCCGTTTAAACAATGCTGTTTTGATTATTGTGTCAGTTAACTATGAGGATATATATATTGTTAACGATATTGTTCTACTTCCCTCCTAGGTAAATGAGCACAATCAAATGGAATACGAAGAGTCATTTGCTATTTGCCTGCAAAAGTTACTTTTTCATATAAGTACTGCACTTTAATAATATTTAATTATAAAACACAAGATAAAAAAATAACTATAAAAATATTATGCGTATACCTACTATAGGGTACATTTATAAGTAACATTTTTTTACAGAAGAATGAATTTTTTACTGTAAAAATTAGTATCCTCATAACGAATTTATACGACAGTGTTCATTGGAGTCTTATATTGAGTTGAAATATATACATGTTGTAAATTGTTTTCATCACTGACTTATGCAGGAATTGGGACATTACCCCTCCCTAAACACTCCTATAAATATTGCAATTTTTTAACTATTTCGAAAGCTGGAACATGCATGACCGTTGACCGTAATATATTTGTAAGGTTTAAAGTTGACGTGACTATGAATGTTAACTACCAATGATTCGGTGTAAATATTACAATATTATCAACAGACATATTAGATTAAATCCATTCACGAAAGTATAATAAAAAATCTTTAAGCTTATCGTTTATTTTTGAAGAATTCATTACAGGACCGAGGCATGAATATCGATGTATATACGATTGATACGAATGTTAAGGATGAGTCAACAAACTTATAATCGATACCGGATCATCCGTTATATATATATCTAACATAATAGCGAGGTACGATATATTAAAAAATCAACTTTTAAGTAAAACCATGAAGAAATACTAAAATAAAATCGATTTGTTTTGGTTACTGTAACTACGATGTTGATCCATTAGCCTTATCAATAATAAACTGTTTGTGCTATTCGTATTTGTATACAATTTTGAATTAAATATTTTATGCTAATAGTTTATTTTTATTTTATCGATATCTGTTCAATTGTTGGTTTTGAAAAAAAAAACCAGCATCTAACCAATGACTACCAACATCAAGAATAGGTTCATTATGCAGTAATACACCGACTTGTATTATGATTACAAATATAGTTAGAATTACATGTTAAATTGATTTTAAAACGATAAAGCAGTATCTTCATTAGCATTTGACATTACATTTTTTAAAGTCTCATTGAACAACTGATATAGTTTGTACGGTTTAAGGTAGTACATGAAGCATTAAAAACAATAGGAAAACGTAAAGAACGAAATGTAACTCTTAAAAAAAAAAAAAAAAATAATAATAATAATAATAATAATAAGAAGAAGAAGGAGGACTAGCAGAAAGAGTGAATCCATTATGTTATCAAGGAAAAAACATCAGAAGATAACAACAAAAGACAATCTTGGATAAATAATGACTGGGATGCTATGGCGTGGTGTATAGTTCCGAGGCTCACAAGAAATGTTAAGTTTTTAAATTTACCAAACTATGAGAAAGTCTCCTCGCAGTTTGTGGGTATGTGTGTGTGTGTGAGTACCGTAATCATATACAGGGATTAGTAATATTTTTAATTCATTTGGAGTTTCGAATTATATGAGCAAACATGTCTAGCTGCCCCCGTCTTTGTACGCGCAATGCGCGTGTATTGTATGGGTACTGGGAACCGGAATTTCACGTCGTTTGAATTGGAAATGAGAGATTTGAATCATAGTTCACGAAATCGCATTGTTTACGTAGCGATAAATATGCAGGTCAGAAGTCTTCGGGGTACTTCCAATTTATACGACACTTACATGTATTTATCTTTGTCAAACAGTAATTTATTTCCGTTGAGCGTGTAACACGGCAATATATACAGATACTAATGATAAGTATAATATACATAATATATAACCAATATTATACATTTAATTCTGAAAAATGATCCATATTTATGTTTTGTGACACGGAGGGGAGGTGCAAACTGAAATTAGCGAATTTTCAATTTATTGTCAGTACTTTTGTTTAATTTTTAATGTGATACGACTATTTTTTAAATACACTGTTACAAATGTCGGTATAATTATATCATGACGAAACCTACGAACAAATGTACATGTAATATAATGAAAACCATTTTATGTCGTTCATTCTATGTGTTTATATGTGGCGGAAATCGTTTCTTTTTTTCTTTTCGCTAATGGATAAAATCAATTTTGAACACAATAGTACATTTTATGGTACACTGTATTAGTAACATGATGCGTTGAAAAGCGCGGGTGTGGCATACCGGAGGAGATGTGGCAATATTTTTCCAGTGGGAATCGTGGGTGGGCCACGAATTTCGTGCACGTATCACTCGTTGACAACAACACGTATGAAAGCGAGTGAATATTAATTAATGTACGTGGACAGCGCAGGAGAATCGGTGGTCTTTGAACCATGGTTTTTAAAAAATAATAGTTATTTAATAACAATTGTTCTGTTAAAAATATCGTTCCCACATAATATATTATTTATTGATTATACTGAAATATTATCATAATAATACATATGCGTTTAACTAGAGCAATTAAAATATTTTTATTGAATTTTCATACAAAAAAATCTTGATTATATTTTACTCTCTCATAATTCCACTTCATTTATACGTCACCCATCATTATATCATTATCGTATAATGCATATTTATATTAATATGCAACCATATATAATGTATTTACGACTCAACTTAACCACATGTTAAATTGATTAGGTTGTATAAATATAAAAAATTGTTTTTTTAATCACTCCCATGAGTCCAGTTTCGAACGGATAATCGAGGTTCTACCTTTTTTTTTTTAAAAAAAAAAAATATAATATATAAAGAAGATTTAAAAAACTTTAACTGTATAAAATCAATTAATGCACTAAAAAAAATATTTATTTCTTCATTATATCTGATTGTTCAGTTATTTCGTTTCAGTATTAAAAATAAAAATACATATCAAGGGACAGAAAATATTTTTATTATACAAAATTTAACACTATATTAAATATATTATATACATTTATACATTATGTATTTCTATATCGAAATAATATGTATTGGGTACATAACAACAATTATTTTATTATTAAAAGTATAGAATAAATTCAGTTAAAATTATTTATAAAGTTTTTTCAATGCAACTAAAAAGTCACAGTCAATTTTACTCTAAATATAACGCAATATGATACTAAAAAATACTATACACAATTCTTCTAAAAAGCAATTTACCGATTTGTCATAAATGTTTTCTTTGTTTTTTATTTTTTTTTTAAACGTAATTTTCAGGAAAATTATTATTTTATGTTCATAAGATTTAATTCTTTAAATAATATTTCAAATATAGTAAATACTATAAATACTATTTAATATTTTTATATAGGTATTTATTTATTAATTTAGTTTTTTGTGTATATGTTAAAATTATAGTTGCAATATTAATAATAATAATAACAAAAATAATATAAATAGGTAAAAAAATGTTGTACTTGAATTTTCGGAAACATACGTATGAAGAAATGCTTAGATTCTATAATCATAACGTTTTAAGGTTTCTATGTGATCAAGGAAAAAAAGTAAAATACAAACTGCAATAAGAGAAAGTTGATGTATACCTAAGTTGAAGAACGGCACAACGTATAGGCAATTCAGGTGCATACGTGTCTACTGGAACATTACGATTCGATAGCACAACATGAACAAAAAAAAAAATAAAAAATGTTCATAACATTTTCATACAATTCGATGATTATCTATTTACAGCCCACACTAACAATTAATATTTCAATGTTATTCTAAATGTTTTTAAAGAAGTATAGATCGATTATTTGTCGATCGTTCATTCACAAAGATAACATTTTCTTGACAGGTATGTACTCGTATTATTGTTTTAATTTTAATTATGCACACCAAACTAAATTGTAAAAATAATAACGACTGAGATAGAATTAAATGGTTCCCGAGTGCGTACTGTAATGACCCTCATTTAAAGTTCCAAGTGCGTTCAAAATAAGGTATCGCCCGAGTTGCGTCACATGAAAAAATGTTCATATTTTGCCGTAGCCCAAGTGTGTCCTAGCTCATTTAGGCCAGGTACACACAGAAAGAGGAAAAATGTTCGTAGTTGCTCGTAAAATGTTGCTCCAAACAAATTCCACTCACACTGACAAAACAAAACAGAACAAGGCAAAATAAACACGTATTGGTGGTTATTATAACACCAAACGTTAAGATGAATTCCGATCATCAGCTGATTGACTCATTAGGGTACCGAAAAAGTTTCTGGTGTCGTATTTTGTGAATTTTAAGCTGTAAACTAATATTTTTTTAAATGCTTATAAAATATAGTCATAAAATAACTAAAACTATTATAATGTATCAAATGGGCCTGCCACACAGTTATTTATCGGGCCGAATTATTGAGTTAATCCGCCTCTGGTTCTGACGAAAACGATTTTATCATACCATTTTTATAGCATTTCTTTGTTAAATACTGGAATAAATATCAATAGAAAATGTATAATTTGGACGCATGAGATAAGTAACGTATAGAAAGAAATACAATTAAAATTAAGATATCTGCAATCGACAAGAAAATGACGTGTATAAAGTTGTCTATTATTCATAAAAAGTGACTCCGTGGCGTCACTTTTAATGAAAATCTGAATAACAAAAGTCATCGGAGCTCCGCTGACTTTTGTTATTCAGATTTTGCTCGGACCAAAACTAGAACCAGATAGATCATGTTTTGTTTTTTTTTTGACTTGTTTTTATTTTGACTGATTAGTCTGTATGTGTCAATTACTTTACATGTGTTAGAATTTGCTTTCCAAGAGTTCCCAGCTGATCCAATTAGCTCAGAACAGTTTTTCTCGTTTAGTGTGCGCCCGACCTTAGACTTACCCTGGGTGCACTATGAGGGAAATTATTCGCTACACCCCATAAATATTTGTTTAATTATTTTAATTGATTTCAATTTATTTATTTATTTTTTAAAATTTTGGATGAACGTATTAATGAAATTTATATTTTTATATTGCTAATTTTTTTTTTTTGGTCATGTTTGTTCACAATTTTCATTTATTTTCAGTAGTAATTTTTGTGCAACGATTTTCACTTAATTTAGAAGTTCGTTTATTTAAATATTTTTGTATGTTATCTTCGATGAATTTTAATATTTTTTTTATTCACCGATCTAATTCTTTAGATATATTATTAGAAGTTTGTATTAAAATGTTCATGTCTATTTGGATTTTTTTTTTTAATTTCGAAAAAGGATATATGTTCAGACGAGATGTATAAAAAACATGAATTAAATTTTTCGGGAAAGCTCTCACATGCATTTGTTATTTGTTCACTAATACTGCTATTATCTACCTATGTGTGAGGAGACAATTCCGACTGCGGTTCTACACTGTTTTCGAATAGACAATCCATAAATCGATTTAGTTTTTTATTATCGGACTTGACAGACATAAAATATTCTGTAAAACTTATTTGAACATCGTATTCATTCAGCATTGGTAATCCAAATATATTCATTAAAAACCAGTATAGAGCAGTGGTTACCAAACTTTGCACCGCAGTGCACTAGGGGCACCGCGATCTACGGTTCATAACAAATAGTTTAAAATCTATAAAATTATTTTTCTTTATTGTTTTCGTAAAAATTTTATAGCAAATAATGTAATATTTTCTATTGTATATTCGGATACTCTCGTTTTAACCTTATAATATTTTTATATAATAATTATAATCATAATAACAATAATTTTTATTTATATATTTTTTAAGTTTAAAAATGTATTAATTTATACTTGAGTTAAATTTTAATAAAATTAATAAAATTGATTATCAATAAGTTTTTTTTTTGTTCTGTCTTAAATGTTATTCACAGCTAGACACCGTGGCTAAATTGGGTCCAAAAAAAGGCACCGCGGAAATAAAAGTTTGAGAACCACTGGTACAGAGTATTATAAGAGATAATATTGCATACGTACTTGGGGTATTGAAGAGGTACGATATAATTAATGGGATGCACTTAGGCGGCGCCCAATAAAACATTGCAGCAAAATACAAATGTAATGTTTGCACTCGTCAGTTCTATTGTTTAACAGTTTCGTGTAAGGTGTTCCGAGATCAGATTTTCGTTTTATATGCCTATCTGTAGCCTAAAAGTTACCTGGAGATCAATCATGATCGAAAAACACCGAACTGTAGACTGTAATCAGGTGTTAAAACAATTTACAAAATTATTGTTATACCATTGTGGTCCCAAACAGATGAAATTATCGGCGGTATCAAAATGACTGCAAGTCAATTCCCGTTAGCCCAGTACAGTCCATCGAGGAATCTTATAGGATTAAATGAATTCCTTACATAGAGTGTGTTCAACTCAAGATAATGAATGTTTTCCACCTTTTTCGTCGATGAAGATGTTGTTAATCCGTTCTCGAAATTCCGAGCATTTTTAATTATAGTCGATGTGGAGTCTCCTTCCGAGATATTCGGAATAGCCCGAGATACCGTTTCATTTTGGTGTTCAATTAGAAAAAAATATGTAGAAAAGCTGCTTGAGATTTTGTTCCGATAGATATTGTACGATGTTTTCTAGTTGCGCACAAAGTAACATAATCCATAAGTGCTGCAAACGTATTCTTAACAAATAATATACGAATTGCAGACACGATTATAACATACTAACTATGGATCATTGTTAATGACACCGACGATTGACGTTATCGGATTGATTGTTCATTAATAGAGCAAAGATTTTCATGCATTTTCATATTTTTTCTAGTTAACTTAATCATATGCATTGTAAGTATAAAATAAATTTCATAATGTTTATGATGAAATACTCAAAGTTTTTTGTTCATATTTTTGCATATTTGGATATTTTTTGGTTTAAGGGGCATAATTTTGATTATAAGAGCATATTTTAAGCTTTTAGTGTATATTTTGATGGTTTATCGAAAATCAATGGCTTTGGTGAATATTTTTCATGAATCAAGGTCAACAATTCGTTATAAATTTATAAAGACAATAGAGATAAATTTTATCTTGAAATAATAATTATGATCAGTATTTATTATGTCCATTATTGTATTTTTATAATACAAATCGATTATAAAACGATAAATTAAAAACGATAGTCTTAAGTTTCTATAGTCAGTGGGTAGATTAGATTAATTCTAGAAGATTTACCGCGAGAGTGTTAGTTTCATGTGTTTAATAATTCAGTGCAATTCTAATTTAGGTAAGGTGAATATTTGAGGATAATTCAAGAATTATTTTGAAATACCTTTTTTGTTTTATTAGGTGCAGAATAATAATTAAGAAGATTGTGATCCAACATTCAAAAAGGATTCCAAATAAAATTAATAAAATAAATCTAGTTAAAACTTATAGTGAATAATAATAAAATTATTTTCTTTTTAAGAGCATATTTAACTGTATATTTTTAATTTATTGATGCATAAGAGCATATTTTTAAATGCATATTTGATGATTTTTTTAGTGTATGAAAGTGTTTGCTCTATTCATTAGCATTGAGATTGTGCCGGTGCTTTTGAAATGACTGTCACAAACTATTTTAAATTAGTTTGATGACCGCTTGATTTTAATATTTCTCATTTTTAGTAAATATTAGTGAAATTTACAGTGAAAAACTTCAAGAATTACGCGTTATTGTCGGTTTTAAGTTTTTTTGTTAACCACATAAAACGCAATGAAATTCAAAAACATTTTACGTATTTTTTAAACCAGATACACATGGTGTTCAAGTAGAAAATAATTTCAATAAGAAAAATTTAGAATAATGATTTCTCTTTTACAAGACACAAATATTTTCAACCTCAATACTAATTATAATTGGTAATTCGTCGTAAGTCTTGGAAATATCTCTATGTTCGCAATTCACACAGTTTTCGTTCACTCGATGTCAGCAATCAGTGTATTGATAATGAAACCCTTGTCCGCAACTTTTATATTATATTATTGGCCTGAACGAATTTGTCAGAAACTAGTATTTTGTAGCATGTTTTATTATCTTTCCATTAATGCGATGGTTTATTCAATATCGGTTAATCAGATCCTATCTCGCCATCAAACTCGTTCGACTTGAAACGGTTAGTAACTGGTGCAGGGCCGTATCTAAACATTTTTTTCAGGAGGGCTTCAAAACATATAGAATACATTTTATTGAATTTAGATTTTAACTTGATATTTTGTTAAAAATAAGACAGAAAAAGATTTAATCTTCTTTTATTAAAATTAGTATCATATTTTCATATGATATTATGACATAAAATTAAAAACAGTCAATGACTAATTGGAGCTTGAGTCATTTTTGACTGAAAATATTTATGTTGGTATTCACCGGTCTTGGACCGGTGCAATATGCTACACAAATCTAAGACCTGCAGTACGTGGTAATTCCATCAAGAATCTTGTTCACAACTGAATCGATGTCAATATGACGTCACAAAGAGAGAATAAATCGTTATTATACAATATTGGACGCGTTTAACCACACTTTACCCGTTTACCCGGACCTATATCAATTGTACACGTCGTACGACTGATTCATCGATTGACGCGTGATTACATATCTGGCAACAGTCAGCTTTGTGATATTTCCCAGCCGATCACGTCAATAATAGCAGTTATGATCGCAAACGGCTGTGTTAATTGATGGGGAGGGGGTGTTATGGTTAAACACATCCCCGTCAAAATGGACATCCAAGACATTGGCCATACCGTGTTGTACAGAGCACCCTGCTTAAGATTTACTGCCGCGGCGGCTATACACGTGATTGCCGTAATCCGTTCGGCCCCGAGTGATAAATATTTATCTTCACCACTTACAGACAGTTCGGTCTTTATTTTCTCTTCCACCACCTTCCTTCTGTCGTTTTTACTTTCCACCACCGAACAATGTTTTTGCTTTAAGAGCATAAGTAGTATGTATTTGTATGTTCTGGCTCCATTTTTTACAGGAAGATTCAAAATATTTGACCGACAGTCCCATGGTAAACTTTTTTTAGTTGCCATGCTCACGATTTTTTCAAAAACTTATATGTATGTTCTGGCTCCATTTTTTTTTTATAAATTAATTTTGGTAAAATAAAAAAAATTAACTAACTTTTTTTTTTAAATAAACAGTTATTTTTATTTCCCAAAATGCCAACACAACTTTTATTACAGTACAATACTTTTTACAATATTATTTATATAATTTATACAAATTTTTTGACTTCTCTGCTAAGAGGTACATAATCTATAATACGATCATGAATTAAAAAACAATAAGCACTCACACCCTCTAGATTTTCCATAGCTTTAATTTCTATGCTTACGTCAATAGTCGAAGATGTACCTGTATCGTTCTGTTTAGAAGTATCTTTCATAACAATCAGTGCTTTAGTCTCGAAATAAACTGGATTTAATATCGGTTTAGCTTCTTATTTTCCATAATATGATTCTTGAAATGATGTATACATATTGTATAATACTGCATAATTTTTTTTAGTAAAATCTAAATTTAAATTATAGTACGGATAAATAACAGAGTTTAAAATAACTTTTATATTAGTTAATTTACAATGTTCGAAAATACTTGCACCTTTTACAATATTATTTTTTTAAATGCTTTTGTAAACATATCACGACATATCGCGGTTTTTCTAATTTTGATGCTGTTTTTAAATTCCAAACTATATTTCTAGATTTTCCAAGTTCTGGATATTCATGGGTTTCATACGATCTAAATGGAATAAATAGACTTTTTTCTTTCTCTATAATTTTTAATAATTTGAGTCGTTCAGAATCATCTACATTGATGTGCCGAATTTTCCAAATTACTTTATTAAGTATTATTTGACAATGTTACTATTGCTGATCTTCTATTTTTCCCTCGATATAAAGAAAACTTTCATGTAAATAAGGATATACATCCGTCTGTTGGACCCCAATTCGTATTTCATCATTATTTTTAAACGAATTAGTATACGGAATATACGAATGATATTCAACTTTGCATATTTTAGAATCTATAGTATAATTTGAATCAAAATCTAAAATATCGCTTTCAAGCATTTTTTCTGATTTGTATTCCTAACTGTTTTAATATTATTTTGCTTTTACGAGTTAATTTTATATTTTCAGGTTTTTGTTTAGTTACTTTTGATTATGACTATTGAATGACTGATCGGTTTAATCGATTGTAACTGCTTTATATTCTTAAATAATAACCCCATATTCAATATCTACAACGTCTTATTTGTAATACGACTGTAATTTTTTCATTAAAGCTATGAATAGGATTATTTTCTTGCTCGACTAAATTAATATTTATTGTATTAAGAACTTCAGTATTAAGTTTATAATATATTAAATTAATTGTTGATTAAACTATTTTAGTTCCTAATCTTTCACGAGGAAAAAATTCATATATTGAGAGTGACTGTAACCCATTGTTGAATGAACCATTTTATTAAGCCTTTACCAATAGGATTGTTTAAATATAAACCATTACCTTTTTTACGATTTTTAACCACATTATATAAACTTGATGCACCAGAAGCAATACTTCCTAATGCTGACAACCCTGCAAATATTGATGCAAGTTGTAATGCACCACCTAACTGATTCGGAGTTAAAATTATTCTCTAACTATTTTTCCTCCTTTTTTTATTTTTTTTTTTCGCTGCTAATAATATTTTTTTATTTTTACAACCCATACCGATTTTTCTCTTGGCTTTCATAGCATTTACCACTGCGTATGCAGCAAGTTTTTCTTTTTTAGAACTATCACTAGCTTTAACTCTTTTCCAAGCTTATTCTTCTAATAACTTATCAGCTTTATGTCTAATATCTAAATTATTACTGTTTTCATAAGCAATGTCGTGTGTTCGACAATCAGAATCTAACAGATTAACCCCTTTGTCTCCACGAGCTAATCTTTCTTTTAATTTAGTACCAGGTGCACAAAACTGATACCCTGGTATATGAGCTTCGAATAGAAGCTTATTTATAATAGTATTTAATTTAACTTATGAATTGAACGCATTTTATATAACTGGCTTTATATAAACTCTTTAGTATTTATATATAAAAAAAAAAAAAAAAAAACAAAAAAAATGAAATTAATCGAGCAAAAAGATAAGTTAAGCATTGATAATGTTGATGTACAAATTATTAAAAAACCATCAAGACACGGACCATTATTAGCAGATAGAATTCGTGGAATATTGGTCGTACCTTCAGGATCAGGACAAACAAATTTTATGTTTAATCTTATAACTAATAGAAATTGATTAAAATTTGAAAATATTTATTTATACTCTAAAACACCCGAACAAGAAAAATATATACTATTAAAAAATATAATAAATTATATTAAAGGTGTTCATTTTTACATATTTACAAATGCAGATAAAGTTATTAAACCTAGTTTAGTTAAAAAAAAATCAATTTTTATATTCAATGACGTTATTTGTGACAATCAAACCCCTATTCGTGACTATTTTAGTATGGGACGTCATTCTGGTGCTAATTCAACTTTTTATTTGGCACAGACATATTCAAAAATACCAAAACAGTTAGTTAGAAACAATGCAAATTATTTGTAGTATTCAAACAAGATGATAAGAATTTACATCATATATTCAATGATCATTGTTTTGCAGATATGGATTTTTCAGAGTTTCGAAAAATTTGTCATTTATATTGAAACCGAAAAGATTATGGATTTATGATTATTGATAAAACTCGTGAAATGGATCTAGGAAGGTATACATATTTACATTTCGGTATACATTTCTGTACAATTGTAGATTTATTTTAACTCCAATTTTAACTAATATTTTCAATACCTCTCTTAATAAAGGAATTTTTCCCGAATTCTGGAAAACTTCTTTTGTTTCTCCAGTTTTTAAGAAAGGTGATCCTTCATCAATATTGAATTATCGACCTATATCTAAGCTATCAGCAATTCCTAAACTATTTTCTAATTTAATCTCTTCTAAATTAACATCATATTGTTCACCATACCTTTTTAAAAATCAACATGGCTTTATATCCAAACGTTCATCATGCACGAATTTAACCCTAGTAAAAAATGTAATTCTTAATTCATTTAATTCTAACTCACAAACTGATATTATTTATACAGACTTTTCGAAAGCCTTTGATCGTGTCAATCTTGAAATATTGTTCTGTAAGTTAGAATTTTTTGGATTTTTTGATCCTTTACTTTCCTGGTTTCGCTCCTTTCTAACTAACCGTTTTCAAATAGTTAAATATCAACATTTCTGCTCTTCTAAATTTAGTGTTCCATCTGGTGTTCCCCAAGGTGACCATTTGTCAACTCTCCTTTTTAACATTTTCATAAATAATTTACCAGATGTTATAAAAAAGTCTGAAATTTATTTATTTGCTGATGATACCAAACTATTAAAAATAATAAAAGATAATCAAGATGCTACTGATTTACAATCAGATTTAAACAATTTACAAAATTGGTGTGAAAGTAATGATCTATTTTTAAATATAGAAAAATGTAAGGTTATGCGTTTTAATTTAATCAAGAACCCAATTATTTTTAATTATTCTATTTCAAATTCTAATCTCGAATTTGTCTCTACTTTTAAGGATCTTGGAATAATATTTGATTCTAAACTAAATTTTTCTTATCACACTGAATTTATTAAAAATAAAGCAATGCGTACCCTAGGTTTTATCAAACGTTCTTGTAATGATTTTTCTGATCCTTTAGCCTTAAAAATTCTTTATTATTCGTTAGTTCGTTCAAACTTTGATTATTGTCCACTTATTTGGATAAACAATACGTCTAAACAAGATGATAATATTGAATCCGTACAAAATAACTTTTTGCGATTTATATCTTTTAAATTCAACATACATAGGCCACCACATGGTTCATATGAAAATATTCTTAACTACTTAGATCTTATGCCCCTTAAAGTCAGACGTTTACAGCTGCTCTCAAAATTTCTACATAAACTGATTTCTGGCTTAATTGATTGTCCTGAATTACTTTATTTGATCAACTTTAAAATTCATTCCTTTAATACCAGAAATCCTGAACTTTTTTATCCTGTTTATTCTGACAAAAAATATATAATTAATTGTCCTGCTAATCAATTAATGTTTGCTGGTAATAGTTTTACATTTAATTTTAATTAGTTAAGTTCACTTTTCTATTGTCATACTCTTGCTTATTTTATATATTCAGTATCTTAAAATAATAATTTGTAATTATTATTAATATTAATTTGTATTTCTCAATTTACATTATATACTGTACAGTGCACACATTATATTTAATTGTAATCATTTAGATGTAATCTAACCATTTGTTTAAGGACTTTGTCCGTTTAATTATTATAAATAAATAAATAAATAAATATGGTTTTCATACTTTTATAAGTATGAAATAATTTTATATATAAATAGTTATGTTTTCTTTGTAAAACAACATTCAACCGACTATGTACAAACATTCAATTACTCAAAATGAGCGAGACAAAAAAAGTGTTAAATAATTTAATTCTGTGTAAAAAAAAAATATAAAACGTAAAGTTTTAGACATGAAGAGAGATGTTATTGCTTCTAATAATTATTTCCGTGAAAAATTTAAGCCGATAAATTGATCCGTTAAACATGATTATAGAAAAAAAAAAAATAATATTGATGTACAAAAAAATATTGATAATGATGAATATAACAATGAAAATATAGAAGATAATGCGTTATCTGATTTCGCTCACTTTTTAAAGGTTCCACCGCAAAGTAAAACTTATGATAAAGCTTTTGGTCTACATTATGATAAAAAAGATGGTAAACTTAAAATTGCAAATGTTCCTGTAACTATAGTTAACGATCATTTACAAGTTCTAGATAAATACTATCCATGGTCTATAGGTCTTTGGTCTTTATTATGTGAAAAAGTCCCGAGTCATCAGAAATCTAGCGATTATGAGGCATATTATGAAATTTTAAAATCTACAAAAGTTAACCTTAAAGCAGATGGTAAACCTAATAAACCTTAAACCAACAGTTATTATTAATGGCTTCATATTGTTAAACCTTTATACAAACGCATGAAAAAATAATCTGATAATTTAGATTAAGTATTGAATACTGGAAATAGTGTTTCTCCTTTAAAAAATTATGATTCTAATAATGTGAATGAAACAAAAAAACGAATTAAATCTTTAAACGATTCTACACTTCGAAAAAAGAAATTTAAATTTTCATAATCTGATGATAAACTGAACGTTAGTAAATCTCTTGATGACTTATCACTTGAAAATAATACATTCAAATTTCCGCAGTCTAGAGAAAATATACACAACAGCACAACAATAGGTACAAACTTATTCAATTTTGATGAAACATTACAACCTGATCAAATAGGTTTAAGTCTATATAAAGATGTAATTCCTAATACACAGATAATTTATTATAATGATCCAAATGAATTAGTTACAAGATTAAATCTTTTAATAGTATCTCAAAGTGCCGGTTATACAGGTGTTCATAATGAAATTATATCTATTCTAGAAGAATTACGGGAAAGGAAACTTATTTTATAAAAAAAAAAAAAACTTTATAAATAAGAATAAATAATTTTATTATTATTCATAGACTTCATAGTTACTTAGTCAAAACTAAAAAATATTGTTATGGAAGTCTACTCCATATAACCCTGGTTCAAATTTATCTAAATTGTGTACTTTTCGTAAATGTTTTTTCATTTTGCGTTTAGGTACTACATGAATCTGGTTGATT
Source organism: Sipha flava (assembly GCF_003268045.1). Lineage (NCBI taxonomy): Eukaryota > Metazoa > Arthropoda > Insecta > Hemiptera > Aphididae > Sipha > Sipha flava. The sequence continues at coordinate 1,153,594 of NW_020272878.1, forward strand.
GGATATTTCATATAATGTGAATAGCAACATAGTTCTCTTTCCACGTTTTGACCTACACCGGTAGGATACCAAGTATAACTCGCATCATTATTCATTATATACTGAAAAAAGTTTATTTTTATATTAAAACAATTATCACATTAAAGTTTGTAAGGTTACAACTATCTGAATAATAAATATAATATGCTTAGACGCAATGGACCTGGTTGTAACTTACATGGCGCATTATTTGAGTAAATATATAAAAAAATAGAGTCGCAAACCTATTAGGCGAGACCATAAGGTCGGATCACAATCGGATTTTTTTTTTTAGAAAAATACAACGTTAATCAACGAAGTTAACTTGGCATTTTTTTTGTAATAATTAAAATTTAATATATATAACCGTGGTATTGCTCCATTACCGCATAACATTCGATTACATCACATGTGGGATGGTCGTTGAGGAGACCGTTGCCCGTACCTTAATTACTAAAGATTTTTGATAAGTACATAAAAAAATTTGTGACCCCGTTGAAGACGGAGTACACAAGAAAAAGACAATTTTTTTTTAAAGTTGAAAAATTAATATAAGATTTTATTTAAAGATAATATTTTATGTTACTATAAGGCAAAAAATCGACCGATCAAAAAACCTCATCTAAAATTAAAGAAAAGAAAAAATAAATAAATATATTAATCAAAAAAAATAATAATATGCTTTTCAATTTAATGCGATGAATGCCTTCGGGTTACCCGTCCCGGATTTTTCTGTGAGACAGAATCGCTATCACATAAGAATTTTAGCAATATGAAACGGGGTGGATGGTTTGTTACACGTCCGTCACCGTTGTATAATTTAATAATCAATAATAATAAATTTGGCTCATACATTATAATAATAAATATACATTACCAGCCCCGGAGGGCTATAGAAGCTGCGGCCCAGTTTGGCCATAAAAGAAATCACATATTGGTTGGTGTATAATATAATATAATAAAAACTACGGTTGCTCCGTACACAACCGGCGACAGAAACGAAGTGTCTCTTTGACTGGAAACCTCATCGTATCAGCAGGGCCAGTATTGGAAATAACAAAAAAAACCATGTAATTAAATATTAATAATTTGCCGATACGATGTGCAGTGCAATCCGTCGTGCAACAGACAGAAGTTGCAACGGGGTGAGTGCACACTCGAACGTCGTCCGTCGACCAAATTGACGATGTAGCAACACAGATAAGACCTCGCACGCGCAACATAGAATAATTGGGGCCTAACCGTTGTACAGATTAAACTACATATATAATAATATCATTTTGTCACGTTACAAAAACCCCCCTGAGAAGATTTGGAGTGAAACAACAAAACTTCTCACAAAAATTAACAGGACAAAAAGGGCACCTGATATTACAAGCAAAAAAGAAATGAACCGGGCAGATAAATCAACCAGGGTCTATCTATCTAAGATATCTCAACTTTTCGGAGTAAATGTTTAGATCCTACCATAGTCACCAGACACAGATACGTATTTTTTTAAGAAAACTATATTAAATGTTCCTTGAACTTTGTTAGATTTCGGACACTGAAGCACATAGGCATTACCAGTCTTAACTTCAACAACGACATATGGTCTCTCATATAATAAAATGAATTTTCCAATTATCTTATCAACACCTGAGCTTAGTTTATGTGTACGAATAAGCACCTGATCTCCAACGTTAAAAATAAGCGGAGGGCCTTTTAAATTATGACGGTGTTTCCGTAGTGCAGCCTTGGATAGCTGGACCTCACGGGCCATATCAAATTTCCGTTCTTGAGTAAAATCACACGATGGAGGAAAAGAAACTAAATCATTTACAAGAGGGGTGTTGGGCTCTTTACAAAACAACTAATGAGGGGTAAACCCCGTAGATTCGTGTACGGCGTTATTAAGCACCCACTCAATGTAAGACAGATACTTAGGCCACTCAGTATGAAACTGATGACAGTGTGTCCTAAATAACCGACCTAACTCTCGCATGATCCTTTCAGATGGGTTTGACTGAGGACGATACACACTGGTGTGGATAAGTTGAATTCCAAATTCCGACGGACGAGTTTGCCATAACCTACTAGTAAACTGTTTTGCGTGATCAGACACTATTACTTTGAGCTTACCATATAGTGGAATATAATTATTTAGTAACCGATTAACGATGGCCAAAGCCGTATTCTTTTTAAGAGGGTATAACCGAACAAACCGTGAAAAATTATCTAAAACGACAAACACGTATAAAACACCATTCCACCCGACAGGAAGAGGACCATATATGTCAACCAAAACCTTGTCTAAAATATTTTCAGAAAGAACATGTTGCATCAATCCTTTCTTTCGCTGGTTAGATGGTTTGGCACGTTGATAAATATCACAATAGGAGAGTAAACGCCTGACCACCCGATCTATGTAGTTAAAAATATAAAATTCCATTAGCAGCCTAACACATTTCTTGAGACCAACATGACCATATAACTCATGGAACTTAAAAACGACAGTAGAACATAAACATTGTGGTAAAGCAATTAACCAACAACCTGCGGTTTTCGACCGACGATGAAATAATACATCTTGGTACATAAAATAATACTCAGACAACTTGACATCACTCACTGAACCAGTAAGCTTTTGAATAACTATCTTTAATTTCGGGTCCAACCGTTGGTGTGAAACCAGAGATTGGAAAAGATCAATCAAGTCAGCAGGAAGTTTTGGTGGCACCTCAACTCTTAATGCCATTAAACGGGGCATAAAATCTTCTAACACATCATCCCGTCTCACTGGACTTCGGGATAAGGCATCGATAATGTTCTGTTCACCAGGGCAATGAATAATATGTAAGTCATATTCTTGTAACAGCAACGTCCAACGGGTCAAACGGGCGTTCCGTAAACGAAATTTAAATAAAAATATCAAAGCTTGATGGTCAGTGATTACATTAACACGATGGCCTAATAAAATCACTCGGAACTTTGAACATGTGAATACTATGGACAGAAGTTCCATTTCTGTAATAGAATAATTTTTTTCTGCAGCATTGAGTACTCGACTAACAAAGGCGATAGTATTCCGATTATTTTTGCTATCAATTTGAAAAAGTTCTACCCCAATTCCAAGTTTGGACGCGTCAGTTTGGATATAGAAATCAGATTCAAAATTGGGATGTACCAGAATTACATCAGAAAAAGAAACTTTAACACGCTCAAAAAGCTCACGGTGTTCGGTAGTAAATTTAAAAGTGGATACGGATAATAAGTCGATTAATGGACTCATCAGCGATGCGTGATGATCTAAAAACTTCTGGTAAAAATTACAAACCAATAAATAACCAATAAATGACTGAAGTTTCTTTTTGTTACGTGGAGGTGGATATTTCCGGATAGCTTCAAGTTTACTGTTATCCATGACCAGATCATGTGGAGTGACTATGTGTCCAAGAAACTTAATCTCATTTTTAAAAAAATTACATTTAGAAAATTTCAAAGTCATTCCAAACTTAAGAATATTTTGGAACAGATCTGATAGATATTTAAGGTGGTCGTCAAAAGATACAGTAGATACAAGTACATCATCAACATAAGTCTGAACATCGCTGTCATATCTAGTATACGAATTGAAAGTATTACACGCAAGTGATGCTTCCAATCCTTTACCAAAAGCAGTATTTGAAATATTTAAGCCAAAAGGCACACGACAAAATGAGTAAGTACGGCCACTATAAACAAATGATACATATTTTCGAACTGACGGATGTAACCCAACTTGCCAATAACCGGAAGAAAAATCAATAGAAGAAAAATACTGTTTGCCAAAGAAACGGGCCAAAATTTCATCTAGAGGGTGGGATGAATCCCGCATTGGAACAATAATCGAATTTATCCGACGAGCATCTAGACACAAACGCACGGAACCATCAGGTTTCTTAACGCATATGATCGGACTAGCATAAGGGGATGAACTGCGTTCAATAACCCCCCATTCTAGCATTCGATTTAACTCTTTTTCGACAGCTGGACGTTGTGAAAAAGGAATTTGGTAAGCCTTGATTTTAAAAGGTTCATCCTTGACAACGTCAAATTTACAGGTATACAAATTACTGAGACCGGGCTGATCGTTGAAAACTGAACGATACTTATTTAAAACATCAAATAATTTACACTTTTGACTATTATCCAGACAATCTATTCCATTAACCTTGTCATGAATATCTGCTTCATTAATGGTAGGTAGAATAGATATACGGTTAATTACGGATAATAATATCATTTTGTCACGTTAAAAGTTATCACGTATTAATATGACTACATTAGAAAAAATTGCAAAAGAGCTACATTAACCTGTAAGAAAAAAATTTCCTAAAAGAAAAATAATTTCTTTATTCAAAGATGATCTTTGTCAAGCAGATCTAATAGATATGCAATCATATTCTAAGTATAATGTTGGACATAAATATATTCTAATTGTAATAGATACATATACCAAGTATTTATGGGTTCAAGCATTAAAAAATAAATCTTCAAAACAAGTAACACAAGGTATGTTAAATATATTACAAATAAATCATCCTAAATTTTTACAAACAGATAACGGTACAGAGTTTTACAACGAACAATTTCAAAATCTTATAAGAAAATATAACATTAAACATTATTCAACATACAGTGGTATAAAATCAGCAATAGCTGAACGTGTTATACGTACAATTAAAAATATTATTTATAAAAAGTTTACAGCAACAGGTTCATATGATTGGTACAGTCCAATATCTAATATTGTATATAATTATAATAATACTAAACATACAACAATTAAATGTACACCAAATGAAGCTAGAACAAAGGTTAACAAAAAACAATAATTTAAAACAAAAAAAAAAAAAATAAAAATAAAATGTAAATATAAAATAAATGATAAAGTTAGAATATCTAAATATAAACATACATTCAGTAAAGGATATACACCAAATTGGACGACAGAAATTTTTACAATTTCAAAAATTTTACAAACAGATCTGGTAACTTATCAGTTAAAGGATTCATTAGATAATATAATTCGTGGCTGTTTTTACGAACAAGAAATTAATTTAACTAATTTTCCAGACACCTTCCTCATTGAACGTATTATAAAAAAAAAGAAAAATAGTATACTTGTTCAATGGCTTGGGTTTAATTCAAACTATAATTCATGGATACAATCTACAGATATTATATAATAAAAATTATGTATTATAGTTTTTAATTTTTTATGATATTTTTATTTGTGATATTTATTTGCTTTATATTATTTTTGCACAATCATTTTTTAAATAAAAAAAAAATTAAAATCTACAGAAATTATTAAGTTTTGTTTATTTTTTTTTTTAGTTTATAGTGACCATAAGTTAAAGTATTAATACCATCAGCTCTAATAAATCGTTTATCATCAGGAGCATTTAAAACAAGCTTATTTAAAGTTCTAGAGCGGACAACATGTTTATTCGATTGAATAAAATTCATATTTCGATAAGCTTGTTCTTTAGAAACAGATTGATGATTTATGTAAGCATTTAATATATTTATATAATTATCAAACCGTATATGTTTCTCGATTACATATTTTTTTACACCTTTCGCTTTTTTTATTTCCTTATTGTCTACAGTCTTGTATGCATATAATTTTGGTCTTAACCAAATAAATTCTTTTAGTAAAATACCTTTAAATTCATCTTTAAAATAACCAGATTAATTTTTATGGTCATTACTAAAACAATTATGACCCTCTAAGAGGATTTACATAATTTATTCTTAATTGTAATCCGTCTATTGATACAAGTGACCATTTAGAACCTTTAGCGATATATTCAGATTCTTCTTCTAATATTTTGCTAAACATGCTATCTAATAAACTCACGAAATTAGACGAATTACAGCCTAACATATTTTTAGTCTTAAAGGCTACATTTTGAGTATCATTTGATAGTGTACGTTCAAAAACACTATCAACATGAATATTAAATTTAATTGAAGTTTGTTTGCATGAATATTTTATTTTAGAAATTATCTTATCAGAAATCGAACTGAAAATAAAAAAATAATGAATAATTTATAAATTTTGATGTATTTTTTATGAAAAATGTTTTAGAAGTTTTTTTAAAGCGTTCTATTTCTACAAGTCCACCTCCAATCGTATTCATATGAATACTTTTTGAAATCATTCGCCGTTTCATTTTCAGAAAAACAAAAATAAATATATTTACTTTTTTACGTTATGTTATAATTATCAGATATTTTGTATGATTATTATTTGTAAAAAAATATTTTTTACGTTGATGTCTTACAGTAAAATATACGTATTATATAATATAATTGATATATTTATATTAAGACTTACATTTTTATTGTAAATGTTATAATGAGAAAACGTAGAATATTTCCAACTATGAAACTGTTTTACAATATAATATTGAATAAATAATTACTCGTTCGCTCTAATTTATTAAGCAGAAAAATGAAACTATGATTAGGAAAAATATACAGAAAAACTAGATAATATTTTAAACAATTGTTTGATAAAAATAATTAAATTTAAAAAAAATATATTTTATATGTATGATATTATATATTTCTATTAATACTCCCATTATTGCTAACGATAAATCGATTTTTTATTTTTCAACAAAAATCTTTTCGTACGTTGTAGTTTAAGTCGGATTCACACACTAGGAGTGTTAACACTGAACGAGAGAACTAATATAAATTAATGTTGGTGTAAAGCCGAGTATTGTTACTTTTAAAAAAATGATAAACGATATTTTATTTTCCCACTAAACATATACGAGTATATAAATTTACTTTATGCATTTCCAAGAAATATTATCTACGACAAGATTTAATATCCAATATTGCGGTAGGTCTGTGTATATACGAATTATAAGTGGCTTTTTATGATATCCAATAATCTGTACCATGTTCTAAGAAAAATAATAATTTCTGAATATGTAATTTTTTTAAATGTTGAGGTAGGTCTGTGTATGTACGAATTATAAGTGGTTTTTTATGATACCCAATAATCTCGTACCGTTTTCTAAGAAGAATAATAATTTCTGAATACGTTATATGTATAATATTAACAATTGTACGAAAGTAGAAGTAGTAGTATCTACTATATAAAGCTATAAGTAGTCTCTATAATATTATCAGTTCACAGTAAGACCTGTAGTACGACGCTCTTAAGAAACATGTCAGCTTTTGAATATTCAGAATTTACTGAGGACAGTTCAAATATCAGTGATGTAAGTACAATTATAATTAATATTTATTTATTTTTTTTACATTCTCATTTAAACGAATTGTTAATATTTCTATCTTTTATCAAACTACATATCTACTTTCAATAAAAATGTACATAAATCTGAACTTAATGTATATGAATAAAAAAAAAAAGTCTTCTTTTATATTGTAATCTGTTTTCATATTTATTGTAGACCAATTCAAGTATAAAAATGAATAAGAAAAAATTAAAAAAAAATTAAAAAGAAAAACCAAAAAAACGAAATCCGGAAAAGTATTTTTTTTTTTTAAAAAAAAATTTGTAACAAAAATTAATTGTTGAACTAATTCATAATTTTATTTTTATATTTAGATTGTATCATATAAAGAAAAAGTTGATCTTATAATAAAATCTAAAAAATATAATAATTTACCAACGGAATTAAATAATAGTGTAGTGATAAGAGATTCAGCAAAAAAACTTTACTTTAAAATGTTCGACACCAGCTGGTCAAGACTATTGGGTGGTCAGCATTTCAAGGCTGAAAAAATTGCTTATGTTCCGCCTCAGGAAAGGTGATATGAAATATGAAATCTTAAATAATTGTATATTAACCATTTTCAATTTTTAGATGGAAACATGCTTAATGTATAATTAAAATGATAACATCAAATGAAAAGACCAATGATATAAATATAAACAACCAACTACAATCAACAATCGAGCTAATTTTAGATCGATTTATGGCTGACCCGAAAAAAAAAAATGATGACCAATAAAAATTTGAATTGAATTTGAATTGAAAAATTATATATTGAAACAATAAAAATATAAGTTTATACTTGAATATTGCGTTTAAATTTTTTTAAAAAAAATGTGATATATTTCAGTATTATACTGATGAAGAAAAAAAAAATCTTAATTGAGAACTTTAAAAAATTATAAATAAATGTATTATAAATGTATATTATAACTTGGACAGTTTTTAACTGCATATAATAATTTATTAAAATCACTTGTGAAGTTAACTTGATATATTACAATAAAACGATTGATTTACTCTGAGAAATTATAAATATATGCAAATACAGACAAGTTATCGAGACAGTAATATATAGTGAACTGACTTTAATATAAAAAAATATTTGTTATAAATGAATAATATATGAAAAAAAAAAAAAATGAAAATAAAACAGTGCTACACTTTAACATATAAAAAAATTCCTACAATAGACTTATAGTATAATCGTAAAATATCATTTGTGATCATGTTCCACAAAAACGATCGGTTATGGGTACAATGAGTCTACCGTGTAGATGGCAAAGTTCCAGTGACTCTTTAGAGTTCGACGTCGCGAGTATATTAGCCTACTGTTAGCTTTCCGACATGTGTCGTTATAACGACACTTTTATGCCTCTATAGTCGAATCTGAATCCGGTTATTTGGTGGTTGTGGCGTTCGTGGATTATTTTACAGTCTATTCAAATGTTAAATCGAAATGTGTAAAAATAAATGTGAAAATTATTCTAGTCAAATAAAAAAAATGTGTAAAAAATATTTAGCGTACATTTTTACACAGTAACTAAAAATATTTATCTATAAATATTTATTTATATAAAAAAAAGTTTACCGTAGGATTGTCGGTCAAATATTTTGAATCTCCCTGTAAAAAATGGAGCCAGAACATACAAATACATACTACTAGCATAAAATCGGCGGTTATAACATTATTCACGTGCGCTGTACGTTCTACCGTACGCATCTCTCTATACGCCTAACATAATTCAGGGAGTACTTACTGATTGAAGATGGACTATGGGTCTTTCATCATCTTCTTGGCCTCAAACTCGGTCAGTGGTGGTGCATCACGATCGCTCGACTATAATATTTTGCGGCGGTTTCCGATCCTTTATAATGAATCGATTTCCCGGACAGCATACTAGCTAAGAGCTCGGGTAGCGTAAAGGTGGTAAGAATTGGACCGAGGATAAAATTGGTATGAAGTAAAGTTTAATGTAATGCCTGAGAAAATGTAATCGTCAGTGACTACGAGAAACTTATCGTATGAAGGATGTGTCGAGTTACATGGAATAAATTTTAGCGATTGAACCCCAGAGGTTGGAGGAAAGGGTGAAGAAAAAGAAAAAAATGGTAAGAATCAAATAATGATAATATATGTAAATTCTAATTGATATAAACGTGTTTTTTTTTATATAAATATGTATACTTAATAATCTAATTATATAGTATCATTATGTAAATTATATAAATGTATATAAATTATTAATTTATTTTTGTTGTTTTTTTTTTTTATTTATTTATTTATTTTTTTTAATAGATATCACTTACTTAATCCTGAACATCTAAAATTATAAATAATAAGCTGACAATTTTATACTCTTCTCATTTTCTGCATACATTAATTTATATTATATAGTTGTATGATTTTAGTATTTCGGTTGTAGAACCGTTAACAGTTTATCTGATCCACAAGACACGAGTTTCAGTATTTCGTCGTTAAAAAATGTTACGACCGATTCTACCAAGTTGACTGCCCTACCGATTTCACTGAACTAACTAGGTTCGCTTTGGAATATGGTTCACAGTTTACTGACCTATTTAGTCCACCATTTTTTTTTTTTTAAACATGCTATAATCATTTTAAAGAACTAGTCGATAAGTATCACTTAACGTTAAAATTAAATTTAATAACTGAAATAACTTACTACAAAATGGTTTTTTGTGCGATCTAAAGAATTACTTTTTACTGTTTTAAATCTCATCTATATCTCTAGATGAACTACTATATTCAGACCGATCTAAGATAATATAATCAAAAAAAAAAAAATTATATTATGTGGATCCATAATGAATTATAATTAATATATATTTAAAATAAATTAAAATGGTACTCAAGTTTAAATAAACATTTTAAAAATCATCTTTTTTAATATGAAATAATTCACTAGGATCTGATTATAAGTATTGACACGAAATAAAAATTGATAAAATATAGTCAACATCGGTTTTAATTTATAGTATAAAACGTATGGGTAGAAAAATATCGATATTTTTCAGAAGAATGTAGTGCAACTGCATTGGAATACTTAAGTATTTCCCAAGGGACAGATTTGTTAAGCAACAGTAAAGCTTATGTGCTACATAAGATGAGTTGAGAAGTTTATGTTTAAATTTACTGGACCTACTGGTCAAGTTCGTTGTGTTTCACATATAATACTCAGGGCATTTAACTTGCTACTAGACAATTTTTCGTTTGTCGCTACTGATATACGTAGCTGTAGTACTAATAATTATATCTATGTACACAATATAAATACATCATAAATCTATTTATACACAACTCTTATGGTGGTCTGGTACGCTGGCTTCAAAGTATTATGAAATTAATAAACGCAGATGTACGAGTACAAACAGTATTGTTATTATTACTGTTGCGCGCCAATGGTCAGTGTGTACCGGCTCCACAACAAGAGTAGTGTACAGTCATTTGAGCGGCTTCTTGGTCATTGTAGATTTAGTTAGATATGAATAAATACTTTCAACTCTGATGTAATAATTATATTGTTGTGAAATTATTCTAAGCTCAAATTAGTTAATTAATTAAACACACTGGTGTACAGGTTCATTCAGTGATTGGACTAAAAATCAAAAAACTAATCTATTATGGACTGTCTTATATACCCCCTCATCCCTTGAGAATAATGTGTTTAACAACAGAACGTGGTCTGGTTTGTGTTTTAATAGTTTCTGGATTTTAATAATTATAACCGATCCGTGCATTTCTATATCATTTATTTGTTATCATATGTTTGAATGTTTAACGCCTAACGACTGTAAGTCATATTGCAATTTTCCACACGTGTTCATACTTTAACAACGATAGAAAAGGAATGATACGTCATTGCGTATTTGGTTTATCTCACGACATTTATACAATGAAACCGTGCTAATAGTGCCTACAGCTATGCATAATGATTAGAAAAATAGCCACTCTAATGCGAGCTCTTAACGATATTTACGTGTTCCCGCATACAATTGTAATATTAAAGGATTACATTTATACACCATATCAAGCCTGAATTGAATTAACGTTCTTTCATAATTAATTTACTATAGACATTTTTTTCGTTACATAACCAAAAAATAATTCGACTGAGAAATTAAAAAAAAAAAAGAAAAAAATTGGAATTATTCTTATACTACTATATAAATTTATAAATAATATTTACTAAATTAATATATAATATTATTATGTTTTAAACTCTAATGAACAACATATGCATACATTAAACTCTCAGTTGTTATAAAAAAATGAATACATAATTATAATCCGTTTTTTTCGATTTAATACAATAGTTTTGTTAAAACCGCAGTGTTAAATTGTATAATTAATACAACTGTAAAAAAGTATATGCAACCAACAATTTAGTTTGACTTAATAAAATGTAGTGTCTTTGAATATATTAATAGTTAAAATGTATATAAAATGTATAATATTAATTCATTTTAATAAAATAATATTAACAAACTCATTATAAATACTATAATATCTTACTGATAATATAAATTTGTTATTAGCAAACACGTTCACTTCATATATTTTTTATGGTCGAAAATAAAGACGATAAGCGTTATTGTCATTAAAGATATACAAGAAGTTCAATACTTGGTAAAAGAACTCAATAACCAGATTTAAGCCTGATCCTGATTATAGTTTAATTTCAAACTATTTCATACTAATTCCGATTTTTTAATACTTTATAGTTCACTTAGCTGCACTCGTCCAACGAATCTTATGTTCGAAATTTATCGCGTATTATTATGTAACCGGAAAATCAACAATCACGAAAACACGGGCATGTCTCGTGTCCGCCAAAAATTCAGTTCCCTGATTTACGCATAGTCCTATTTTGCCAGAAACGAAAAAGGTATGATTTCCGTTTCCACCAAAATGTATTTTTGTGAAAAAACGTTTGGGAATCATGTACAATTGTTACCCATTCTTTCATTATAAATTTTAATACAAGTAGATAATAATACTATATTAGTCGAATATAGGCACAATTATATTAGAGTTTTTAAAATATTACATAATTTCATATTATAATACGTCTATTCTATTTAACTATTTATAAAGTATAAAACAACTATAGGTCAAATATTGTCTCTACAGAGTTATGAAAAAACATATATTGTCATTTTTAAATATTTAAAAATGTCACCAAAAATATAAATTACAATACAAGTATATGTCAAATTTTAAAATATTACATTCGTAAGTATAGTCCAGGTTTTAAAAAAACTTATAATTAAAGAAAACAGTTATGACAAAAGTGTACCTACTAATTTCAATGGATTTTTTTTTTTTTGTAATTGCGTCTTCTATAGTTTTTAAATGGTTTAATATTTTTTTGTTTTTTGGATTTTTTTTTATATTATTTTAATTTATTATTAATCATTTATATATATATATATATATTTTGATAATATAATTTTTTAACCATTATTATCGACGATTATCAACAATTATTGAAGATTATCAGTGTACCTATGCATTACAAATGTATTTTACACATTTAACATATATTCAATATTGCTTAAAAATTAAAACCATTGGTTTCTAAACTTTTTTGGCGGAAAAAGGTAACTCCCAAAAACACACATCGCCTTACGTCCGAGTGGTAAGCCAATCCTGCATTTCTTCTCAATCTTACTATAAACCACCAGATAGATCGGAAGGGATGCTCAATCCAAACCGTTTGGGTTACAGGTTATCAGAGTTTTCAATGAAACATTCGCCCACGAAATCACAGTGCGTTGAAAGAGTTGGCAGATTGTGAAATGGTCTTTTAAATTATTCCCACTATGGTATTCGGATTGGTGTAAAAACTTTCTGACAAGTGCAGTTAATGTATTCGGAGCACGCGAAAGCACGTCACATTTCACGCGTAGCCAATCGGAGACGAAATACCACGAAATTTGTAATCAAAGGTTAGTATTTTGCACAAACAGAAAATACGTACAACATCGTTATTACATAAATATAAACGTCAAAAACCAAAAAAATAAAACATATTTAGGATAAAAAATTTTAAACACAATTTTTTTTTCAATGACGCGTACGACTATCAGAAAGTTGATTTAATGCTTTTTTCTGAAAATATATGGCGTTCAACGTTCGTTATAACGTCTCGGATTAAATTTTAAACGTTGAACGCATCTACAATATTTATACAACAATTTTTATTATTATTTTTTCTAAACGTACCTGTATACGAATGTAAGGTACTTAGTTTGAACACAATCGTCAATAATCATTAACCGATCCTGTAAAGAGCTCAGTTCATAACAATACACATTTATCCTTAAACGTGAAGAAATACGAGTAGCACTAAAAATATATAATTTTGTTGTGGTCTCCTTTACGAAGATTGCCAGCAAGTGATCTTTGAACTGAGTCACAGAATATAACGAATGCTAAAGGCAATTTTTTTCATATACATATATATATTTGAGACAATTATTTACAATCTGTTGTTTTAAATACGTACATTTAAGCCGTACTTTTTAAAAAAAATGTATTTTTTATTCCAAAATTTAGCAGGCAATTGAAAAATTCGCACGACTTCATTTGAAATTATATTAACGAGAAAGTGAGAAAGCAGCCAAAAATCAAGTAACGCAATTTCGATCGCTGCGCTCGTAGTTAAATTTTATATCGTGTCTAAACTTTAAAGTACTTTATATATCTAATCGTATATTCTAGTGAGCACGCAATCAATTTCTTATTTGGTAGAAAAGTGCAAGATACATTTTAGTAGAAACGTGTGTTTGTGTGAAAAATAAAAGGTACATATTTCATGGTACCTTGATATGCTAATAGTGGTATTAAAAATTTGATACGTTTTACTTGTAACGAGACAACATCACATGGTATTCCTGTGTATAGCGTATATGCCACTATCGCCCTCGCGGCGTGAAAACCGGCTGAAAAAACTGTTGTTATCGGCATTCGTCGGACCAGGTAGCGCGCGATTAGCTGACCGTTTCGAACCCGCATAACACATACACAGTTTCAATAAGGTTATTACACACTTCTGCTGCGAGCGTAGGGAAGTATTACATATATAATAGCCCCAAAATCTGCCGTAAAATCAACATTCTCCCCGTACCTGGGTGTGCTATCGATTAGACATACGGATACGATTAATACTAAGAAATCACGTATCATACGTATATCTAATATATAGTGTTACCAGGTACTTATATCATCCCGTATTCGTTGGCAGAGAAGCAGCAGCTTACAGTCACCCGTACAGCCGAAAAGCACAGGAGCCGTCACCACCGAAAGTGTGAGCCGTTGCCGTCCGAGTTTTGAACGTGCTACCATCAGTCCAGTGTAGAGATGGGAAGTTTCATTCAGTTGAGTGAACTAGTTCGTTCGTTCATCGTTCACTTAATTGAACTAGTTCAATAAACTAGTTCACTAAACGATACACGACTTATGTAATCTATATCTCGTAGTTCTGTTTAATTGGGAACTTGAAGTTTCTTCAGTTAGATAAATAGTTCGTTCGTTCATCGTTCACTGAACGATACACGGATTGACTGAATTAGAGGTGTGTCGTTCGTCCGATTTAATTATTCTTATCATTCGTTCGTTCATCGTTCGCCATCATAAATTCATAATTATTGTAGTAGTATGATTGCATGGTTGCACTGTTCAAAACGATGATGTTCAAAATTAATAAATCGTTCTCGATTGAATGATTTAATTATTCTTATCGTTCGTTCGTTCATCGTTCATTCATCAACTAATCGTTCATTGAACTAGGTCGTTCATGAACGACACATCCCTAGTCCAGTGTCCGCCCAGAGTACGTCGAGTGCCTTACCCAATGTTGCTGCTCGCATCAGACCTCCACCGTGTGCGATACAGAATCATCCTCCCCTCTTCACCCGTGTGTTAGTAAGTACCAGGAGTCATTCGACGTGACCTTAGGCTACGTTGCTAAAACAGCGTAGCATACTTTGGTCAGCACGTTGGCCTTATTGTGTAAATCTCCTAGTACGAACACTGACATCTCGGCATTGTGAGTAATACCCCTTAATATATAAATGGCGTGAAGATTTGTAAACTCGACAACGAGTATTATTATGTATGTATTAATTGTACACCTGATTGTAATATTATAAAACAATAATAATTGTTATCGTCATTATTATTATTATTATTATTATAAATAAAAGTTAACAAAATAAAAAAGCTATACGGACTTTACGTTTTGTAAAACATAACTTTTCATTTTGAACTATGAATATGTTTTTGAGTTTAAAGTTTAATGTACTGTAATTATTTATAGCTTTTTTGTCCAAGCAAATAGTTTTGTATTTAGCTAAAAATTATATCCATGTTTAAAATGAAAACAGATCTTAAATATTAAATATATGTACTGAACGTTATTTTTCATGTTAATAATTATTTAAAAAAATCTAACTATACATATGGGATATAACTTTTATACTCATGCTGATAATATTAGCAACGACAAATGACTATGACATGCATGACATACGAACAAATGGAAAAGGAGAACAGCTGGATCTATTTAACAAATTAGAATACAAACAACTTTTGCCTAAGATGCAAACTTAGGAACTATAGGTTAACGCCATATATATGGTACAATGACTAAAAAGGCAACTTCAGCACTAACGGTGGAACAGAAAACTTAACCGTACGTGACGAGTGGTTTACTGCTGTCAGTGCCTACTAAAGTATGTGATGTCATCGACTGAACCGCAACAGCCAATGTTACGCGGCACACCGAAAACGTCATCGGATTTCAGTGACAATTATTTACCCCAAAGTTAACGCGAATTAAATATAGGTACAACATGAATTTATCGTTCACTACGTAACCATAATTATAATAATCATAACAACAAGAACTGCGGTGAAGCAAAAGATTAATCTTTGGATTAAAGTGCACAAACATAAGTGAGCCCATTATATTGAATATCACTCGGTGCACTCGACTGCTGAACTTTCACTTTTATCAACAATGCAGTTCAATGTCTATGCATTACGTGAGGTTACGTCAAATAAACGAACCTCGCATGGTAACGCGTTTCAAATCAAGACTATGATTTGAAGATGCTCTCCGTTTGTGCAATTACACAAGAAAGTATTTCGATAATTGAAAAACGTTATTCTTTCGACGATATTAAAACACTAAAAACTGTTATTTTCAAATTTTTTTAAATCTTTTCGAGTGAGATTGAATCCTTAGAAGTTCCCATGTACATGCGGCTGGCTGTAATCTATTACGATAAGCTTATATAGTAATATTTTTGAATTTCGAATGTCTAAAATACACGTTGCTAAAATGTCTACACCTAAATTGGAAGTGAAATATTTTTAAAAAATAGAGTTTACCATTAGGATTTCTGTTCACCAAAATGCTCCTTTTGTATCGGACCGCCATAAAACTTATTGACAAACATTTATATAAAGTAATATTTGTGTGTATCATGATACGACCGCGTTGCGCGTGATTAGTTCTCAACGTATCTAATTACTGTGACCAATTCCGGAGTGTATATTATTGTTTAAAGAACATTTTTGGAAGCGCATAGATTTGCGGTCCACAATGATAAATTTCAATTATTGTCGTCACTGATACGTATATTGTTGTTTTTGGCCGATCGTGAAAACTGAAAAAAATCGCCGTGAGAAACAACTCTTCGTATTCGTTCAAGTTTGGTTGTACTAGATTTGGTGCTCGTTTTTTCCTAAGTATATTTATTGAACAGCGTTATGCTGCACGCTATTATCTACAAACGCACGCGCGCGTAATGTTTTCCCTGTATATTCAGCGAAACTACCATCCAGACGTAATGCGATCCTTGATGTGTCCAGGTCCAATGAGAGGGGGGGGGGCAGCTGGGGCTGTAGCCCAAGAAACCTGGCTTCAAAAAAGACCCGTGGCCTGACCAAGTTCACTACGTCTCGATCATGGTGTCGAGCTATTTATGGATCGCCAACAGGAATTGAGATAATAAACTACCCAAATAATTATAGTGTATGCTGTATAGTTATAACTAGGTTTAGAGACTTCTAACATTTGCATACTTTTTTTAATTATTGTTAAATACAACGGAGTGCAAAATAAATTCATTTCTCGGTGCCATGATATCAGATCTAAAATTTGAATGCGTATTTTTTTTCATATTTGATAGATTTTACAGGAGAGTGCATATTTTAAAATTGTTGTGCTTACTTTGCATATTTTGACAAATTTTTAAAATTTAAAATTAAAAACTATAAATACATATTTATACATATTTCAACAGATCAAAAAAAAATATATACTACCTCCCATATCTCGTTATAATTTTTGTGTAAGTATAAATAATACTATAAACTCGTATCGACCGTATAACCAGCTAGATATCGACCGGATGTCGATAAAGATAATTGTCAATATAGAATAATAGATTATTTGTTTAGTGTTCAGTTCAGTCGATTATTATCCGTCGTTGTTTTTGCGTTTCGCAACCACTTAACGTCGAATCATACGTAAGACGTCGTACCTAAGCGTATATTTTGTAACATTATGTAATACTGAAAGTACAACAGTCTACGAGTAGCCGACTAGAAATTTTTACATTTACACATTTACATCCGATGGACACGTTTTATTTTGTGTACTATGTGGTAATTTTTACTATTTCTTTTTTTTTTAATGCATATAAATGCACATTATTATGCATATTTGTGTATTTTTTAAAGCTATAAGTCCCTAAGCCTAATTACAACGAGTCTACAATAAACTAAACACTATAATATTGATCTAAAACGTAGACAAATAAATTTCAAGAAAGACCCATAAGCATAAATAATTATTTTCATTTAGTCTGTAGAATAACCATGACTGCAATTAAATTATCTCTTTGGTAATCTTGTGCGAGAAGGACTTGAAGAATTTGTCCTTGGGGCCCTTGATTTCTTTCCATGGCCCTAGATATGCCACCACATCCTTTTGCGCGAACCTCGATCGTATATCGTCACTAACAGCCCGATGATCAAATGTGTCAGTATATGCAACGTGGAGTGTCGACCGTGAGTCATTTGCTGTCTGGATGTTCTCTGAACTTTATAGTGGTTAAATACTTGAAAGCCGAAAAATCAATACTGCCCGAAAGTAAATCTACAGTGAACTAGTATAAATTAACATTGAAACCGGTATTTCCAGTTTGAATCGATAATCTAACCATTTGTTTTTATGCAAAGTGCAATAATTTTTTGTAACTAATTTTATATTTCAACATTCTCTCATTATTTTTGTTTCGTTTAATTTAAAATATTTTTAGTATACATAAAATGATAAGAATTTTTGATTCGTATACAATAATTAATTTTCAATAAACCAAGTGTACTTAACTGATGAATTTATTAACGGTGAATTATTTAGTATTCATCAAATAAGACTATCGAAGATATCAATCAATAATTGATCGTTCAACTAGACTCCAAAGTATAACTACAACATTCGCTATAGGCTTAAAGTGCTATTAGAATGGATAAAAAAAAAAAAAAACGATACAAAAATATTTTCGTATTAAAATACTGTTTTGCTACGGGCCATTGTCGGGCATTTGACCCATAGGTGAACGAGTAACTAAAAGTAGTAAGAGTAGTAAGAGTTACTAAGAAAATGCAGGTGGAATATTTTGTCCGTTCAAATACTCGATATTTTTATTATAATAATAAAAAGTAATAATAATAATAATTAAGATAAACGATATAATAATTATAACAATTGATAATACTTATTGAAAATATCTAGCGGTCTGACGTGAATGACGCAACGGTACACTTTAAGTGGTAAAGCACCACTAAATGGCGCCGACCACGCAATAATTTAGGAGATAACGCGAAAGGATGACGAACAACGGGACGAATGGATATACATATCCGACCTACATGGCCAGTGAGGCACGATGGTTCGCAGGACGAGAGAGGAAGCCCTAGAATTGTAGTATGTACGTATAGATGTACCGGCTGGTGATCGTTGGCAATTTCGAACAAGTAACGAATTTTAATTTGTAAAAATGATTAAATTTAACGTACACTCTTACTGACGAATCGTGTCGTCAGAACGCAGGTTCAATGTTTTAAAATACAGCGTGTGGTAAATTTGACGATTGTGTATGTCCATTGAAATGATGATTTTTTTTACAACTAAAGAATAAAAATGAACTTGAATAAAGAAAAATTTGACAAAGAGTATATCATATTATATATTATATGAGGCTTGAAAAATTTAACAACCTCGATAGCAGTCTGAAAGGATAGTCAATAATAAAAATAATAACGCATTTACTAAAACCGTTTTTTGTTATACAATTTTCGCATGAAAATAAAAACAAAGTGTTCAATGTAGTTGTAAAAGAACTTGATAAAAAAAAAAAAAAAAAAAATATTAAAATATTACTATGCATTAAGATAAATTTAAATTTAATAATTCATTATCAAAAAATTGTATAAAAATAAAAGTTTTTTAAACGCTACGCTATTCACTGTACCTAACCACAACACCTGTTGCAAACGAAAGTTTTTACGAGAAAAATCATGCAAATTATTAGAAAAGATCATGGTTAACTGATAAACATTTACATCTTTTTTTGGGGATTAAATTTACATAATTTACATTTTATACAAATTATCTGAAGGAAAACAAGGTTAAGGTTTTACGATAATTAATTTATACTTACTCAAATGTAATACTTATTTAAACGTTATAAAACAATGTACTGAAACAAAATCGTTTAAAAAAAAAAAAAATGTAATTATTACTATTATAATACTAAAGACCAATAAAATCAGCTGATAAAAAAGGCTTATAACAATACTATCTTATAGGTGAGTAGTTATGGTCGGTAATTGAACGATGTGAATGATCATTCTTGTATTATTTCTTAACCGGATCCAAAAATTTGTGGAATGATAGCATAAACAAAAACAAAAAGATAACGGTAATAAATCACGTTAGATAATATTACAGTCGTGAAATAAAATATGGTTCTTATTGAAATTTTTTTCAAAGAGAGATCAGTCTCCTGTTATTGCGAAGTTTAAATTACGCAAAAAATATTACCTAAATAGACCGAAAAGATGAAGAACTGTCTATATATACTGTAGGTCACACGTGTAAAAATGTTTG
Organism: Sipha flava; assembly: GCF_003268045.1. Lineage (NCBI taxonomy): Eukaryota > Metazoa > Arthropoda > Insecta > Hemiptera > Aphididae > Sipha > Sipha flava. The sequence continues at coordinate 1,174,109 of NW_020272878.1, forward strand.
TTACGTCTTATAAGGTAAGGAATATAATCGAATTCTCTATTTTTATATAACTCATATGTATAAAGGATACAAAAAAACATATTTTAATCGTATTTCTATGTATTGATAAATAATTTTTAAGAATCTAAGAAATGTACCAAAAATCTCAAGGTAAATTAAATCGAAGAGTTAAAAGCTGAACATTTTCAGAAAGATATGCTGTTTAAAATGTTTTGATAATAATAAAACAAAAAATAATTTATTGAAATTATTTATCAGTACATAATAGTTAAAATATGAATATTTCTAATTCTTTCCCTTAGCATTATATAAATACAAAAAAAAAAAAAACAGTAATTGATATACTTGTAATTTACATTAGGTACCTTAAGAAATGTAGCAATAGGCATATTTTCGGGGGATACCCTGTCATGTACGAGTAGTTTATAATAATTGTTGGAAAAAATTGATTGAAAAGTTGAAAAGAAACGACATGTGTGACTTTTGTTTTGTGTTTATTTTTTTTTTTTTGGCCGTGAAAGATATCAACGCAGTGGAAAGTTAATTTAAATGTTATCAAAGGGTTCATAACTTGAGGTAGATGTACTCTATAAAGCCGTTATGTTTTCCACAAGTCTAGTTTTTATTTTTATCATTTCGATTTTTAAAAGTTGTTTAGAGTGTTCCACTAGTGTTGAAAGAAATTGAGTTAATGTTTTGTTTAGTTTTTTTTACCATTTAGACCCAACATTATGCATCGGATACCTGTGCAGGGTAAGCGGCTGGTTCATCAATCTATCAAACTTCGCGATCTCATATTCAAATCCCCCGTTATCGTTTTCAATTATTCAATCAAATGCATTCGAATAAACCACGTGAGTTGTCCGCAAAATCTTACTGAAGATATCCGTTTTCGCCGTCTTGATTGCTCCGTGCGTCGTCGAATGATGACGTTTCCGTTCTCGTCCGTCCCTCGCCACTATACGAGTACTATCAGTCGTCGGTCATTTTGGATGTTCCTCGTTTTCCGATCGTGTTATGTCTTAAACGTGATACGTTTCGTTAGTGGTAAGGATCGGAAACATCGCGTTTTCACACCTCCGATAATTTTAAAATGAATTTAATATTCACGGGACCGTCAGGTCTTGGAAAATAGCAACATGGATAGTATTGCTGTAGTACCGTCGCTCCGTATCTACTAGTCTTTCATGAAATCCGTTCACCTAATCGGCAGTCGTTGACTTGTTAAATATCAAAATGTTATGAATAATAATATGCTCCGGAACGGTCTATAGTGGGACGCGTTGAAGGTGAGCGTCTGAAGAAATACGAGAAATCTTTTCCGAACTCGCAACGCATATTTCTATTCTTTAAATACCGTATTGCGCTTATATTTATCGGAGCGAAAATGTTTCTGTTGCATCCTGATATCTAAATCGATCCCTGGTGCACACAGATATTTTACTTGACCATAAACGGCCACGAAGTTAATGCAGTACGTGGGTTGATGCAATTAACAGTGTTTAACGGTGGCAAGAAACTTTTAAAAAATGTACGGAGTGTGTACGTAAGTTTTTCGAATAAAACAACAATTTGTAAACATGCCATTTAGGCGATTGAAAAGGAATGGGATCATTAAAATTTGTTCTACGCTATATCTACCGTCAGATTCACGGTAAATACATTTGATGAGTCAGTCATAATGTAACTTGACCAAAAAAATACATTTGGTTTACTACGATTTACAGAAATACGTATTGTAAAAAAAAAAAAAAAAAACAATTGTAATTCAATATTCAACGTATGTTACATATTCATTATTTTTATAATTATTCATACATATTTGATGGGTAAATATATAAATACTCACCCAGGATATCTATCTTCAGATCTCACTGACATTATATTTTTATCTTTTCAAATATTTTTAAAAACCTTTTGAGTTTGATCTGAGGCGGAACTAGGAGAGAAAGACGAGGATTCATATCCGGGTGTTATATTTTAGAGAGTGTAACTTTTGTAATATTTAATTTATAATTTATTATTAGTTTGATTTTTTTAATTTTTTTAATGATGATTTGTTTAAAACTCAAAAAGTATGATTGTATGCTTATTATTAGAAAACAAGTATGGGGAAAAGTATTTTAATAATTCTCTAGGCGTAAAAATTCCTAGTTCCGCTCTTGAGTTATAGTTAAAAAAAAAGTCCAAGTATACATTGATTGTTTATCGATTATATAATAGGTAAAAGAGTAAAAAATAATTATACTGTTGATTTAGTCTATTAACTTTGTTCAAAAAGAGAAGACGTAACATCTTGCCTCCACAATGTGTACTTTATTTTTATTATTATTTTTGCTCTATGTGAACAATGTACTTATTTGCTTTATCTTTTTAATAAATATTTGCACTAGTTTATTTTTACTCAATTATTAAGTTATAAATACATTATTTTTAATGAAATTTAATTGATTATGTTAGGAACACTACATCTTGCGATTATTAGTATTATGAAATTGTAAATTTTATTATTTTACAGTATTTTTAACGTATTTTAGCTTTATCTTGAAAGTGTTATTTTATAATACAGTTCCCAAACTTAGTTTTTGTTTATATATTGTACAGATTTTCTTTTGGTTCATATATAAGAAAATAATGATTGAAGTACATTTGGTTTATCGGTTCAACGTTGAAGTAAACATTTGGTTCAATACGCACCGTTAAAAAGTGATTTTTTTTTTTTTTTTTGTAAAGCAAGTCTATGAAAATATAAACTCTAGAAATTAATTTTTGATTGATCCTCAAATACCTGATAACATGAATTTAATTATTTATTTACAGCAATCACTTTTGAGGTGTGAACATATTTTTGATTGTTGACATATTGACACTATAAACATATTATAAGAAAATTTGTCGAAATCATAAAACTTTAAATATTTCTATGAAAACAGCGAATTAATGGGAAAACCATAGAATTGTTGGTAAAAACAAACATTTTAAAATATTGATATAGTGTTGGAAATTACATGTACGGAAACGGTTTTTGCAATTAGTCGTACCGTCTTGTTCAAGTTTTGAGTACTAACCTAATCTGGTCCAGCATGAGTGAAGTAATTGCAGTGGAATGAATTGCTTAAATTGTTCTCGGTAGAATAATTATTCTTTTTTTAATTTTGACGTATTATTAGTCATTTACACAACCAAACGCTCCAATCGAGTGTCCGAAAATCGCAACAGTATAATATTCTAAACGTTCGAGCGGTATTCTCGGATAAAGCGCACAAATCCAATGGATTAGTATAACGAAGACCGACGTAATGTTTAACCCGTTTTCTATTAATTGCGTTCGGCACCCACCGTAAATAAAATATAAATATAACTTTGTACATTCTATAACTTAATGAATTGTACGCCCCAGTTGCCGAGGTTGGTCACCTTTGAAATCGGTAGCAGTTTTAGAAGCGCAAAAACGGAACGTTAGTTTAACGGTCGGACATAAATTATATCCGCCGAAAACCGTACGGTCCTGGTTTAAAATTGTGTTCCGTCGTTGTACAATTTTAAGTGGGAACGCGCACTGTTGAGAATTTAAGTTTTAATACGACTATTATGTCCGCGTTGTCGCACGTAATGTTAAATCACTCGTAGAAACTATATCACTCGGAAGCGTGGTTGAACGAATGCTAATTTTATTAGCACGTAAATCAGTACCGCATCGCTTTTCTTTCCCGTAGCCGAAAGGGGTAGTGCGAATAGTGTTCGTGTCCGTCGCGTTCGTTATATACCGAATGAGCTGCGTGTAGTTAATATCATATTGTATCAACAATATTCAATATACGATATAAATTGGGAAGTGTTACACAAAAGTTTATAACCCTTTTGGCCGATGAAACACGAATGCAAGGGTGTACGGATCATAGCAAAATCCGGACCTCGTTCCGGGTGTTACAAAAATATTCTTAAAAAAAGCCACGCTTGAGTTTTACCGTGATCCAAACAGACGCAAATTCTTGAACACTGAGAAAAAAACGTAAAAACACGAACAGTTTTGGTGTATTGTTTCGGTAAACCAAGTGAAATCACCCGCGTTTAATACTGGATTCAATCGATCTTTCGTCGCATCTCAGACTACCACTGACAACACTGTTTCTGTTATGTAACACCGGAACACAAAATTTTCGTGAACGGAATATTGGTGCGATACATATCCTTACGATCGAGTGGACCTCAGGTGTAAATTAATCGTAGGGTACATTAAGAATGAATTGAAATCAAGTCACAGCCTTCTGGAGTGTCGTCCTTACAGTCGGTTCGTTGAAACGCCAAGGATTCGTTGATCGGTATCACGCGAAATAGTTCCGTGTTACCGCAGTTTATGTATCGATCGAATTCGCAATCCCTTCGGACAGGAAGATTGAACGAGGAGTTAATTCGCGCAATGATAGCATTTGCCAATTCGGTCGGTCGGAATCAATGCGCGGCCTCGATTTCTAACTGTTATTACTGGCTCGTTTTCAAATCGATTAATTTTTAATGTCGATCCGTTAATTATCGCTCAGACTTTTTCGTTCTGATAGACACCGGTGAACCGTTTTACACGGATGTTTCGAAACGGAAACGGTTTTCAACGACTAACGATACCAATCAATCAATCTATTGACGGCTGTTATAACCCATAATAGGGCTTTCAACCGTAAATCGCAACCGTTGGTTAAACTCAAACACGGTGTAGCAATACTCTAGTGATGATAAAATTAACGACGAACGTAACGCTATACGTCTACTGTAAAATCTAGATCGACAAATACTTAAAGTCGGATACGACGAATTCACGGTTTACCGTTACACGGATTCGATATAATAACGTGGTACACAGCATTGATATTTCTACTCGTACACCAAACATGATATGCGTTTACACGCTTCATTAATGTGCTTTTGTCTAACGATTTAACCAAAATTTGTGTTTATGCTCCGTTATTTAATTATGAAACAGCTGCTGGAGAGAGGTTTAAAAACGTACAGGGGCTCATTGAGTACCCGTTGGAAATCGGCTTTTTTTTTTTTTTGTAGACGTGGTAGCGGAGTCCAGTCCACGGTGAACCCGGTAAAACGACCAATGTCGCACTTTTACATTTCGCTTGAGGTAGGTCCGGTCGAAAGTCCGCTGGTACCGGTGCTCGTACCCGCTGCCGCTACTTTTGCGGCGACGCAAAAAACCGCATGCGAATTTCGTAAAGCTCGTCGGGCCGCTCTGCCGTCGGCGCCACCAACAACATCGACGACGGCGACGACGACATCGGCGGCGGTACGTCAGTTTCATCGGGACCGTCTACGGGGTCGTGTTCGCGCCGTCTCTGTATTTCCGTCCACGGTCCGTAACACGACGCCATCGTCACTTCCGAAAACAGACGACCCCAGTTTCGTTTCCCCGCCCCCTCGATCACCCCCGGGGTTTTCCGGTGCAGTTTTCCGCCGAAAACCGTCGACATCCGGTCTCGGCGATTCTAGCACCGAGTCGGTCAACCACGTCCTTATACCGCTACCCTCGTTACCCCACCGTCCTGAATTTGACTTTGGCCGAAAACCACCCCAGTGTTCGCACGACCGTCGCACGCGTCACGTCCGTTACCGCCGATCGTTTCGTTAATTTTTCTATCGCCAACGTCGCGCTGACGTACACCGATGCGAAAGGTTTGACCGTGTCCGTCCCCGACACGCTCGTCAACGGTAAACCGCGATCGATTCACCTGTAAGTATGTTATATTTAGATTTCACAACGGTAATACCTAATCATTTCTCGCCTCCGTTGCGCCATTCCTATTCGTGTGAGCCGCGAGCACCGGACGACTGTACAGCGATTGTTGTCCGCGCGTCGATGATCGTCTCTAACCGTTGATCGATCGAATTAATTTCCCGCTCCATCCGGATTTCCCGCGCCCGACGAAACGAACGAGCTTCGAACGCAACGGCCCGACGATTTCCATCGCCTCCGCCAGTTCACGCCACGTCACGTCATGCGTTTATCGGGAGAAACGCGTCCGATCCGATCGCGTTGAGATGATCGATAATCTTTATGGGATAGGGGCGATGAGAAGTCGCGTGTTACGTCGTCATCTACTGTGAATGCACGACGGGCCACCCCGTGTAATAAACTATTAACCATTATATGTATATATATATTGTTATTATTACTGTGTCACGGTGTTCCGTAAACGAACGCCGTGATAGCTTTGCCGATTCTCGTGTTTTGACAGGCACCGCGAGGTCGCCGACTCGTGACGAACGATGACGCGCGTTTACCGTGCGCGTATCGTCGGTACGATCATCGTCAAGGAAATCGGGTATGCTCTCCGAGTCAACGAGCGTTCGTCTTGTGAAACGCTATAACTTGTACGCGCAAACAGATCGATGGGTAAAAACGATCGTGTCATAACATTATACCTACCTATTACTATGGCCATCGGATGCACGGTATGCGTGGAAAAACACGTCGGGGATGAGCGCTTAGGGGCACCGATTGCGGTAAACAAAATTACTGATCCCCGCGCATCGTAATATTATAATCCGTTCTTTAATCGGCGAACGACAAAAACCGTTTTTTCCGTACGAATTACACGTTCGTTACAACACCATAAATGTATACACTTGCCCAGAACCACCAACAATATTTTCATTTAAATATACTACTAGAGAACTCGTTGCAACACTACTTCAGCGATTTCGTAGCCAACCGTAGTATGAACAATTCATCTTATTTGATAATGTGCCAACGGTACTACAGTACTTCATAAAAAAATAAACTTTTACATTCAAATGTCAAACGTATTTTTTAAATTCAAAAAAATCCATCATCTAACTTTCTTTCGTAACAGTGATTAGTGAAACAATTAGTCCGTTGAAAAAGCACTTCTACCCCTCCAAACTTCGCCTCCTAAAATGTGCACATTAGCTTTCGAAGTGACGACGGTTGCCGACAAAAAAACATATATTATGTTTTTCATCAGTGAACTTTTCGACTTTATACAGTTGAGTTTATAGATGTAAAAAAAAAAAAAAAAACTTTAGGTTTTATACGAATTTCACATAAAAACAAGACCGATGATATTTCGTGAGCGTTCAGTTAGAAGACATATCAAGTGACGTTTTATATAGGAAGCCGAACAAGAAATATGATATTTCTCGATATATATAATACGATTAACATGCTGATTAGTGTTATAGATTAAAACTTTTTTTATTTAATCGTTGACAACGATGACAGCAGTATTGTGTCGTTTTAAAGATAATTTTTTCGGACGCTGTATAGAAAAATGGGAATATTATGTTTCGAATAATCGACCGTGATTTATAAAAATTCAATAAAAAAAATTTACTATTTTTTCGTTCTCAATAATTATATTTTAACTTTTATACAATAGTAAATACCAATAAAATAAAAAAGTTAATAGTTATGAAAGTAATTTAAGTTAAATAAAACGAGTATAACCATTATTTATGTAAGTTATATCCATGGTAAATGTAATTCATGGAAATGTATGGTGAATACGATGAAAAAAGTAAGTTTATACAAAGATAGATTAATTGTTTTTATTAATTTCCAAGTTCTTTTGTATTGTTGTCCAATTTCTATTTTTAAATTGAATGTGATAAGTGTAACCAATGATGTTCATGATATTCATACTATGATTTTTGTGATTTTTATACTATTTAGACGAAATATGTGATATTTAAAAATTTAAAGTGAAGTTACTAAAACTCGTAGTGGGTCAAGTACGTTCTTAAAAACTAATAAAATAATTTCTTAAAAATGATATAACGTGGACTTGGTAAATAAATTATAATTATAAGTAGCGGGTCACTCCAGACCATTGTTTTTTTAAAGAAATTTATGCGTTTATTTATAATTGTTACTTGCGTAAAATGCTGACATCTAATTTTGATTATTATCCGAAATCATATTATTTCATATCCAGTTTATGATTCAAATCATTCAAAAATAAAAACGCATAAGTTGATAATTTTAATAGTCTGGCCAAGGAACCGAGAAACAATGAAAACAATAATATTACAGTTTTACCGTAGTATTATATCAGTGCTAACTCGCGTAAGAAAACCGTTCGTTAACAATTATTTTTGTTGCATAAAATCTGTAATCGTTTTTTCATCGGAAATATGATTTATATTATTACCATCAGTATGCTTGAATTGAACGATATACCAACATTTTATTATAATGCATTACCTCGCGCGTAACAAATAATTGCTCCGTAATGATTTATTTTTTGAAACTAATGAATTTCAAAATTATTTCTTGTAAAATCAAACAACTGAATTTTTCACGATCAATTAATTTAAATAATAATATTATTCTTCAATTTAATTGAAAAATGTTTAACCTCGACCAACTTTAAAAGTATAACTTGTTGTGTAATAAGATTTATGTTGTATATTATTTACTAACTTATGAAAAATTGTTCTTAGAATATTATGTGTGGTGCATTTTCCACAATTCAAAATTTTATAACATTTCAATTGTATAGTTCAGACAAAAATAGTTGACACTTATTTAAGTTAAGTTGAATTTATACAATCGTTGTACATGATAGATTTTTCTATCACATATTTAGAGTAAACATTAAAATTTAAATAAAATTTAAAAAAAATAAATAAATAAAAAAAAAAATAGTGTGAGAAATGATTTATCTAAAATAATATGCGCAAGATTTGGGAAACCAAATCATGTGGACAAGGTTGACAGATCCCATAAAACTATTGTGTGAGGATAAAAGGGTAAAAGAGTATAGGGTATCTTCTAATAATTCATCTTAAACACAATTTATACGTCCAGTATTTGCCACCGTTCGTGTCATTTTATAAATTCTGACAAATTATATAGATTTATTTTTCCAAATCATTTTGCACACTTTCTTATTTATATTTTTTCTTTTATAAGTGTTTAACAATAAATTATGCAACGGTTTTATTTTTCTATTTAAAAATATATATTATTATATTTTTCTAAAAACGATTGCACTACGAACCCTAAGTCGGACATTGTTAATTAAATGAACGAAATTAAAATTGATCGACGACAAAAATAGGGAATTACATGTAAAAAAAACTACATTATTTTTTTTTCTATACTATATACCATAGTTCAACAATAATGAACGACTAACATACGGTTTAAACTCCTAATTCTTTCTTGGGAGGTGTTTGTGGGTTTGTGTTCATTTGAACATAGGCGATCCTTCGATATTCTACAACGCCGAGTGCACCGATACCGATACACGAATCCCAAATAAAAACGGAGTTTCTACATATTTAATATTGATTCGAGTTTTTTTTTTTTTTTTTAGTTTTTCAATAATTCATCGCGATTTATAGCACATGACGTGCAGTCGATATTTGAACAGTACAGGTGCGTTAGATATCAGTAGATAAACGTCTTCTGTGTAGCCATAGTTTCATACGTATACAGTTATAACCAAAATAAGCCGTAAATTCTTCCTTTGGCAACATTATATTTCTCGCAATGACATAGTGAACAATCATTTACTATTTAAATATTTTAACTAAATATCATTCCGAACAGTAAAAATCTAACGTGTGATCCTCTACGACCATTTATTATGTAATATATATATAATGTATTTACATAATATATATTATGTAATTATTTATCGATTATGAGTAATTTGGTTATACCGAATGTCATCGTTTTCCGCCTAAAGGTACACGTCCATTGGTACGCATCGTACGTATCGGACGTATCGTATGAAACGGATTTAAGAATTATTAGTATAATAAGTTATATACATGCGTCCACTGACCGGCAGCGGACGGATCGCACGCATCGGTTCGTCGGTTATGTCGATGAAATTGATCGAAGGGGCAACTTTTCCGACTGGTGCTGATGACGTCATACGGATTTCGCTACGATAATGCGAATGTTACTAAAAAAACCAACCGTCGCATCGGCAATATGATTGCTACCGGTACAGTGGACGCACTACCATAATTTGATCCGTTTCATACGATCCGACCGATACGTACAATGCGTACCTATGGACGCGTACCTAAAATCGACCATTCCGTTTACCGCCGGTAGAATAATATATATATATGTCCTTTATCCACTACCACAGATTTTAGTTTCTATATATTGGTAACTCCTAATTGAATGAATTAAAATATTATATAATATACCTATGTATAGTTTATCACAGATAATATGTTCACAATCGTGTGTTTTTCTTTATTAACAAAAAATAAAGGAAAGTTTACGTTCGAAATTCATGTGACATCTGGCAATAGAGATAAAGTATTTCTAGTTTGATATTTTTTGCTTGTATGGATCTTATGATACTTATTACATTTTAGTTTGTGTTGAAGTTCGTGAAAAAAAAATAGTACGCTCAAAACAATGAAAAATATAATTGAGAGTAATCGTGGTAAAAAACAGTTAATTTTAGATAATTTTATACATCAAATTGGTTCATGTAATAATGGACTTATTCATTGGCTGTGTTCAACTAAAAACTGTACAGCAAAAGTTTATACAGATGAAAATTATACATTTATTAAGAATTTAAATATGCCACATCATGGTGAATATTCCAACTAAGTATTTAAAAAGCAGGTGCTAAATAAAATATGTAAAATAAAATCTATTGAAAATGTAAGTACCGGATCAAAAAAAAAAAAAAAATCATTCTAACTGAAATCGGAAAAAATAGTAAATCATCAGATATAAATAGAACCAGAAAAAATATTTATGAAAAAGGAAATCCGACGAAAAATTATGACTCAAAATCCTACTAATATATCTGATGCTCATAACGTACTCAATTCGATTGACGTGAAAACCAATTAAAATTAAAATTCTTTATTGGCAGTGATGAAAAAGAAAATATAATAATATTTCATGTGAAACAAATCATAGATTTTTATCAACAGTTGATAATATTTATATGGACGGTACTTTCGATTATAGTGCTCGATTATTTTTAAATTTTTTTTTGATTCATGGATATTTTAATATAGTATTAATATTTGATGTTTTTCATTGTTACTATGTTTCATTAGTTTTTTGCTTATTACCAAATAAATGTAAACAAACGTATACTTATGCTTTTCGTGCAATAAGCAAAAAGTGCAAGGACTTAAGGTTAAATTTTTCTCCCACCAACATAACTGTGGATTTTAAAAGGGCTATAATAATATAGCAGTTTCTGATATGTGGACGCAAATCAATATTTCAGGATGCCGATTTCACTTTAACCAGTCTTGGTACCATAAAATACAAGAAATTTACTTATCAATTGTATATTGAGACAAGTCACCTGAAATTGGTAAATAGTTACATAATATAATTGGCTTATTATTTCTAAATTCGGAAGATGTAAGTGATTACTTCGTCGACAACTTTATAAGCGAGTGTCTGACTGATGAAAGGCTACAAAAGTTTGCTGACTATTTTGTAGAAACATATATTTCTGAAGATTTAATTTATCCTCTAAAACTTTGGGCACTTGTATCTTCAGAACTTACACACACAACAAACACCTTTGAGACATTTCATGCACCTTTTTAAAATAATTTTCATCGTTATTCGCCATCTATTTTACATTGGTTAAATGTTTTAATCGAAGGAGCCCAAATATTTATTGCAATTTAAAAAGCGTCAGTGAACAAAAAACTCCGCGAAACCAAATTATAAAACGACAAAAAAATAGATCAGTATTTAATTGATTAGTATAAAAGGGGAGAAATGTGCCGATATATTTCTGTAAAATTAATAGCGTAATAATAATAATAAGAAATTTAATAACATTATACTTAAAGTTAGGTTAGTTACATTATACTTACTTAGTACAATATTCTATATAATTTTAATATTAAGTAACTTAAATGTGTTTTTTATAAAATTATATTTTTAATTAAAAAATAAATACCTAATTATTTTTGTTATTTTAAAAATTATTACCAAATATTAATAAATACACTTGTTTATATGGTAAAGGGTTACCTAAATATAGAAACTGAAATTTGGTTTCAATTTTTCAAAATTTGGTTTGGTGGTGGATAAAGGAAAAATATATTATTTTACTAGCGGTAAACGAAAAGGTCGATTTTTGCGGAAAAGTAGATCACTTGGTATAGCCAGGTATCATGATATGTGGTAAGTGTATATATACGTAAAATAACGACATCTGGAATCCCTTTCAATTAAAATTTCAGACAGATTCCGTTTGTATACTAGTTAATTTTACACGGTTTAACAATTAAATAATTTAATTATTGAACTACAGATTTCCAAGAGAAAACTTTTTCATTTGAAAAATAAAATAAATCTTCAAAATAAATAATAAAATTGTCTCATTTATATTATATATAATATTCACATGAATTAATTTGGGTTGTAATGATATAAATACATATGTTCAAATATAATAATTTTTATTATTATGATTTATATGATAATATCTACATAATGGTGTTCTGTAAATTAAATTAATTTTACACTAATTTCTCTAACTCTCCGTGAATATATACAGGACCACAAAATTGTGAATCATTTCAACAGTAGGTGCTGACTAATGAAGATGGTATTTTACATTCCTCTTATTAATCTATACGAATTAAGACCTTGAAAATCTGTCGATCAAAATCAAAAAACTGCACATATTACATAGGTGCGTAATTTTTTTCAGTTTATTTATTTGAAATAATATTCTATGGTAAATTAGTATTTTATATAATTAAAATAAAATAATATTATGTTTAGGTTATTGGCTATTTTTCGATCATCAAGTAGCGAGCATATCATTCTTTTTTTTTTTAAAAAACTATGAAGGTTCAATTAATTGTTTAAAATTTACATGGATGCAAACCTTTAAGTATTTAATAAGTATTGATAATTATTCTATTATTCTCTCGCTATGTAAAATGTACTAACATGTAGATTTTGAACAATATAACTATATCGATTATTAATACGATTTGTTTTTATTTGAAAAACCGTTGGTAGGTGTTTGTTGTATATTTTTCGATATATTTATATGGTAAAATAAATAAACATACATTTGTATCATATTTCCAAAATACTATTCTCTCAAAAAAACTGTTATTTAAAATTGTGGAATCCTTAATTTTAAAAATATCCAGCAACAAGCAGTCTATTTCGAAATATCCAAGTCTTTTTTTTATTTACTATCCATTATGCACGCAGATTGTAAAGATATGCATTATTAATCATCGGCTTACATGCTCAAATAATAAAATTTAACATTTTATGTAAGCCTCGTGTTAACTTTTTTTTTTATTTTCACTCTCGTTTTAAGATTACTCGCTTACATTTAATAAAAATATAGTAATTCAGAGAATTATATTATTCTACAACTGTGTACTACATCGAATTTAGTATTCTTGTGTATATAATTCAACCGAAAGTAGCTTTACAACTTTACTTTTGATTAATACATCAATTTTTCGGGAAAAAAAATTAAATATTTTCACGTTGGAACTTTTTAAATATTTTAGCATTAGTCATTTTATTCATAAATTAATTAACCAAATTTGGTTCGTTTACGAATCGCATTTAAAATAAGTGAAACAACCATATTATATATTTTCTTCGGAAGAAGAATGTATTTTTTTAAATAGTTTTATATAGAGTCTTCATATAAAATACATAGATAATAATAAAAAAAAAAAAAACAAAAAAATTTAGAAGAAAATTACGTTTTTTTCCGAAAAACTAACCGAATAGAAAATGCGGCATTATAATTATATATACGATGCACGAGACGACGGATTTTCAAGACATATTCTAGGATTCATATTCATGATGATGTAAATGTTTCGTGTTCACGTCTTGTTATTACGTATTCTAATGCACGCTTTGTGTACTCAATGCCATAGAAATCATTAGAAACGGTCAACAAGAAATAATGACTTCCGTTAACGGATACATTATCTCGGATTGAAATGAACCAATTTTTTTTGAACTGATATGCTATGAAGTGTACTGTGGCTCACTCCAGTGATCGATTTCATATGTTATACGTTTAATACTCGTATACGGACCAACGAAAATATCAAAAAGAACGATGACTATGTGTCCCACACACGGTTTAATCAACTTGGTAAACAAAAAAAAAAGTAAAAGAAAAATAGGAAACGGGATATTGGATAGTCGGTGATAATTTCACTTTGAATAATTTTTCCGTCGATTTTTCATCGAGTGAAATTTTACCGACTATTGTTTAACCCGATAACGCTTTATAATAATAAAAAACAATTAATAATTATTCTTACGTGAAAAAAAAACAACTAATTGTGCTTGGACTTTTAGTTAATCATTGTAGTAAATAATTTCACGTAGGGCTCATTGGATAGTTACGTACATTTTAACAGCAGGCGAGAAAAATATTTTTCACAATGCACATGGAAAGGCATAAACATATAAAATGAAGGACTATTGATTATGAACTAATATGATTATTATGCTCAAGTATGTTAAAAAATTAAATAAAGTTAAAAAAAAATTGCCTATCCATTGTGTTTACATACGATTGTAGTACATATTTCGCATCCATCGGGAATTTAATTCACACCCGGTTATACGTAGCTAGCCAAACGATGGTTAACCCACATACTAATAATAAAAATAGTCGTCAATGAAACAACACAGATGATGGCATAGTTTAGGCTGAACGAAAATAAAAAAAACCAATAGCACGCTAAAAATTGCGGTTTCCACTAACCACTTCGAACGCATAACCCTTTTTAACCAGAAAAACTTCCACTCCGTAAAAATATTAATAAGTTAAAATTATTCATGCATTTAATAACTGTTAATCGACTAGATCAACCAGCTATCAGCCATAGTATTCCAATAAATATCATTAATTTGAATTACCTACTTATACATATCAACCGGGTTGCATTTGTTTCAATAATAAATAATAATCATGTATGTACATATAAATATAAACTATTTAACAAATCTGTTTCATATTATATTTTGTATTCCCTGGAATGAGAAAAAAATAATAAACAAAATCAGAGAGAGAAAAATAAAATTCTTTTCGCGACATACATCGTCATCCACGTCCCGCTGCGAAATCATCTGCGTGTAACACGTCCGTCTCTTGCCGTTGTTAATATTTTATACCAACGCGATATCCCGCCTACCATTGCGATTTGATTTCACCACCTAGTACAGCACATTCGTTCATGTATTTTAAATCAGTTCGATGAGCAATAACAATAACGCGGAACGAATCACGCAGCTCACCCGGTTTGGGTAGGACGAGGACTAAGAGCGTGAAGTGCACAAATCAATTATTATTATTATTATTATTACTATTATTGTTGCCCGTAATTCATCAAAATAACCCGCGGGTACCTGAATATACAATAAGGATATAGGTATATATATATATATATATACATATATCCGTATAATTGTTACTATAATACGCCAGGACGAAAGGGCTCGAGCCGGACAAAATTCCACGCAGAGAATTCTCCTATCTCCTTTGCTCTTATTGCTTCCTGATACCAATAAACTGGTATGTGTCATATATTGTACAGTCTCCCTGGCACACAACGCATCACCGTGCTCGCACTATTCCAGGATGCCGCAATAATATTATTAATCGTCGAAATGTTTAGCGACTAATCGACAGGAGTGATCACATTAATCTGTTTTATAATACATGTAAAAATAATATAATTGCTTTTATGCTTATGGACATTTAATATCGGTGTTCGTTGACTTACCAAAACAACATGTACACTCATTAAGTGTTCGTTTTTGTCTAAAAAAAGAAAACAATAAATTTTAATTTTAATTTTTAAATTATCTGTATACCTATAATTAATTGTTTACGTAAACAACCAATTACATGCGATAAAAACACACACACAATACAGTTTTTGTGCAATCGGCTTTCGTTCAATCAACGACCTGTCAATACATTGTACTTCGCAATAGCCAACAATAAGTAGCGAAAGAGTTCACTTTATATCGGCTGTCATCACCGTGATTAGAAGCGTTACGGTAGATATAAGAACTCATGAATAAAATAAAAAAAAAAAATAACAACTATCGTATAATAAATAGTAAAAACTTCTCGTGTCACCGAGGATTAAATTTAAATACTTGTCGAAATTTAGTGACAGTTTCCGTTGAACTTCAATCATTTTGTTTTAAAACAAAATATTTTTTGAACACTAAACATGCTCCATTAATATATTTTTACTTACGAAACCGAATCAATGATCAATTTCGAAAATAATATGACTACGTGCATCGTTTACTAGACTGTTATAAATATAAATTATTAGCTAATAAATACAATGGGTTCTCTAAATACTGGACTTTCTGAATTGTATTCGCTACTTAAAGGTGTTCGATATTGAGAGAAGAAATTAAGTGCATTCCGTATGAAATTTTATAACTTTGCAAACATTTATTCAATAGCATAACAATATAATATACTTGTATTTGGTATGAAAATATTTTTGATTATTATTTGAAAATGTATGAAAATGTAAAATAATAATTTTAAGGTATAAAATAAAATGTATGCAATAAGTTAGTTATTTTTGCTCTTTTAAAACTTTGACACGTAGTAACTTCGTATTTCTCCGCATTTTCTTATTCGAACATGCTAAAGAACAATAAAGTATTTAGTACCTCTTTAGAGGAAATTTATTTGCATATACACTTCAATGCTACCAATGTTTCCCATAGAAATTCTGTTTGTGAGGTTTCTTGTTTTTCTTTTATCATCTTTTATCTTCATATATTTAGACATCCCACTGTTATTCATAATTGAAGAAAAAAATTATCAAAATCAGAAATTAAAATGCCATAAAAATGTACAAACTATATAATCAAATAAAATTCAGCATTTAGCGTGATCGAAACACATTATAAACCAATGGTAGTTAATAAATATTATGAGAAAGCATATCTATCGTTAAAACAACAATCTATAGAATTGGGAAACTCCTTCATGGCTGTATCCGAATTGGGTTCCGAATTCAAAATTATTACACTAGTTGAGTCCCGGATTTTTATAAGAACTACACTAATTGGGTCCCAAATTTTTATAGGTACTACACTAGTTCCTGAATATTTTTTGATAACTACTGTATTATACTAACATTTTCCTTTCCATATTAACAGACTTGGGAGTATCTATGATCTATTTAGACCAAAGGTATGGTTAAAATGTTTTTTATAGATTTTTTTTTGTTTTTTAGTTTCTTTTCCATTTTTTTTTTTTTTTTTATATTATTATAATTATTTTAACATTTTTAATATTTCTACTAACACAATTATAATAATTTATATTTTGATGGAAAAGAAACTAAAAAAAAAAAAATTATATATAAAAAATATTTTTAACCATACCTCTGACCTCTGATCTAAATATATTATAGAGTGTCGGTTAAAATGGAAAGGAAAATGTTAGTATAATGTAGTACTTACCAAAAAATATTCAAAAACTAATGTAATACCTAAAATATTTCAGTACCCAACTAGTGTAGTACTTATAAAAATCCGGGACCCAACTAGTACACTATCTGTGATTAGCTCCTAGTACTCGGGACCCAACTCGGATGCTCCGCTCTTTACGACCTTTGCTTTATAATTAATCTTTATCCTAAATAAATACTAATACAAAGAGTAGCAAATTTACCGAAACTATCAATATGTCGAAAAATATAATATTTACATGTATATACAAGTACACCGATACATATATTTTATTATTCATACAATAATTAATTTTCCCGTGCATTTTGGGAGGACTAAATCACGGGTGGGATAGTGGAACATCATTTTGGAGAATCCCTTGTACCACAATTTTATTCATCGGAGTTAAAATTTTAAATACTAGAAGATAACCTAGATAATACTAGATAATAACCTATTGGTTACTTATTAAAATATAAAAATAGTATTAATATTATTAACTAAGGATTTTTCAATTCAAAAATATTAAAATATTATTTTTATGAAAAAATACGTGTGTGTGTGTTTTGTGTTTTTAAGGTTTTAAATACAAAAACCTAAATCCTAAATATACTTCTAAAACGAATATCTAAAGTTGAAAAAAATTAGTTTTATTCAATATAATATCGGTTCAACTAAGTTTATATTTTAAATATTGTAATAAAACAAGAATCAATCAAACCTAAAAGACAAAAATATCCTAAAACTTATATATCATTTAACTATTCACTTAATACAAATGGCCACAAAATAAATACAACTTTTATATTTCAACACAACCATTAGTCGTTTAAAAAAAAAAAAAAAAAAAAACTATTATTAACGTCTTGTTAATAACACATTAGTATCGAAAGTCGAAAGCATTTCATTTTGTCTACCATTTATCGATAATTTTGTTTATAAGTAATGATGCGTGTTCGATTCGCTGTCCATTATTTATATTATATTATGTTTTCTCCTTCCTATATATCATTTCATTTTTCTCTTCGATTATTTTCCCCTAGTAATACTAACACTCCCGCACACAACGTGTTCAATTAGCAGCCATCTTCATCGGCAGCGTAGTGTTGTAAAATATTATACGAAAAATAAATCAATAAAAATCGAACAATACGTATACTACTAACAAGTTTTGTGATCAGACCTGGTTCTTATGTAATACGAGTACTTAAATTGTATGCATCTAGAATATTGGGTAAGGATAATTTATCATTCCCATCCACTCCCCTCAAAACCCCTTCCCGCCGTTCATCTGAAATAATGAACTGAACAGAATTTTTCGATATTAGCCAAGCTATTGTGTTTGTCAACAACATAAACATTCAAATTAAATTACACTCAATCTAAGTAAATAATACCTTATTGTTTTAATTTTTTATACGTGATGCATATAAATAACGAAAACAACTGTATACCGTATCGTAAAAATGAACAATTAAGTACTTTTACTTTCTTCAATATTCTATAAACGATATATGAAAATTTGAAAAATAATATTTTTGGAAAATAACAATTACATCTACATTTATAATTATCATCGTTTTGAGTTGCTGTTAAGTTTAGAAGTATAGTATTTCCTTGCACTCCACCGGCCAACAGATCTATGCACACGAGAAGTTTTTTATTAAGATAAATATTTATACAAATTTAATATAATTAATATTTAATATATTATTTAAAATATACACAACAATGTTTACATTTCATTCTTTGATGATCCCTGGAAATAAAACTTAGTCTGATGATGAACATTTTTTTTTAATTCCCAGAAATATAGGAAGAAATATTAATAATAACGATGCATAGTTTCAAATTTCCCGGTATAATTATATAAAAGCGAATTTTCTAATTTTAATAATTTTAATTTGTTATTCTTACTATGATTTACTGGAAACCATGAAAATAACGTTAATCCAGGTCTACCGGCGTTAGTAAATATTCAATTCGATGTCAAAATATTCACACCAAGTATATAAAACAAAAAAAAAATCAACGATGTTTAAAAACTCATTTACTAAAATGAATTTACAAATTCGTTTAAAAATGTTTAATTATTTATTTAGTTTCTATAATTTTATCACCGGAAACTACATTTTTGATTCTTTTTTGAAGTACAATTACATAATAAATATAATTGATATCCATACAATTTTATATAATATAATGTTATCACAAAACTTTTAAAATATTATTAACTAAAAAATGTACAAAACTACCGAATGCAGATGTACGTTTTAAATCTTGAATCTAAATAGTATTCCAATAATATCGTTCGATATCATTCAGAACACAAAACAGTATGTAATATTTCCAAATATTTAGTCATTAAAATTGAAATTTATAGAAGATGTAAATGCATTTCTATGGAGCAATGCGGATTTCAAAACATAACAATATATTATCTCCTCGAACTTAATGACTTCCATGCACAATCTAAATTTCCGAACATGATTGAATAATTGAACAGTTAATAATTCATGAAATGAAGTATAGCGTTAAAGAAATATTGCACCGATTTTAAATGCTACGAGCGCAATAAAGTATTCCTGTTCCAAAATCCTTGTCAAAAAGATACAATAAAAATTCTAACACAATTAAATAGGAAAAAAACAAACAAAAATAAAATAAAACCAGAATAAAAAATATAGTGAACTTTGAATTGGATAGTTTGAATTAATTACAAATTATACGAGCGAGTATTAAAAATCCTAAGAAATTAGTATTTATAATTAAAATTAAAATAGTACGTTGCATACTCTAACGTGAAATAAAATATTCTGTATGGAAATACATTAAATTATATTTAAACAATTGTCGTGTTATAATATTTTGTGTCTCTTCTAGGTATTGGTTTATGACTAACATACTTTAAATTAAAATGTTAAATGACTGTCAAAGGGATTTTTGTATAATTTTTTAATAATAATAACTCTTTTTTTTATATCAAATTTCGGAAAATTAGAATTCATTGAAGAAACATTTTGAATTAATCCCATCCACATATACGATCGACGAATATACATTTAATTATTTTATAAATATAAGATATATGTATTAGGATGATCCTTATTTTTAATCCGTACCCCATAGATTTGTCAAGTTACATGATACAGTAATTTTGGTAAAATTTGATGTGAATCAACCCCTTTAGGTACCTACCATATCGGGGTTGAAATATAGTATTTAATGGTTTTTTTTACTGTTTTTATAATTTAATTAAAAAAAATATAGCTCTTAGCATTAATATGTATATAAGTTTATATATTAAATTTAAAAATTTCTACAAAAAAGTGTATTTTAAATGATTCATAATTTCATTATTTTATAGAAAAAACTTTGAAAACAAAAAAAAAAAACAAACATTTTTTCGTCAAAATCATTTTTTTCTTTTGTTATTCGAATATAATTTACAAATGGTTAAAATTACGATAAAATATCTTAAATAATAACTGTAAAAAATGTAATTCTTTAAAATAAATCGTAATTTGTACTATATTTATTCATTTTATTTACTGTTTTATCCTAAGAGATAAATTCGGCATATAATAATTCTATGGTTCTACATCTACATTTACCTATAGAATTATGGTTTACAAGAAACATGATTCGCAGAACTCTTATAAATTAACTCACGCAATGATATCAAACATTATTATGTGATTTTATAATAATACTTATATATTTATGTTGACTGTCGTTCATTATTTATAAGTATAGTAAGTGTAGTAAGTGTCCACGTCTATACACGTCCACTTTAACAACAACAATATGATAATATTACAATCGACGGTGCAACACAATTGCACAAAAAATTTGTAACACGATGCGCCCCGATCTCTTTTTACTTGATAAAATCACAACACCATTGCGCTTCAAATTATGTGTGTATATACTATATATAATAATTTATATACTACATAAAATAATGCATATAATACATACTTTCTATAATTTGCATATATATGCACTCAAACTAAAACTTTCGCAAAATGCACTTTTTCAAAATCGAAATTAAAAGTTTATTGAGCTAATGGTAGTTATAATAATAATATCGCCTAAAGACTCAGTAAAGAAAAAAAAAAACAATTGTTAACAAAAAAATATTCGAATATTGGCTGTGTGAGTACATACATTTAGCATACATGCAATTTAGAAAAAACAATTTTAAACCAAGCCAACGATGATAATTTTTTAACAGTTCTAAACCTGTAATAATTGGGAAGCAAAATTATAAATTAATAGGTAATAAGTTTGAATGCATGTATATGAATATTATGTTATATATAGAAAGTATATATTTTATACATGATTTTATGTTATACATAATTATACATATTATTATTTGGTGCGCAATGGTATTGTGATTTTATCAGGTAAAAAGGGATCGGGGCACAATCGTGTTGCAAATTATTTGCACAATCGTGGTGTAATTAGTCGGGTCAAAAAAAGGAAAAATTGCATTATCGTGTTGCAGCCTGCAATCGAATACTACTACGTGTTGATTTGTGACAATGTACCTTTTATTTTTTAATGAATTGATCCCTGTACATACAAGATGAGCTTAAACTTTCGAGCAAAATCAAAATCTCGTCGACAGTAAAAGTTGATATCAATTAAGATCATGCGTTTCATTCAATTTACTTTCTTGACCATAAGTTTAGTTGTATATGATGATCAGTGTCGGGTTAGTCATTCTAAAAAAGTAATAAGTTACTTTACTCTTCACTCATTACTTAAATGTGATGAAATTAAATTTTACGTTACTCAAATAAAAATTCAATAGAATTACTTTACTTTTCATTAAAAAAAAATAACTACGTCACTTACAAGCTACAATTGAAAAAGAAAAAAATTCGGAAACATTATTACTAACTTAAGATTTAATACTATAAAAAATATAATAATTCTACCCACTGTAATGAGCTTCTTTAAGTTAGATGAACTGATCTAGAAATTCTACAGAATTCGTTCATGGTTTTCTACAATTTGAATATTTTAGTCATCAATATCTATTTATAGTTTATAGTGTAAGGATTCCAAATTTTCAAATTCTTCAAGTTAAAATTTTATTTTATTGAAATTATAAATATAATACTATTTAAGATTGAAAAAATAACCGATTTATAATGTCTATATATACATATATATCTCAGTATAATCTTTTGTATATTCATTTTTAAATTTAATACCAAACCAACACGTATTTGTTGAAGGTTTGTTGATACTTGTTTGTAACACGATTTATTTTTTTTTTATTTTATTTGTTTTATTAGCTTTTAGTCGGTCACTATGACATCTCGACAGTTATACATTGTAACAAGTTATATTGGAGAAATTACTTGTACCAAAAAATTGCTATATAATTTTCGATACACGCTTAAAATCGTAATGCAATCACGTAACGCATTGCTATAAAAGTAACGGCGTTACTTTCCGTTACGTTACGTTTCTATCCAAGACTGATAATGATGTGAATGCGAGTGCATTTACTCGATACAATACAATATAAAGTCTTGTATAAATACTTGACGTATTAATCGAAATAATGTACAACCTTCTACATTCATGACAACGTTTTTGGATCAAAGCCATCTGTTAGCGACCGAAAAACATTTGTATTACGATATAGTGATTGTGCACGTTTTGTATTAAATAATTTTAATAAAATAAGTTTGATTATAATTTATGCTTTTTTTTTTTTTTTTTTTGGATACTGTTGCATACATGCAACATGCAAAAAATTGCAATTATTGTAGTAAATATACAATTTCTGATTTTTTAAAATTATTTCTATCGAATTCTTTGAGTATAAATTAGTTTATATTATTTATTTCAACAATATCTAAAAAAGTGTGCATTAAAGGGTTAAATAATATCACTGCACTCACAATTCGTGTGGTTCCTATCGGTTACGTTTGGCTATAAGTGTTTTATTGAAAAATAAAATCGAGGGAAACGGTAGGATTTAAGGGAAAAAATTTTAATTTTAAAAATTTATAAATACCATGATAAACACGATTACTACCACTTCCATATAGGTAAACTTAATGCGAAAAATATTTATGGTTAAAATCTTCGTGGTTTTAGTTATTAAATGGATAAACATAAAACTATTTGGTAATTTATATTTCATTTTAATTTATTCGTTTTTACTAATTAAACATAATTTAATAAGACGCTTTTTGTTATTTTTTCTGTACACAAATGATTAAGATTCAAATCATGAAAAATGTGTTTATTGTGAAATTAATTCTTATAGCTACCATTAGAGAGGACCGTAGAAAATAATTTGGTCATCAAAGATTTGTCTGGATTTACGGTTCTCAGAGAAAACATTCTACCCTATCTTTGCTGGGAGCAAACGATCGCCACGGACTCGAGTATAATTCGCCGTCGGGTGTTTGACGTCGGCAATTGTGATGTTTTTTTTATTTTTATTGAAGTTTTGTTATTTGCGGAAGATATGAGATTAAAAATCGAAACTTCGATTGTCCGTATCAAACAATTCATAGTCAAATTATAGAAACTACGTATCTACCCATGTTTATAAAGTATATGCCTATGAATTAAATATTGCTTCGAATTTACGAATACATTTAGTATACGAATTCATCAAGTGAACCGATTTCGAAACGTGTGTATCGATTATAGGTAGACATATACATTAGGTAGAAAGTATTATTTATATAACTACGTCTCTCGTGGCTATAAAACCGGGTAGTTTTATCTCGGACAGTTCAATTTTTCAAATGGATCAGAATACGTAAATGTACGGCGACGTGTAGCGAACATTAAATAGGTACGTGCTGCAGCCTGGACTACGGCTTGAAAACGATCATGACTCCACCGTAAGTGCTGGAGAGAGGGGAGGAATAATTTTGGAAGAATTCATCGTGGACTCTTCTGCAGGGGTTCATCGGGAGTGATAAGTGGTGGTAGGGGTGTACGAAGCGTTTACGACTAATAAAAGTCGATTCGAATCCATTGTTACGCGTTCATCTTTTCCCCCGACCCTTAAATCATATCCACGCGTTAAAAAGTTAACGCGAAAAAGCTCCTTCCGTTTTTATTGGTCTTAAAAATAAATTTTCGTTTACGCTTTGTATCGTGTGTGCATTGTATTGTATACGTATGTTTTGCAATGTCAGTCCATATAGACGAAATATTGTTATTAAGTATCCGTATATCTGTATACAGGGTGGGTATAAAATCGTTTTACAAACACGGCGAGAATCTCATAGATTTAATAGTAGAATCACTACTCTGCTTACACCACACTTCTGCGACGCGATTCCTGATCGTTCTGAAATAAACATCATTATTGTAAACTGTGCATAAAGATAAATGTAGCGTGGAATACGTTTTCAACGATATTTATTAAATTGTTTCAAATTTTTCGTAATTTTAGATAAAAAACGTACACATTGGTATCAATAGTTTATTTTTATAAGCCTATTTTTTCTTCGATTTTTTCGATTAGAGTGAGCACTGTGTGGCTGGATAAATTATTGTCATTTTTCCTTGGTAAATACACGTTTATCAAAATTATGACTCACCATTTTTATTTTTTTTTATTTTCTTATTGTTTCTCGTGTTCTGTGACTGGAAAAACAATAATTATTTCACCAAAATACAGAAGTAACTAGGAAATTACCCTCCGAAGCAATGTGGAATAGACTTTTTTAACGTTTCCATTGAAATTTTGGAGAAGAAAATAATACATAACTTTAAATATAATAACAAAATATGAATAATTCTTCGGTTTTCTTTAAAATAATGAATAACTACTCTAAAAAAATGTGAATTATTATTATTACCTGTTATTTAATTGTATTTTTGAAAAATATTGATTTAGTATGACTCATTTTCCATTTGAAAATTATTACAATTTTTTCAACTCGTTAATCATAACTGATAGACCATACATATAACATTGTCATTTTACAGTGATTACCTGACAAGTCATTTGATAAAATTAACGTATACATCTGAAAATTGCATAACATAGTTGATGTACATATTTCTTGTTTGTTTTTTACACTTGCACCAATAAAATAAAAAAATCTAGAACAATGACGGGTGGTGTGTTGGGCGTGTATAGGTTTTAAACATGAGCCTGTAAAAAAAAAGAATTAAATAATATTTCACAAAAACACACAAGAAGCGACGGAAAAGACCATTTGAAAAAAATAAATACATAATTGTAGCTCGTGTTTGGTGGTAGGTTCTCTTATACCAGTTTTATAAAATTGTTGTTGTATAATGAACAAAAAACATTAGTAGACATTTCAGACATTTGATAATGACATTTTCCCTCCGTAAATTGAAAATATCATTGTAAACAATACAGTCGACATTTAATTTAATTCAGTTTTAGTCTCGAAAATGAAAAAAAATAAAAGTAATAAAATAGGTAGAAAAACAGTTAACACGTCTCGTGTTCGCGAGGGAAGCTTCGTTGAGTAATTTTTATTTTAACAATACAACTAGATACTTATTATAAACTTTAATAGTAAATATGAGGCTACTAAACATAAAAATATATATTTATAAGAACTTGGTCAATAAATATACAAAATTAAAGTACATGAAAAAAAAAAGAAAATTAAAACCATAGAAAACAGTATAAACTATTTTCAAACAAACTTTATCTTTTGGTTTTTTTTTCGCTGAAATCTATTGAGCAATTATATCAGCGACGCAGTGAATCCGTCTAGAAGTCATCATCGGCTTATAATAATAATCTCACCGTTGTATTTTTTGATCAATTAAGCAACGATTTATATTGAAACAATAACAATTAATGTCAAGTTCTTATTGCGAAACAAATATGCAAACAAAATGTATAATATCTTCACCACGTTTATTATACGAACATTTCACAGAACAATTAATTCTTGTATTAATAATAACAGTAACAATAATAATGAAAATAGTAATAAAAGTAATTAGAATAATTATAACAGTAATAATAACAACAGTACAGGTACTAGTGGAAAAATAATCATCGTCATAACCGTGCAAATAATACGCTACTGTTAGTGCACTTTTGATTTCGGAGGGCAAAATAAATTATGCCCGTTTTTGGGTATGCGAAAACCGAAAAATATTCGAGTGAAAATAAGGGAAATCGTTCGATTACGTTTTTGTTAATGTGAAATTATTCGTATTACTTTTATTTTTTATTTTTCCGCATTGATTGGGCGCACCTAAACGGACAGCTGATGTTCGCTTAGGTTCCCGTGTTAACAATATTCCACTCGCCGCAACGTCGCACGCGTACGATTTACGATAAACGATTATTTTTGGAATACAAGGCGTACAACTTTTTCCTGGTTCCAACAGCAATAATAATAATCGTCACCGCCGTGCGTATAACGATATCGATTCGAATTTGTAAACGGGTGCACGTTCGTACCGGCATAATATTGTTGGACGTTTTGATCCGTTTGTCGATCTGACGGAAGGCACGAGTTCCGAGTAAAATAGGCTCCTAAACGCAACCAACAATTGGCTTGCGGCCTGATTGGGTGAAAATATCTCACCCTACCGCAGACCAATAATTAAATACTCTTTTCGAGAATTTTTTTCTAACAATTAATATACAATCATACTGTTTTGATGTAATATCTAATATATTTAAGTTAAAAATATCAAATCTGTTGTTAATTATTTCAAATATTACACCCTCTAAAATTGTACGCCCGGGGATGAATACCCGACATCCACCCCTTAGTTCCACCCCTGGGTGTTACGTACGGCACGACCATCGCATAACTTGGCTGGTCGAATTTTATTTCTACTGCGCAGTTGTCCCGTCGATATGGGTGCCGTTCACAAACGTAAAAATGCGCAGTTACATCGACGACAACGGGAATTCGCCTGACAAAGCTTCGTACGATCCGATTCTGGTTGATAGGGTGTTCGGATGGCTCGGTCAGCTGACAAGACCCAACAGGATGTTCGTTAGTCTACGCACGACCAAATACGACTTCTAACCTGACCAAACCATCTACCACGTGCGGGAACCTTGACTTCCACGGTATTCGTTTTAATGAGATCGTGTAAAACGAATTTAATCATATTTGTTCGTAATCAACGGACACGACCCAATAATGAACGGTAATTACGCAATCAACACCGACGGCGTCATTTTCAGTTATTCTAGAACAACGTAAGCTCTTATTCAATTGCCGACTTGGTGGTTCATTTTACTAAATTGCCGATTAACGTGGGGGAAGAAGTAGCTCAAAAATATTTGTACATAAGTACTCGTAAAGTGCCACGTATTATTTTTCTGATTTACAACATGTCAAAGGCTTTATAAAAGACATTTATATTTTGATGACGTGCAGATTTCGGAACAGCTAAACTCTAGACTACAGCGAATGCAAAACTCTCCCCCGCCCACCCCTTAAATGACGCTACTGATCAACACAGATAAATAATGATAACGACGTAAAAACAATTATAACATTATTTTAAATTAATTATATTAATAATATATAATATATTGTATTGTGTTATATAATAATAATATTACAATATAATATTATACTCGTATGTATGGGCGTCCGCACCCCTACGAAATGACGAAATGACGTAGGTGTACTATTGTACACGCGTCGTGTTCAATTAACCGTGGAACGTGTCACCAGTGGTGGCCGGAAGGCGAACGGCGTTCGCGCACGGAATACGATAACAATAACGAGTTATTGGGAAATGGCAATTGTGTCAAAAGAACACCGATGCTGCGTAGAGCTCAACTATAACAGTGCAAATAATAATTATTTTATGTATATTGGTTGGCTAAAACACGGTTTGATCGACCGCCAACATCAGATAACCTCGCAAATCCCCGATCGTTGAATCGTGAAATATTTCAAATCGAATCGGCTCATGTTTCCGTGGTTTTTCGAAATGAAGACTTCTACCGACGGAGATCCCCGAACGGACTGAAAACCAAAATTAAACTTGTTAAGAAGTTAAGCGAGGCACGCGGAAGGTATATATTACAGGCACGTAGGTAAACGGTATCTATCGCTAAGGATCTTTTTTTTTTCTTCTTTCGTTTTCGGTAAACGTCTCTCTTGATTGTTACAATGTCAATATTGTTCGCGGGTATCACTCAAAGAATCTTGTTATATCGCATGGGAACGATACAATAAGGTCATCGTGTTCAAATAGCTGTGCATTGGAACTCATATTGGGAACAGTATAGGTTAGGGAGTGATCGTGGTTTCAATTATAAGTACGGTGGTTTTGCCCTGAAATCTGCCATTCGTTTAAGCACAGCCGATTGTGAATACTATCAGTGGTAAACAATATGCCGTTTGGTACGAGGGTAAATATTAAGTAAATTTCTGTAGTATACCTAAGTCTTAAACTAAATAGTATTATTATTTTTTTTTTTTTTTTTTATTAGCATCTCTAAAATACTATCCAGTTGTTAAATTCATTAACAACTATTAACACGATAATGATACTCATATTTTAATATATAACGATAACAATCGAAACTAAAATATTATTTATGAAACCTGCGAAAACCTATCGTTGGTGCAATAACTTATTGTATTGTATTCGCTGTTACAATTTAATTCTGCAGATGTATTTTAGTCACCTACATACTACCATGCACTTAATGTTCCAATTATCTTTTTTTTTTTTTTTTTTGTTATCGTCTAGTCATCTTATAGAGTGAACCACAATAATAACTAAGGAGCGGACGCCTATATACTTGTCATATTTTTCTATAAAATTCAAATTAATGCGGACCCAAGATAGAAATGTGATTTATTACTTGAACGATTCATATAACCATTTAAGTTTTTCATATTTTTACATATTTATTCGATTTTTACTTGTTTGGTCATATTTTTATCTTTACCATGCTATACTATTAGTACACATTTGAGGTTTTTCTTAATATATTCAGTCAAAATTTTCAAACTCATATTGTACGACTATTATTTTTACAAAACAGGAAAAACCGCAGACATGATATTCGCCCATTTCCTTAGTAAGTTTTTTTAAAACGGAGTTGTTTCTATTATTTAGGTATATACTTTTTGCCAGTTTAACGAAGAATACAAAATCAGTTCTCAATTTCACATAGTTTAATTTAAAGTACCTTTTTCTTAAATTTTTACATTTTTAATATAAAAAATCGTAAATAAATAATATTATACGATACGTTTAATTTTCCTTAATTTTTATTGATGCATATTTTGAATACATTCTAAGCATATTTTCGTATTTTATACTGTATATGCATATTTTTCGACTTTTAAGAGCATGAACATTTGCTTAATGAACATAACGGTACAACCGATAGTTGTAATTCGTTATCATTGTCTATCGAGTAAGATGTTTGATGATACACTCGGGTATACGATCTCCATTGGTCCTTAAATCATGTTTCTCAACCAAGTAGTGTAATATGTGCACTGAATTTTAAGTTTAACGTTATATGATACACGAGCTTTTTTGTACTGTAAGAGTACATTATATATTATTTTACGTAAGGCTACCTTATTTTTCGGTTTGTTTGTTTGTTTTTTTTTTTTATTCCCTCGTGTAGTAGTGTATATTATTCAACATTTCTTTTTAATAGTAATTTGTTTGATGTCAGAGGATGGTCCATAAAAATATATTTATCTATAGGCACCAATATATATATATATATATACGTTTGCATACATGTGTGTACTTTTCTGTTTGTGAGTATGTATGTGTGATCGTGTCCATGTTTGTGAACGTGTACGGATATGTGTGTAGAGAAGGGTTTGTATACGAGAAATAGTGCCGAGCACTGCTTTAAAATATTCAGAAAAATCTTTTGGCACAGGAGTCGACTGCACTAATGAATCGAAAATAAAGGTTTTGGACAAAAGATGAACCCCTAACTTAAACAAATGACCGGGACCTAAGGACGTTTCTTTACTTATCTAGATTGGTCACTTTTCAACAGTAGCTTCGCTGGAGAAGCAAAAAATAAGATGGAAGTGAAGAAAGAAAAATTGAGAAAGGTAAAACGATTTTTATTTTTCCCACACCACCGTGAGAATAAATGACGGAATGTATAGGACAATATTCTTGGCATGAAAAAAATAAAAATAAATTACACAAGACAACAATACATTTTTTATTATTTGTTTTAGAAACCTTCAAATTGTATTTGTCACTGATTGATCATTAGCTTAGTATGCAAATCGTTCAAAGTATTTATTATAATTATATAACGTGAGTAAATAATGGCGTATCAATTAAACCCTTTTTCACATCATTCCATGGAAAAATATTTTATAGAAAAATAAACCATTTGAAAAAATATTTTGCCGTTTTAGATTTGAAAAAAGTTAATATGAAGTTTGAATAAAGGTCATTTTAAAAGTGGGTAATCCCTTTTTAAGTTTCAGAGGAATATATTTATGTGACAAAAACATTACTAAAATATTATTTTTATCGCAGTATTAAAAAAATAAGTATTATTAAATTACCGCTAGCCGAAAAAAAATGTTAATACATAAATGCATCTAAAAATTATCAAATATAATAATATATTATTATTATAAATGATGTACAATTTTTTTTTACAATTAAAATAAATAAAAGTATATTTTAAATGAAATCTGTACATGTATTTTTATATAATCCCTAAGATATTACATCAATAAAAATAAATGTAGGGTGTACATATATAATTTATGATCAATCGATTTTTTTTACCGTGAAATCATACTGAAGTGTAAAAATACAATATGAATAAACATGCCCATCACATTGTCAAACTTCACTAATCAATATATATATATATATATATATATATACCTTGGGCACCAGTAATCTGCACATAATAACATTTTTCTCGTAATTTACTTAATATTTTATACATTACGCTGTGTATATAAGCAAACATCTATTTGCATCAAACAAAAAAGAGAATCAGTTAACATTTACAATAATTCAATAAATAATTTCGATTATTTTATTTGACGAATACATATATATTTAATAAATTTATATATGTATATAATTACGGGATGCATAACGTGAAATAAAATTTAATTGCATTAATATAACATATTATGAGCTTATATTGTTTATACACAATTCGTGTTTCATACAACATTCGTTATGCCGTTAATGCAATATTACTACATTATACTTACGCGTTCAACCATGATTATATATTATATACGTTTAATTAAATATACAAATCATTTAACAATCGTTTCAGTCCAATGCGAACAATTTGTAGAGGTGCACTGCGTTTGATAGCAACAATAACTTTCGCAATAAAATGGTAACTGCAATATTCTGGACGCTGTAGAATGGATATACATCCAAAACATTTACTGGAAAAACATTATATATTACAAATTTCAGACTTTTTTCTGTCCGATTGAATATTTATTTATATACGTATCATACCCCTTAATCATTTCATCCAGACGCCCGTGATGGTTTCAATAGGAATAAAATAACTAGGGAGTATTTATCATTCCGTATCTGAAAATGTTCAAAACAAATGTCATTGCACGAACGTTTCACGTATTTGATTTTTTTTTTTCAGCATTCTAGAACACGAACGGTAAACACACATGGGGTTTTTGATCATTGCATTGTCAAATATAACATAATTCGATATGGAATTCGGGGTTTATTGGAAATATTATTAACTATCTGTATTGTCAGCTATAGCAACCAAATATTGCGCCCAGGGCGAAACTTCAAAATTCGTCTTTAAGTATTTTAATTTATAAAAAAAACAGAATATTTTTTAAAAACGCAATATAATAATTTTTCTTTATAATTATGTCAGCGTTTGTTAATTTTATTTAAATCAATAACTTATTGAAGTATAAATATAAGTTATAATTTTAAGTAGGTAAAAGGTATAACTTAATTATATTTATAAGTTATATAGGTAAATACATAATATTATTTTTACTTATAAGTAATAAATTATAACTTATAATTTATAAATAACAATTAAATTGCAAATGTTTCATTTTTGTGTCCTCCCAGGAATTGCGCTGGGGGTGTATGCACCACTATCTCCCTCCCTTGCTATGGCCCTGATTGTCAGTATGGAAAAAGAATGTCAGCCATTGGATGTATAATTTGGAAAACAATATCGGTACCTATTTCGATTCATGTCTACTCGTATAAACGAGATTTTTTATTGACCTAAAAAAGCCACTGAGAATATTCTAAACATTTTCCAGATATTTATTACGTAAATAACGGACCATTAAACTCTGATATAACAAGTATAAAATATATAATAAAATATAAACATACTTATACATATATACTTACTTACTTGGTAGATATATATGTAAACGCGTACACGATTTTACATAAATTACAGACGTCAACTTCACTCACCAGTAAAAGTGTGTGTAGGAGAGGGGTGCAAATGAATAGCATATTTGTTAAATACCTTTGGATTTTCATTAATTCGTGAGCGTGGAGTTTGTGTCTTAGTTTAATTCTGATTTTATACATTTTTTATAGAATCTTACAGTTTATGCTGAACATTACATAAATACGAGTTGTGTAAGAAGACATAATTGGTGCGGATTAGATAAAAATACTTGGACCTGTCCACCTTGGCCGAAGAAATATTGTGAACAAACATCTTCTTCAACAGTATATTAATCATAATAATTGTTTTGAACAACGTTACAAAAATTACTTATTATGCATAGTACATACAATATTTTCCAACAACATTGTAATGCCGCAACACGTAATTAAAATGTTTCATACTTCGTAACACGTTTTATCCTAAGAAATATTAGCGTTGAATAAAAACGAAAACAAATTTAAATTTACACTTTTTTATAAATACGCTCCTATAATACGGATCGTATGTTTTTTATCAACCTCTCTGGAAACTTTCTATATTTTACAAATAAAAACTATTGGTGATGAATAGTTATTTTTAAAACGTTCCTGGAATTAACCAACAATAATTTTATATTGATACTGTTTCAATTTAATTATAACAGTAAATATATTTTTCTCATTAGTTATTGACATGGAAGAGAAACAATAATATACCTAATGCAATAGCTCGATTTATGTTTTTATATAAAAAATATCGTACAAATAATATTGTCGCCTCTGAGTCGACGTTTTTTTTTTTTTATTATAATTTTAGAAGAAACTTCGGTATCGTACTAGTGAGAAAACATCTTCGTAACAAACACATTAAATATTCAAACGACATTTTACTTATAAACGACGTATTTTGAATACTATAAATCTAGTTAAGACCAAATTTATCTTATTATTTATCTTTCTCACAACACTTGACTGAAACAATATGGAATTATAACCATAGGTGACAGCGAATGATAGTCTCTGACGGGACTGTCATCCGTCACAATATACTCATGGCCAATATAAAATAAATAAAAAAACTAAATGTAATCAGAAATATGGGTATTTGAGTTGAGTTCATAGATTAATAAAAATTTATGTATATTTTTCAAATATTTAAATTCAAAAAATTGAAAAAAATATTGTAATATTGTACTTGTGAAATATTATATACGTCATATTTGGATAACTATTATTGTACACGAGTTGCAAGATCATTGCGTGAAAATTTTTTTGATTATCGAATCACTTATTTCGTTAAAACATAGAAACGTGTTTGTACACATGTATGACGAAAACTTTTAAATTTATCGCACCTAATTTGATTTAAAAATACGTAAAAGTTGGTCGGATTACTGTCGGATTTTTTTTAGTTTAATGGGCGTTACGATGTATAAGTTTATATGTATGAGCATTTTTTTTCCTAAGACCAACTCATTATATATTCTAGATGATGCCGTCGAGTTTTTGATCAGATAAAATCATTCAATTTGAAAGATAATATTCGAATATGATAGCCGATACTAATCAATTGAAAGGAAATGCCAACGGATTGCCAATTGGTACGTATAGTAATATAATTATATTACGATCAGTGGAGAATAATTTATTATTGAAAGCGAAATATAAAAATGTTGTATATATGTCGAAAGTGCATATTTTAAAAAATAATTATTTTTTAAAATGATCCTAGTTCGAATGCCGGTATGACGACGGTTCATTGAAAACATATAGAACTAATTTTTATTTTTTCATTTATTGTAATTTAAAAGAGCTTAAGTCCAATAAATTTTATAAACATACAATTAATTATAGTAATAATAGTTGAAAAAAAAAAACAGTAAAATTAACTGAAAGCAAAAATAAATTTAAAATAAATATAATAATACATGTTATGAGTATAATAAGATTGTATATAAATTACTGATAATATATAATATATTTATAAAATTACTCTATTGAATTAAAATATAATAACTAAATCTGGATATCGTTAACTAATATTGTAGATTTAATTAAAGGAGAATTTAAAGCATCATTAGTCATGTGCAGTAGTGTATGAAAAGTTTTAGTAGATCTAGTTTTTCACTGAAGGACGTAACAATTTATACATTTTAGCAATTCTGAACAGTTAATGTATCCATCTACAAATTTAAACAAGAATTCTAAATAATATAAATATATCCGATTAACAAAGCTGTTTAAATTTAGTTTATCTAATGACGGCTAATAAGGTGAATAAGTTTGATATGGGAATATGAGACGAATGAATCGACATAATAGTTACTATAGATATATTACAATAATATGCTTATTGTTTAGAGCATATTTCTCCTCGTATTATTAAAACTAAAAATCATTATTAGGCATCATTCACTATGTGTATGTATGAAAATTGAAAGTCATTAAAATGTCTAGTCTGTGAATGATTTTTTCAATTTAACGAAAACCGAGAACAAGAGAAGGAAGAAGAGTAAGGGAAAAAGTTTGTCCTTATTATACGCATACACCGCTAATCACTGATATATCTTTGTGTTAAAAAAAAAAAAAAAAAAAAAAAAAAAAACAAACCATAACTGCACAATACTGATATTAAAGATTTTTTATGAAAAAAAAAAATTGACCTTTCGTCGTAGAGAAGAAAAATGTTTACCATTTAAAACTAAAAAATACATAAAATATTCATGTACTTTGCGGTTTGTTGAAATACCCAATGTAGGCATGAATTAAAAGATTAAATTTATAATTAAACTATTATATATAATACATCTTTAGTCAGTATTACTGGATCTTTCTTGTTCGTTTTATTTTCTGCGATCGTTTCTCAAGATAACTCTCTATCACTCCTAAACACTTCCCTTCAATTGATTTCACATGCAATTTACTTATCTCGATTCTCTGTGATTATAGTTATCTTTTAATTTTACTTCCACTTCTGTAATATTAAACCATAATCGTAAATGTTTTGTCATATAACTCGAAAAATATTAGCAATATGTAAACAAATATGTTTAATTGATTCTACGATGTGAAAAAATGCGCGGAACTTATTAGACAAGTGCGCACCTATTATTTCGAAAGTATTCCAAAAACTTTAAATGATCGAATTTAATTTAAATTCCACAGTTAAGAATATTTTTTCCTTCCTCATATGAAATGTTGTTTAATGAAATGTGCAAGAGCAAAAACTTTGATTACACAACTATCAATGACGGCGGCAGCTATGACGACGAAGACAAGTTATTTATGTCTGGGACGAGGAAGGGCTTACTGCAATAACAATAATAATAATATAATTTATCAAAAATATAACGTAACGTCCGGAAGTTCGGATTTAATTCACAATGAAAATAATAGTAATCGGAAATAATGCGGGAGACTTCAGCAGCTGGCTTCGTTAAAGATGGCAATTATTTTTGTTCGCGGAAGTTTCTCCGTGAAAACGCGTTCAATTACTTGCGGTCCATTCTTTTGAGATTATATTATTATTGTTATATATAGATGAAACAATGGTCGACTATTACGAAGGTACTACGTTAGCTACGGCCCGGAGTTCTGTAATGACGACTTGAAAAATATAAATAAATAAAAGTGAACGTCCGGTCGGGTCCGAGTTAAATCTGTTCTTACCGAAAAACTGTCACTCAGACACAGAATAGAAAAAAAAATATAGTAAACGTTATGACTGTGTTATTATATTTTTTTTTTTTTTTTGTTTTGTGCAGACAGTTAATAATTCAGAAAAATAACTCTACAGACCTAATATACGGTGTTTATAATGTGAATTGTATAAACACTAATGTACGCGGGTATTGCATAACGTCGACGTTCTGAGTTCTCATTTATCATTTCATGTGTTTTGGCGGCCGCCATCGTAAACGTAATGCAAAAACGAATTGAAAAATAAAACCAACCGCTGTGTGGCATATAATTTGTTTATATTATATTGCGGAAATATATATATATATATTTATAAAAATAAATTAAACCATTTGTCCCCCGACCGGTCCAAAGCATTACGAGTGTGCCGCCGTAATTCTGGAACAGATTTAATTTTTTTTCTCGTTTCTTAATGTCTGCATCACTAAATGTATATTATATAATTAAGTTTAGAACAAATTTATCTTTATTTTATTTGTATTGCATTCTATTTTTCCGGTACAGAAACCAGTGTTATCTGAGACTGAGCTTTACCTCCTACGGGGTCGGAAAAAAATCCGAAAAAAAGATAAAACGTCCAAAAACAAATATTAAAATAAAACCTAAGCACGTAGCGGTACTACAACAGCACTTGAATTAGCCGAACAATAACGATTTGTGCCAAGTATGTAATAATAGTGTAGAATGTTTCCAATGCGTACTGATATTGTTATATTTAACCTCCAAAAATTTGTGTTTATGTGACCGAATGTTGTGCTCCCATGGATGGATGAGGTTTTTCATTTTTATTTTTGATCAATACTTTAGCCCACATTTTCAAACCACATTTAAAATCACGCTGTTTTTCATTTTGACGTTCGCAATTCATATTGTAGTTATCGACAACGATAACTTCGTCGTTCTATACTACCAATTCTTACTATAATTATTCAATATTATATTCTCATGTTTCACATGTTCTATTCCATCAGTTTTAATTCTCGTACATTACCAAGACACGGTGTACATACAATATGCAACGATAAATGTAGGTACAATATTAAAATATTACAATTCGTAAAAGTAACAACTCACATTTATAGTCGATTAAATTCCTGACATGGAAACAAAAAATATTTGACTGAACAAAAAGGAAAAACAAATGTCCACATTTGATTCTATATAAAATGACATGTTCATTATATTGTGTTCAAATATATTAAACAAAAATTTCTCAAAATCCAAATGACCAGTAAATCGCTTTCAAATTCAATCGATACAGCATTTATTGTTAATTATTACTAGTTAACAAAAAACAAATTTCGACTAAATTGATTACATTTTTCGTTTTTAAACGGTACAACCAGTGGCGACTCATATAATAGTATGCATGAACACGAGACACCCAAAACAGTTATACAAAAAATTATTAGATTTTTATGGTTAATAATAATAAGTTTCATACACGATAAGTTACTTTTTTCTAATTTATTTATATTTTACCATGATGAAGAGCTTAGAGATCGTAAGAAAATAAAATTTTGATTAATTAGTAGTTACACGTACTACTTATACCTATAATAAAATAAATATTTTTTTTTTTTAACTGCCTACACAACTATCTTACAAATTATTTGTGAACCTTACGGGCCGCCATTGGGTAATACACAAACGTATTCTCCATTAAAATAACTCCAATTATATAAAACAAATAAATACATATCATACATATAAAATCAATAATTAAGATATATTAGTATAGTTTCAACATTAGACTATCCAATCAAAATAGTTTCATTGCGTATCAATCGTCTGATGAAAAATGCTGTACTTGCAGTATTAAATTAACCAATGGAAAATAATTATTTCGTATAGGATTTCGGTTATCTCTATTTTCAAAATATTACATTTGTATAATGGACATTTGCATTTTTGAAATATTTCCAATACGCACGTAGATGCTAAAGGTATATCTAATAATTAGTATATTTATTGTAAAACCATGCATAAGATGTATGATAATGTAGATAACTAAAAATAAAATGTAACCATAAAAGGAAAAATGTATAATGTGAGGAAAATATGTTATCCGTGTAATAATATAGTTGAATGATTTTACAATAGTTTTACATTCCTTGTTTAAAGTCCAGTTTATTTTAATATCGATAAAATGTTATGTTACTAAAAATGTAACAAATTAAAAATTATGTTTATAACTCCATTTAATAGTGATTTGATATTTGGTCCAATGCAAATAATATTAAATTACTTTGGGTTATGTTTTTTGGAAAATCTATTGAAATTCGTACACAAATGGACCACTTAATTTTATCGATTAGTTCGACTGAAATAAGTCTGACGACTTTTGTATAACATCGGAGCGCAATAATAATATTATGTTTGAACGTATTATTCTTCTTAAGAACTGTAAAAACCGATATCCATGCGTTGTGTAGTATCAACAGCAGCAGTAGGATACAATGCATCAAACTTTACTGTGTTTAAATGCCATTTCCCCAGCTAAATCCATCAGTTCCCGTGATGTAAATAATTTATATATTGTGCAGTTGCCATCCGTACTTCTGTTTCGCAACGCGCTTACGCGTATGCAGAACAATTATCTCAACGAATATACAATCTATTATGTGCATTGGCTGAAGTGACTCTAAGTTAGAGAAGTTATGTTAACGTTTCGTAAATACTTCACAGTACCGAAACCTCTTGAATACGTCAGCACCTGTGTGTACATTACAGTTAAGGTTTACGTTAAATATCAAATCAATCACACTAATAGGGATCGTTGTCATGAGAACCACGTATTATAATTTAATATTATGATTCTCTAGAAGAGAGCGTCATCGTGAAAAAATGAGTGCACGGATGCGATGTGTAAACCAAAAAAAATTAGCAGAATAAAAATGTACATAAGAAAAAGCACTCTACATTTGTAATTCGGTCAAATCACGGTACCGAGATACGAGAACTCAAAAACGATTTATAAAAGTTTAGCCCGTAAGTATCAATATATAAATTATAAATATATAAATATATAAATTTACATTTATATAATATCATCTAAGATCCTTGATCCTTGATATACCGCTCAGTTCAACTACGAGTATAGCAAGTGAAGCATATTTATTTGTATTATATGAATGTATTTTTTTTTTTTTTTTTTTTATAGCAATGTGATTGAACACTTTTTTGTGTCTAATAGTGACATTTATAAAATAGGTCGTTTGAATTTATAATACACCACATGGATTCGGATTCCAATACAATAATACATTATAATTTCATTAATGTCTCGATTAAAAAAAAGTCACTTCTCGATTCGGCCTGAAATACTATTACGATGTATAAATACATGTTTGAATAAATGTTTGGAGATTTAATAGATTATGTCGTAGGACAACTCAAAATGTAAAGTTTCATTTGAATGTAAAACTTCAACAAACATGTTTGTATAATTGTATCGAATGTAATACACAAGTCTTTTAAAATGTATAAAAGTTTGCCAGAAAATGTTAAAAATAAAGGAATGAATCAAGTACGCTATATTTTAACAATGAGTATACGGGTAACCAAATAGATTGTCCGGCACTGTCCATTAACAGTTACCACGGAAACAGACTTGAGGAGTAAACAAAGACAGATAAACTAGAAAATAGACATAAAATAATCCCACTAGATACTAAAAAGTTAGGTACTTTTATGTATTATATAAGCAGATATTTTGTAAAACGAAATGCTTTTTAATAAATCGTACGAAATGTCTTTGATATATTTGATTTCTCGTGCGTTTTATTAATGAAAAAGTAATGATCTAGCATTGAAATAAATGACGAGATGTTGATTGATCCATTAATATTTTAAGGGAACTGCCGCACTACTATTTCTATGGAGTTGTGTATGGACATTGATATGCAACACTAATCTAGTGGAATGTATGAGTGAGAAAAGTAACTGAACTTAAGTATTATCAGTATCCTTGTCCAGTATTTACTATACGAGAAACCATAGCCATATTTCCATTAAGAATTTGGCGATCGTTATTTGCATTCTTACGAATTCTCCAAATATTTTTCAATCGAAGTAAAATAAACTAAAATATCTAATTGTTGTTCCCTTTGAAAATTTTAAGTTTTGAAATGTGCAATTGAATCCTAAATGTGTTATTAGCTGAATTGTTTCAAAAACATACCACGCATCAATAATTCTTCTTCCTTCTAAACTTTCGCAGGAATTAACAGTGTCATTAATTTCAGTAGTAGATGTAATCAAATCAGGCATGTCCAATATATTATGTAGTATATTAATCAATAATGTATTTAGTATATTTTGTACCTTAAAAATAAAATTCGACGTTAGTTATTACATAAATTAATTTAAATGTCATAAATCAACTATAATCATTAAATATTTGTTTGCTCAACAAAAAAAACATACAAATATTATATAATTAAATAATTTTAAACCCATGTATTTAAATTGTTTTTATTCCTTTCAGTACACCAATATTTTTTTATTTTTTTGGCTAATAAATGTTCAGTTTTTTTCTATAATGTCAATCTTTTTTGGTATTCATAATATCCAAACGGATTATAATATAAAAATTGTAAAAAATAATTTTAATCCAAATTTAGACGACATTTATTCAATAGATAAAAACATGAATTTTTCACAAAATAAATGTAAAATTAATTTAATATAAAGATAGTCGCTAACATAGGAAACGGTTGTTTTCTTAATTGTTTCGTTGAACGAGTACTTATATACTTACGTTTGCGCAGGTAGGTGCCAAGAAAAATAATTTGATTACATTTATGTCATGCTAATCAAATTTCGAAATCGCCAAATACCTAGATATATTTGGTAAACTTGAATATACGAATTCAAATGTTGAAAACAGATTTAATTTAGTTGCCGTATTAGTTAGGGAATTAACTTAATATTTTTTTATATTTGATCAGTCAATAAATTATTTATAATTTAAGAAAACAACATTGCATGTATTTTATATATTTAAATCACCATTAATTTATATAATAATGAATATTCCTTAGACCATTAATAAATTTAGTAAAGTTGTTGAAGATTTTCAATTTATATTCAAGATTAAAATTCTTCCCACCATTTTGTCCAACGAGACTTGTTGTACATGATAATATGAATATTTGTATCGTATACAGCAGAAAAGGACAAAATAATTGAAAAAAATGTATTTAGATACTTGATAAATTAATTTTCTTCCAAAGATACAAGATATTTGATGCTCTTAATTTTTTTTTTTATTTATTTTAATTATTATTAAATTATGTAAAAGTATTGTTTTGATATTCTTTATTTTTAATAAAAAATAAAACACGCGAGCATTTATTATTGGATGCAGGGATAGACTCGGACCATTAATTTTTTAAGATTAAATAATAAAAAATTAAAGTATAATATTTGAAATATATATATTATATACAAGTATTATTGATTTTATATAACTTATGGCTTCTAAATCGATTACGTATTATTGTCATCTATTATCAAGTTTATTGTACAGTGTAATAAAACTATTACTCTCACTTTCCTCAATAAGAATACAATAATTCTAGACTCCACTGTCGTGTTTTTCTACGATATTTTTACATATATTTTGATATTGTTTTCATTAACTTTCATGTGATTTTGGTGACCACCGAAGTTTCTACAGAGGATGAAAATAGCTGCTTCATTAATCATTGATAATAGCTCGAAAAATGGTTTAAATCATTTTACAAAAGATAAATATATTAATATCAAATAATTAATTCAATTTTAATTTAATAATTATATATTCAACTATAAATTGTACTGTATATTACAAAATGCTAGTAGGTCTCTACTTTTATAAAACTTGTTTCACGAAGTATGTTTTAAATTAATTCGGTGTTTATATCAGTCAACTATGTACATTACACGAGGGAAATTTAAATGTAAGTTTTATTTTTTCTGAGAAAAAATAAAATTAGTATTTTCATTTGCATATAGTATCTTTACGCAAAGAAAACAAAAAGATAAAAGATACACAGCTACAAACAGTATCTGGATACAATATGTAAAAATTCACAAATGTAAAGAGATATAAGATGCAAATATATCTAAGAAACTGCCCATTCCTAGTCTACGTCCTTCTTAAAATTTTAACCGTACATGTACGACAAATTACTTATTGAGATATCGATAGTCGCTGTTTATGGTATTAAGCGAAGCTGGGAAAATTATGATGTTTATTAACTCAGTTAAGTTAATTGAGTTCACGTTCAATTAAATTAACAATTAAATTAATGCACATGAGAATTACATCAATAAAGTTAAAAATTAAGTTAAAAAATATCGTTAACTTAACTTAACTTCAATTAATAAGTTAAGTTAATTACAAAAAAAAAAAAAATTTATATATATATTTAAATTAAATGCTAATATAGGTGATATAGGTGTTACGAGTAATGTTAACATTTGGATAATGTCGACATTATCCGGCTAAAGTCAACAGTAGCCAACTGTTATCATTACTTGCCATGAATATTATTAAATGTTGGCTAATGTTAACATTAACCGGATAATATGGTATTAGTCAAGAACTTTTGGATATGTCTTAACAACCATAAACATTTAACGTGCATGACATAAAATCATTGTAAATCATCAACAATATTATTAAATATATTTAACATACAATAAATTAGTAATTAGTAATTACTAATTACCATAAAATACATAATATTATTATTATGAATTTATTTTTTATTTTTAATAATCTAACCTACTAATGATACAATATTGAATTTCATTTTATATTATAAATGATTTCTTAAAATATTATTTTAAATACCTATAAAATTAAAATGCTAATATTTTAAACTTTATTATTACATGCCATACTTCCTTGACATTTTGAATTGCACAGAATGCTAGATGATTTGTATTTATACATCGATATATCGATATATTGTTCGCTCTATCGGTAAGATAACTGACTAACTCGGTTAAAAGTCAAGATAAAATATTACACTCTGGAATTCTGATGCTTTATTATCATATAAAATGCTAATAAAAACTCTATAGTCTATTTAATATACAACTTTTAACATTATTCAGTATTGACTGGTTAATGTTAACATTATCCGGATAATATTAATAATTCCTGCATATAAATGAAAAGTTATACATTAGCCATAACAAGTGGCTAATGCTAACATTATCCGGATAATGTCGACATTATCCAAATGTTAACATTACCCGTAACATATATAGGCTAGTATCCGAAGGTTGGCTAATATTAAGATTAGCAGGCTAATCTTAAGTTTAGCAGGCTAATCTTAAGTTTAGAAAATTCTTTTGGCTTATGTCAAAATGTTGGACTTCAGACAACAAAAACAAATGGATAATAAAACCTACTACCACTAGCCAATAAAACCAATATTATCTAACCGTTATCGGTTTATGACTTAATAACATTAGCCATAGGTAAAATAAAAATTTAAAACTATTTACAATAATAGTTCAGTATTTTGAAATTGTAATTTTTATTGAATATTGATATGTTGGGTAGTTGTATAGAGGTAAGCCGTGCATGTGGTAAGTTTTCAATAATATAAATATTGTACTCAGTTGTGTGCATTTAGATATTATTTTAAAGTTTATATTGATTGCAAAATGCATATGCATGTAGATGCATACAATAGTGTGTGCTCGATAGAAACAGTCCGTAATAATCTACCGTAATTACCGACTCAAGTTTGTAAGTAGTTATGATACCAACTTGTAGTACTTTATAAGTATATTTTGTTTTCAAGCCTAGGAGTTAATAAGTTAAAAGTTAAGTAAAAGTTAAGTTAAAATTAACTTATTAACTTAAATTATTTCATTACTAATAAATTAACTTATTTCCTTACAAATTAACTTGAAATAAACGTAATATTTTTTTCGTTTATCCGAAATAAGTTAACTTGATTCTTATGACCAGAAAAATATTTTTGTAAAATATCGCATTCGATAGTAAGTTTATGGAATTTAAAAAAATATAAAAATAAAAATTTCGAATTGAGTAAAAATAGTCATGCCATCCATGAATTACATTATGATTGTCATGAAAAGTGGCCGTAAATCTATACAATAAAA
Organism: Sipha flava; assembly: GCF_003268045.1. Classification (NCBI taxonomy): domain Eukaryota; kingdom Metazoa; phylum Arthropoda; class Insecta; order Hemiptera; family Aphididae; genus Sipha; species Sipha flava. The sequence goes on from NW_020272878.1 coordinate 1,218,822, forward strand.
ATAGGTACATATTATCATTGACTAAATAATTCTTAATAATAATTCTACTATATTATTATTAAAATTATTCCATAATTTATGAAATTATTAAATATTATTGAATAAGAGAAGAAATGAAAGAAATTTTGTATGACTTAAACCGTTTAATTGTATGAATAATGTTATTTAGACATTAGCCATATGCATCTTTTAGGTTAGGTTAGATATTTAGGAAATTTAGATATTAGCCAAATGCAGTGGCTAAACTTATGATTAGCTGGCTAAACTTGAGTTACTCTTAACACTAGCCGTAACATATATATATATATATATATATATATATATATTAACAATTTACAACAGATCTTATTTAACATTAACGGTAATTAAAACGTAGAAAAATATAAATTTCTTTATTGGGATTGTTTTTAAGCACTCAAATGTCAAATTTATGGTAATTTATGTATCGTTTGTTTATATTTATTTTTCATACAGACCACATATAATAAATATAATTAAAAATAAGCATTATTTTTAATGTTCAATAACAGTATGAAAACTGAAAATAATTACTGCAGCTAAAAGTGTAACTACAAAATTACATAGGCAATAAATGTATATGTTACCGGCAAAGTGTTGTATCCGGCATTCTATAGAATGCCAAAAATGAGTAGGAAAAGTATAAAATTGATATAACGACTAGATATTCTATAGAATACCAAATCTCAAGCAGGAAGTGTATTCAATTGACATGCAATTATATTTTAGTGAATATATTTATATTTTGCACACATTTATATGTTTGACAATCTTGTATAAGATATTACCGATAAGTTGCTTATCATACCATTTTGTGAAAATAGGTAAAATAATGTTGTAACATAATTGATTAAGAGATAAATATGTGGTGGATTTATCAAATCCAGAATTCAATTCAGTGTTCTTTGATTTCTTGTTATACAAAGATGTCCGAACGGTTTTATACCTAATTAAATATAACCAGAAAGAGTTCAAAAAATACTATTTTTCTTTCAAATTAGAAATACGATGAAATATTATATGAAGTTTCTCTACTTAAAAATGGTCAGAAGAAAAAGAAAACATCATGCGATTATTGGATGCTTCAAAGGTATTTTAATCTATTTATCTATTTTTACCAAATTATTATCTATATATTACAATTTTATTGACAATTTGTAAATTTCCTTATTCTATTTATTTTTGGTTTTTGTTATATACGATATTTTAGTTGTACAGTAAATTAGGAAATTAATTTTTCTTGTAAATGGAGAAGGAAAAGTATTTATTTACGTTAATGATGGCGAACTATATGAAATTCTAAAGCTACACATGATTCTATTGGTCATGGTGGCCATGACAGAATGATTTCTGAACTTTCATAAAAATATAAATTTATTTTAGTATATCAAGATAACCTTGCCAAATTTATAATTTTTAAACCACTTGAATATAAAATATCAGAGGAAATAGCTTTTAACTTCATAGATATTTTTACGTTTATCGGAGCTTTGTCTATTTTTAGTTCGATAACGGTCGGGAATTCTCAAATAACATTGTTTCAAATTTAAAAAACATGTTGCCTGAACTTAAAATTGTTCACGGTAAGCTAAGGCACAGCCAAAGTCAAGGTAGTGTTGAAAGAGCGAACCAAAACGTTGAGAATATGCTTACAACATGGATGCAGATAGAGAAAAATTCTCACTGGAGTTAATGATTGAAATTCGCTCAATTAATGAAAAATAGGGTTTTACATTCTGGAATTAAGATGTCACCGTATGAAGCATTGTTTGGCTGGAAAGTCAAAATTGGGCTTAGTACTTCTAAATTACTAAAAGAAGTAATTGATAATTTAGAAAACGAAGAACAATTACAAAGAAATAATTAAATAAAATTAACTTCATTTATTATGAAAAAGATAATGTGATGACCATAGATAATGCAAATACTATTGAAGAGTTAGAAGATTATCTACGATTCAATCAAATAATGAAAAGCGAAAAGAGGCAAAACTAAATCTTAAAAATCAAGCAGTTAAAATGAAAATATAGTCGGATAAAAAACTTAAGTCTGCAGACATTGGTGCTACAATTTGAGTTCCAGTTCCTGATGTGGACAAAGGTAGTGAAGATGCTCCGAATATTTTAGCTGTTATTACTGAAGTAAACATAATTTATGAAATAATATACAGTTTTTTAATATTTTATTGTTTATAATTATTTTGATATGTTTTCATGTTACTGCCGATGGTTATTAACGTTTAGGAACCCGGAAAGGCTTACTGAAATTTTTATATTCCAGATCTTAGTTCACAATTTGCCAAAAAAATATGTCATTGAGACACACGAAGTTCCAGTAGAAAACACTTTAGCTTTACGAACCACAGCAACCCAGCAGGCAACGGGAACTGAATAAGGTGTTTTTAAATGTACATGCAAAACTAAATGTAAAACTAAAAAATGTTATTGCAAAAAAATAATATTTTATGTAATTCAAAATGTCATGCATCAACTGTATGCTGCAATAAATAAATTAAAAATATAAAAATTTTTTGATTAAATACTATTTTAAATTCATACTTTACCTAACGTAGCATTGCAATTCTATAATAATCCTAGGAATTTTATAGATCGCCTAAGCATTATTTAAAAAAAAACATTAAAATTCAATACATTGCCAAATAGTACAAGGGATTTTATAGAATGCCTATACTCAACACATTGCCGGTAACATATACATATCCGAAAAACTGTTTACGTCCCTGCTGTTGTAACCTAAATCATTTCTTAAATCTTATGCCCTAGCTTACTCCTATATTTACAGTTGTTACGCGATCGGCTATGCTGTAACGATTTTACCGATAAAGATGTTTTAATCGAAAAAAATTATGATCACCGATCATTCTGGTACGACGATCACTTAAAAGAGTAGAAAGGTGCGTGTGGATAATGGGTGAGCAGAGACGAAAGAACTTCAACCACCGTTGCAGCCGCCGCACGCCGTGGTCGTCGTCGTCGTCGTCGTCGCCGTTGGCCACACGCCAGTCTACATTCGAAAAGGACAACGGTGGCGCCAGCCGTCCGCGAGCCACCGCCCACCCGCCATTGTGCAGCCGGCCACGTTTTTATTGTTTCAATTATAAGTAATGGAAATTCATTACGGACGGCGCCCCCGAGCTCTATCCGACAGGGGGGAATCGCGCACGCCTCCGGTCGCAGCCGTGTACAATAGGAATGGGAAGGAGCGTGATGGAGAACGTAAAACTATATATTATTGTTTCCACGCAAACGTATTTATTTATGTGTTCGGGTGTGCGCGTGTGTGCAGGATCGTGATTTTTCTCAGATTTCCTTCGGCTGGCGGTGGTGCCGACGAAAAATTATCGCCACCGCGTTATCCTTACGTTGTTGTCATTCGATTCAGTACCCGAGTCCTGTATTGTATATATATATGTATGTATGTATATATGTTTTGGGTCTTCCGGTAAAATAGGAAAATAACCATTACAGAAGTGAAAAAATTGTATTTATATCATTTTTTTTTATTTTTTATTGCAACCCGATATATCTAAATATTATTATTATTATTATTTTTATTTTACGTCCTTTAGAGGCTAAAAATAAAAACAAAATATCTTAAATTGAGAATGTTCGTACAACGATATCCATTTGTACATATAAGAAATATAAATATATGTTTTGACCGACATTAACTAGTTGTCGAAAAATCGGGGTTATTTTTTTCATCATTTATTTTTATTAAACTGCATTCGCAATAAGGTCGCTCCTTCTATTTCAGAGATGTTTCGTATACCATAATGTTAGGTTCAATATGAAGATTGTGAACGTACATAAATATACATTATCTTATTCAGACATTATTTTAAGACGTGATATTTCTAACACATTTGTACTTTTAATGTCATACAATGCACACATTCTATTTCCAAAAGTAAACCTATGTAAATATATTGTTTTACTTCTGTGAAAGTTACTTTACATTTTTCCGTTTTCCTGGAAGACCTAATCTATAGATAATTTATGCGTACTGAACATGTAACTGCGGATGGGAGTAATCAACAGAAACGTGACTACAAGAGCACGGTAAAATCACATATTCAGGATTTGAAGGGAAATGCGTTCCACGGGTAATACTACTGCGCGGCAATGTTCACGTTTTACATTCGATAAACAATTTATAAGAAAATCATTGTTGTAGTCACTATCATTGGTATTGTGGTCACATAAACTGGCAACGAAAATTTCTTCTTCTTCATATTATTCTTGTTTTTAATCGAAAATAATTCTCATATATATGTCTTATATATGGGTGTATGATGTATATGATGGTGAACAATACAGATTTGTGTAACAGATATACGCGATATTCAATAATTTTGTGAATTTAAAACGATTTACACTCGTTATCCTCAGATGATGGTTGACTACCTACTCGTGTAGGTCATAATTATGGGTGTGGGTGAGTTGCGGCGCAGCGTGTCGTTTCCGGTGTTGGAGACCGGTGAATTACGGCCCGACAATATTTTAGCTATAGATGAGTTGCAGCCATAATTATTATTACCTATGTACCTATTAGCTAGTAACTATATGTACGATGCGGTGTTGGCTATACATTTAGTGATAAACGAATTGTTTGATACGTATGGCAAGTTATATTTTTATATAATATAATAAAGATAATATAAATCGTTTTATTGTATAATCTACCATATAACTTGCATTATTTACGATAATCGGATAATTTCATATGGCAAAATGAAAATCGTATTTAGTCCGAAATCAATTTTTGTTCATATAAGTGTGTTTCATGTATCATTTGTATAATAGTTTGTATAATATATTAAACAAATTTGTATATTTCGTCATGGAATTTGTATACAGTGAAAAATCAAAGCCACTTATTATCTACGATGGCTACAAATTCCGTTTTCATAAGACACTAAAAGATGATGTATAGCGGTGGCCTTACTGTTTCAAAAAATTGTAAGTGCTTTATTAAATTATCACCTTCAAATATAATAATTGAAAATAATACCAATCACAAAAATAGAAAACATGACGAAAAAGTCCTAAACAGGCAAATTATGAGTAATTATCCGAAAATAAAAGCTTTAGTTGACATTTCTTACAAACCGTCTAAACTTATATGCTAGGAATTGAAACATGGTGATATACCGACTTTGACTAACAACGATTTATCATTAATTCGACATAATATTTATCGTACCCGTCTATCTGTGCATCCCCCTCTGCCGAGTTGCATAAAAGATTTACATTTTGTTTTGGGGTCCATGGAAATTAAAACCAACATAGGTGAACAATTTTTGTTTGTAAACGATAAAGTAAATTCGATAGTTGAGTTTTCTACGCAACAAAATATAAAAGTGTTATGTAACGTAAAGAAAGTATACGTCGATGGGACGTTCAAGAGCTGACTAAAGATATTTACACAACTTTTTACATGGCCTTAAAAATGATGTGTATAATCTCTTGTGTTTTTTTTACTATCCAACAAGTTAAATACTACGTACACGTGTGCATTTAAACATGTAATTCGTCGCTCTATATACGCAGTTGGTATATCGTGCTCTCATACTGAAATTTTTATAGATTTTGAATCAGCAATACATAATGCTGTAGCGGAAATCTTCCCTAATGCACAAATAAGAGGATGTCGTTTTCATTTGGGGCAAAGTTGGTAGAAGAAAATCCAAAGTTTAGGTCTTACTAAACTATACAATGGTAACACAGACGATAGTCATTATTTAAAATATTTTTTTTGGATTGCCATTTTTCAAACATCATCGAATGCTTTACTGACGACTTTTTAGCAATACAGTCTGCTGAAAATGACCAAATTGTGAAATTTACAGACTACATTTTTGAAAACTATATTTCTTCAGACGCTATGTTTTCCCCATATATTTAGCCACAATTCACTGCTAGCTACAACCGTACTACTAACAGCTGTGAAAGTTTTCATTCAAAACTAAATATGTCGTTCTACACTAGCCATCCTAACATTTATAACTTTGTTGATGTGTTACTAGAAGTTCAATCTGAAACATACATAAAATTCAGAAGTAAAAGTGTAAGAACAAAAAAAATGTATGAAAAAAAAAGCTTTCGTTAGAAAACAGATGACAGAACTCAAGCTAAAAGAAATAAATAATTTTGAATTAGTTAAATCGTTAAGTTTTAAGTTTTTGTCGAAACAATAGAATATTATTATCATTATACATTATTTTCTAGAAACGCAAAATATTATTATATTTATTAGCTTATTTTTCACACATTTTCTTTTTATTATTATTATTTTAACCAAAACAATAGCTAAAAAATGAAATTACTGTACGGTATTATTAATTTACGAATATTTTTTTTTTTTATTTATATTCTTGAAATGACAAATATTAATAATATACGACTCTACTAGAAATTACGTAATATTAATAAATTTATATTGTGTTGTTTATATACATGTACTATGTATAGTATATATTAAATATGTAGTACATAGATTATTGTATGGGCCGCAACTCGTACGTTATTTAGGGTTTGAGCTGCAACTCACCAACACCGATAATTATTACCGAGTTATCGTATTCGTATTCGTATTCTGGTTACCACTTCTGCCTGTTATAACGATGGAAGACAACTGCGGTTAATGATCATTGTAGTGCTACGTGTGTGTTGTTTTACTTACCGGTATTATCAATAACCCTATAATAAAATTAAGATGTGTCATCACCGTTATCAATATATAAATACAGCTTAAAATACCGATTGTAGTTTTAGATTACAAACGATAAAACTATTAAATAAAACGAAAATTAGTATCTGTAAATTATTAATTTACGAGTAATTAATATATAAATAAATAGTTTATATTTTGCTGTAATGCTTATGCTAAAGGCAAAAAAAAATAGTTTGTATATTAAAAGAAATATATGCGTAGCCTGAAGTATTATCATATGTTTAATGTATGGCTGGTTCCGAATTAAATATTCATCATCAGGTATATACAATGTTAAAATCAGTTGCGATTTCATAGATTTTATATATACCTGAAGATACTTTTTTTAATTCAAAGCCGATCATACATATAATAATATTCCAAACTACACATTAATTAATTCATTCATTTGTAAACACTATTTTTTTTTATATGTTAACTATAAAAACGTTGATAATATTATTTAATAATGTTGTGGTACACAAACGAAAAATAAAAAAATTATACATGCAAACGTATGTTAATATTAAAGAATTCAATAAATCGTTGATTCCTATGGTAAATTTAACATAGATTTATTTATTTATTTATTCGACGATTTATTGAATTATTTAATATTAACATGGTTTTAGATATTATAAAGTGACCATATTATTATTAGTTACTATTAGTTCAAATAAAAACCAATGTATCTTGTAAACCAAATATTTTGTTATAAATTACTTTTTAATTGTTTGAAGGAACCACATATCTTCTCCCATGTTAAAATTTCGTGTATTTCCGCCCTTGCGATCCCATGAAATATTATATCACAGTGGGACGTCGTATGTGGATATTTCTACACTCGTTAAAAGCACGTATTCTGTGGCATTTGTCACGATCCTAGTGTCCAAAACACTTTAAAAGGATATAATAAGTTGACGGTTAGAGCCTATAGGTGCATCATTTTGAGATGTTCTGGTTTACTTTTCGTGACGATTTTCGTAACCTTTTTTTTACTTATTCTTTTTCTCTCATCAATGTAAAAGATTTTGTAAAAATAGATAATATTTTTTTTGTAAATACATTAAAACCACAAAACTAGCTGTAGTTTATGTATTAACCATCCGTAATTATTCAACATTTAGACGAAGAGTAATTTTATAGAGTAGCTAGGAAATTATCCAACATTTCTCATTGAACTACCCTAATCATTTTTACTCAGATTAGTAATTAATTACCGATTTTACGTTTGATTTTTTTTCCATTGGTGTGTTTAGAAGAATATTATATAATTAATATATATTTATATATATTTTTATAAAAAAATATAATCTGTCGATATCTAACAAAAGTTAAAAGTTAAAAAGTTATAGTGTTTTTATTCCTATAAAGTGTTACCTTTTTACAACAAAATTGCGTATAGTTCATTACACACTGTAATTTTATTGATTTTTTACTGAACAAAATTAATTAACCAGAAAATAAAAATTTAATATAAGAAAAAAAATCTTTATCCAAAACTTAAAACAGACAAAGTGTTATATTTTAATATGAAGATACAGAACTTATATTTAAATAAAAATGTATATACATTATAATAAAATAATATGAAGGCTGGCATTAATGAGTGAAAAATTAAAATTAATATAAAACTTAAGTTAATTATTCGTTACTTTATTTTAGAAATAACTTTTAATTCAAAAAGATACTTTTTAAATATATATAATGTGTTAAATTCTATTTAATATTAGGTATATAGAAGTAAAAAAATTAAGTTTTATTTTTATATAAACTATTTACCCAAATAATTTTGTTTTGTTTTATTGAACCTTTATTGTAAAATTTCTGAAAATGATTTTATACAAAATAATTAATTTAGGATGGAAAATAGTTATACATTTTTAATTTATTTCTATAGATTTTACAATTATATTATCTGTACATTTATAAATTACACTTAAAATATAATGTATATTAATGGAAGTTTAAAATGAGAACTATAAGTTACTAACTTAATATATTTTATATAGTAAATCGTAACTATAACCAAGAAAGTACTTATTGAGTGTTATTCTGTAACAAAAATAAGTAAAACAATTTGTATACTAATAATTGATAAAATAAATTAAATTAGAAGAATTATTTTCATATTTTTTATGAATTTAATGAAAAATGTTCTTATGTTATTCATAAAAAAAAATATTGAGAGTAAATAAATAGATTTCCCATGGATATATAATAAATAAAAATATATTAATATAAAAAAATTATTCTATGTATTGAAGTATTAAATGAATGATAGAATAACACTAGTGAATACTAATATAAATACTTAAACACAACATTTATTCTTAACTGACCAGTGGAAATAAGTACAAGTGGTTTAAATTATAGCTTTATGTCTTTGATCAGATAATCAATACTCTGTTTTCAAAATATGGGCATACTCCAACCTTAAAAAATATTCATATTCATAACATTTGTAGAAAAGGTTTTTTTACTACTGATGAGAAAGTGTAATATTTTTTTTTTTTTTATTAACTTAATTTTAACTTAGTTAATTTATTTTCTACATTTATTATTTACAATTTTAGTTTATAGTTTTATTATTTAAAAAAATATATTGGTTAACTTTTAATTTAACTTATTATTTGTTATATTAAATTAAACAGTTTTTTTTTTATTGCATGTGACTTTACTTCTTTAGCTAAATTATTAAGCTTAATTTATCTAGTTAATAAATATCTTTAATTTTCCAGCCTTGGATAATATACAATATGCCACTTGTGTTCACACACTATGTAGATATAGAAAATAAAATAATTTATTGTTAAATAAATTATTGTTCTGTACGATTACATCATTACATTTAGTTATAACAGTATTTTAAAATAACAACTTCAATAACTTTAATATTCATACACCGGAATATTACCCAGTCGTTAACCAGTTATGTAACATAACAACTTCTATGTAAATTTAAAAATTTATATTCAAAATATATTACTTGAATGCGGTAACTAATAGATTAAGAGGGGGAATGATGATTGCAACTTTTTATTTTTTTTTTTAATCGAAGTGAAATAATTTTTGTCTAGTTTAATAAAAATTTTACGAAACGACTCATACATTTTTCCTCGGTTGAAAATATAACTTAAATATTATTCGGAAAGAAAGTGCTTTTTCCGATTTATCGTAAGGTTTAGTTTTCGTTAAACATCAAATGATAGTACAATAAAACAATACATAGATGTCTTCAAATGAATAAAATAAGATGTGTACAATATGTCGTTTTGATAAGGACCTGGTAAAAATGTTTTTCGTAAACTATGTATTCACTTTTTTTAATTTCATGGTCATATTGTTTTTGACTAAACTTAATTACTCGATGTATTCTCTATAATACCAAATCAATTTCTTTAACCTATTTCAAATCCATTTTAAGTTTAAAGTCCTATAATCATTTCCTTGATAGTTTAACGCTGGATTACTCTCATATCATTCAAAAATCGAAATAAATTTGGTTTTATACACAAATCATTAGAATTCAATAAACATTCTTTAGATACAATCCAGTAAATAAATTCTGAATTGTTCTCCGTGGGCGATGACATCGCACATATGGAAATATCTCATATCGAACGAATACTACTATCTACAAAAATGCTAGAAATGCTAGTCCTGCATAATGTTTATCTTTTAAAAGCTTCCAACAGAAATTAAATTTATTAAATCATATGTCAACCAATCGGTAACACACATTAATTTTGAAAGAAAAAAATTTCATTTTAATAATTTCATAGTTATGCACGAAGAACATTTTTACATAGTAAATTGCTGTCTATCGTGTTTTTAATAATACTTGCGATCAGCATAAATATGCTTATGATTGCACTACCGAAAATCAATATCGATTGTGTTGATAATTGAAGAAAACAATTAAATATTTAAACTTCGTTTGCCTTTGTCAATAATATTGACAATATGTATAGAGAATAGCGTTTCACATATTTAAATGTGGGATTGATAAACCGATATACTAAATTTTTGTGATTTTTTTTATGAGAAAAAAATTTTCAAAATTATGGTTTCTGAAACTCTAAAAATTTGTAAAACTTACTTTTCCTCGTAACGTACGTAACGTACCTTAAGCATATTTTTTAACTTTCTCTTTCATCATCGACCTACACGTAAATGTCTACAACTTTTATTCGATTCGTTTGAATATTTTTATTTATTTAAATACACGCAAGTTTTCTACAAACATTTAAAATTTCTCAACACAAACTTATCGTTATAATCATAATATTTACTATGTGATATGTATTATAGTTGCAAAAATAAACGTACTAGTAGGTATGTCATTGATTAAAGATACATGATACATGTATACATAATACATATATATACATGATACTAGATACCAGTGGCGTATTTAGGAATTTTGCTAGGGGGGGATGAAATATATAATAATACATCCTAACACCCATAAATTCGTACATAATATACATTTTTAAAATCCCCTAACTTGTTACCTATTGAGATAAGTGTGGATCAAGGCAAAATAAGAATTAATCTTTATAATTACCTCATCATTTTCCAAACAAATTTTTTTATTTGTACTAAAATAAGAAAATAAAGTTTTTTTTTTGTTTTTGAGTATTACTCATATTGTCTTAAAACTTCACAGTTACAACTTACAAGACGCAAAAAATAAAGTCGAACAATAGTCAATTCGGCAGTAAGTCAGTACTCAGAATGGCGCGGCGTCGCTATCCGTCAACGACCAACGACCGTACATATCTACTTTTAACGAATCACGATATACGATAAAATATATATATATATATATAGCTATACATTAGCCATAAATCTACTAGTAACAAATTTTCTAAAAATAAACCCGCCCGGCCGCCCTATGGTTAATCCACGGTCTTCATGGTCATTTTGTTTTGTTTACCGATTACTTATCGGGTTTATTATAAACACTCTTGCATGAAAAATAATTCGCAGAAACGTACAAAATACAGTACACCATAATATAGGTATAGTTTTTGTTGCCTGATAGTCGTACATGCCGCCAACGATAAACGATTAGTGGCGATTAGTATATCAGACTATCAGAGCGGTACAATTACCACGACTAGAACATTTAGAAAACAGAAAACATACATGCTTGAAAGTAATATCATATTAAGAATATTAGAGAAAATGAGACAACTTATAGCTACCTAGGAAAAAAAAAAAGGTCAAGGGGGGGATCTATCCCCCATATCACCCCCGTAAATACGCCACTGCTAGATACATATATATTTAATCAATTATTTATTTTATCTATATATGATCGTTGATATTTGTAGGTAGTCGGCGTTCGTAACCATTGTATACCTAGGGGTAACCTAGGTACACTCAGAGATCGTAATTAATACGAAAGTGGTCATGTACATGAAGTGCGTAGTGACTGTTATTATACAGTATAGTAAAAAAAAATAATAGTGAAATAATAAAAATAAAAAATAAATATTTCTTTGGATACAATATTATTTAAACGTTGGGCAGAGAGGCAGCAAATGTGTCGGATGAACGATAGTATAACGGGACGAATGTTAAGTACCTACGGCCGGGGCAGGATTTAGAGACCAAGATACTGTGTCGAGTTCTTCGTCCGCCATTACCGAGGTGCAATAGAACAACGGTGGTATTACGTTTAAGCATTTCTTTACCCTTCACTTAAAAAGTAAAATATAAACATAGTAATATAATATTATATCAACAAACTGATGTTAATGATAAGACGTTAAACTTTGTAGCGTGATTTATGATTCTAAAAGATAAAAAAGACTCGTCTAATATTATTATTATTATTATGACAAGTTTGCTCGACGCGAATCAAAAGTTGCCAACCAAATGCAATTCATATTATCGCTCATGTGACTTCAACTAAATCGGTTATCATTTAAGAAAGGTTTAATATTTGTCTTTGAAATTAGTTTGAAGGATTTATTGTTTCAACATACGAGTTAATAATAATAAATCATAATATTACCGTGTACCTACACACATTGTCGTATACATGTATAATAATATGAAAGAATATTGTTTTCGTTGTAATATTTAATATTATTTGCAAGTTTAAATAGCTGCGTGCGCATCCTCGTTGCAATAATAACAAACGACGACGATGATGTACCAATTGAATACGAATTTGAATACCAATTCGAGTGAATAAATAAATATGTACTTAAAAAATATTAAATACGAATGTACGTCCACCGCGTTAGCGAATTTACGCGCGCGTTGAACTTCATATTAGGATCGTTTGAATCGTCGGAATCTGTCGTAATGTTGACGTAAATAGCTGCTCGGTCGGTCGACAAAATATAATATTTTCAATGAAACGCTGCTGAACCGATGTAAAAATATTCCGATAGTGAGCTGATTATCGCGTCGGTTCATCACGAACTTTGCGGCAATAGACTTGGTTTATTTTTTCTCGTCGAAAAATCACACGATTTTTAATTTTACACAGAGCAGCTGTACGTACACAATTTACCGTTTTATGTTATTGTAATAACATTGTTGTGGTTGTGGTGTTTAAATTACATAACGTCGATGGATCAGTACATTGTACATTATATTATATTTCTACTTCTATTTCTCCGTGCTGTTTTTCCCTATACGTGTGTGAATAGAAAATTAATATTGGAGTACATACATCTTCGAAAATATAATAAATACCATCGTGATGGAGAGACGGTTTGAACTTAACCTGCACACACCCAATAAAAGCATCCGCCCACAAAAAAATTACCTTACCTCGATTTTCTTTTCAACTTTTTCTTCAACTGTTGAAACACTTAAAATGTTTACTTGTATTTGTATTTATTCATTAAAAATTTGACTGAAAAATAAAGTATTAAGCTCAAAAATATTTATTTTTTTGTTCTTAATACAGCACAAGTCGCCTTTGCCAAGGCCGAAATTCCGGTAAAACATGTTTCCGCTAAAAATATTTTACATGCCACCCCTTCTTCGCCAGATTCGTTCAATGAACTATTAGTAACCCATGCTCACTCAACTTTTGTGAAGAATAACGATCATCATGTGTTCCATATTTAGTTCGGAATAATTGTTTACACTTCATCGTGTTACAGTTTCAACGTTTAATGACCGATGTTCGTTAATACTGAGATTTTCGAATACCATTTCAGAGATAAAATATTCGTGAGCAATATTGGTACGAATCGAAAAAAAAAAACAAAAATTCGTTTAAATTGAAAACTGTACCGGATCTTGATTACTTTTTGTTCTTCGCGTTGCGTGTTTTCGTCTCTTCTGTTTATGAAAACGTTACCAAAATGGCGAAATTATGATAGCGAACGGTTCACAAGAATTCCAATAAACATTTCTAAACATTTTCGTTCTTGAAGTATTGCGTACATCGGCATGGTTGTATTTAATACTTTTATTTTTTTTTTCTTTATTTCTGTTTTTACAACTTGTTTGTGTGTGTGTGTGTGTGTGTTTATATATAGAAAAAAGGACAAAAAGAAAAAAAATTATTTAAGATGATTTAATTAATATTGGTTAAATATTACTAAAGCAATATGCTAATACTGACGTATCTTATGTTTATATTTCAATAGCGATGTTTAGTATTACCTTCCGAAAGAGTAAGAATCGAAGTATGCCATAAGTTGCCCGTCCGGGACAACAATAACATGTGTTTCTAGCTGATTTCTTATATATTTTGTTCTTCAAATAGGATTTATATCGTTTATCTTACTCGAACAGTTGTTCCTACACTCCGCACATTGTAGATAATCGTAAGTGTATATGATATATGTTACGATTGACGTAACACATTTCACATGCGCATATACTTATTTTTTTCCCATCCATGTTAGACGTGTGTTATTAGATTTTCAATATTATTTGTATACCTATACACACAGTTCGGAAGATTTCCTTCCCTTTTCCCTGTTCTACTATCCTTTTCGTCGTTCTAGCACCTAATGCTATTGAACTAGAATCGTTTTTTAAAATGCACGTCCGTACTTATATGTTGGAATATTATTATGTGTCCCGAGGCTGAAAAAATAAAGTCGTGAGATAAGTGCTTTCTGGTTTCAATTGTCTGGTATATGCATTTTGATCGCATACCGGTTAAAACATAAAAAATATTCCCAATACGGCTTTTACACGGAATTATATTTCCCGCGCGAATTTTGGAATCTCAAGTTACGGTGCTGTAAGCCATCAGCGTAATTATAATATAAATGCACCTGTTAAATATTCATACTCGTGTGTTTAATTATAATGCAATATATTAATCAATAATTTCCTTAGTGTTTTCATTTACTTTTGATGCACTCGTTGGTTCTAGGATTTGCTGTATTTGGAAATGTAGTGCGAATCTTTCATTTCCATCGCTACCTTATCCCACGAATATCTCACGTTATAATATACATAATAGGCAATTATTTCTATGATATCGGTTCTTGTAAGACATCGAAACACTAATGTATAATAGAGGTATAATTGTTTCTCAGCGTGCGTCCGCATTATTGTTGTATTGATTGAAAGGGGATTTTTTTAGGGGATCAGTACATTTGTCTGACATTCAATTGCCCGATACTACATTTGCCCGCTACTACGTCACTACGTTTGCCAACAACCTTAAATTATATTATAAATAAATATATGTCAACAATTATTAAAAATTTCAATAAAATATTATATTATACCTATTATGATAATATCAATTAATGTTAAATTTTAAAATTATTCAATTAATAACTGTGTCAAAAATTAATAGTAATACAAACATTATACTACTTACAATTTAACGTTATAAGCGATTCTTATGAATCCATCGCGAATAGCGGTAAAATACGATTGAGAACGGAACAACAGAAACGTTATTTTTGGTAATACAATTGAAAACTTAATTATATAATATACTATACTATAATTCATACTAAGTACCTTTTCACATAGAACGATAATATCCATGATAAAATATTCGTCTGATTTAGATTTTTTTTAATTATTATATATTATAATAATAATAATAATAAAATAATGAAATAGTAATAAAATATTGTACATCAGTATTACGTACAGTAAAAATATGTAAAATATATTTTTGTGTCTCAGGCAAATAAAGTGTCAGCAAACATATCAGACCCTTTTTTTAGAGTCGATGATGTAATTTATAACTAGTGAATGCATATATTGTATTTTGTTTGGAAATACTCAAGGGTATGTATAGAAAGATGAGATCATATTAATAAACCATTAAAATAAGTTATTCGTCGAATTAAAAAAATAATACATGCAGGCCCGTATTTAGGGGGGGGGGCACGGGTAGGCACATGCCTGGTGGCGTCAAGTCTCAGGCGTGGCAAAATATTTTAACAAAATTAATTTTAAAAATGATGTACCTACCTAATGGAAAAAAAAATAAAACAATATAAAAAAATAAAATAGTATGTTTTATTATGTTACAATTTGTAAATTAAAAAAAAAAAAATGTACTTTTATTATATTATAATTTGTTAGTTAAAAAAAAGGACATTGTATGTTTTATTATGTTATAATTTGTTTAATTTTATAATTAAAAAAAGTATTAAACGATTTTCATTTATAAGTTATATTTTAGTATTAAAGTCAAATATGGGCGATATAATAAATGTTATATGATTATTATTTATTTATTTATTTTTTTGGGGGGGGGGACATAAATTATATGCCCAGGGGCGCCAAATTATTAAATACGGGCCTGAATACATGTAAATCAATAATATCTTGGATCATTAAATAAAACCCATAGACGTACATCACATTCACAGAAGATATAATTTATCGGATTGGTATTTATTAGATGTGATAACGAGTGCGCAAGTCACTTTTTTTTGGGAATAAATCAGTCAGATACACAAGTGATACGGTGTAAAAGTATAAGTTGTATGAATTCAAAAAATAGTGGTCGTTCACGATGGTGATGAATTATGACGTTTTTAAATATACGTCGTTTAATTGGCGCGTTGAAGTTTGAAAATAATAATAGGTAATTGATATCACCAGAAAGGTCGAAATTTCCTAACCGTTACATGAAACGTGCTAGAAATCGTCATTAGAGAAAAAGAGAAACGAGCCTATAGAAATACATGACGGGTGCACACACTGGCGCGCGACATGTCTTACGGTTCTTGAAAGCTCATCGTGTTCATGACATTTTTTGTATTGAATAGTTAAACAACGTAATTCAGAGAAACATAAACACCCATATTTTAATGTCATATACGATGACTATAAAAAAAAAACGAACGGCATCGAATAAGTATACACTCCAATAATAAAAATTATTTTTTTCAGCTCGATACACGTTATGATAACGATGTTTCTCTGAGCTACGATTTGCAATTCATGATGATAAATATACAGCGATACATGTAGATGTATACTAAACTCTACACGAGCCAGCTCTTCGGGGTTTATTTACCCCTGCAACGGTTTCTGACCCGAAGCTAGGTGCTAACCGATTTCATAAACTTTCTAACGCCACGGACACTAGTCTGATCGCACCCCGGCACGTTTCCCCGCGAGCATACCGATTTCGGTCTATCGACGAACTCACCAACGCAGTACTTCGATGCCGTTGGACGTACAGAACTGAGATGTTGCTGTTGACGGTCCGCGAGACGGTTTTTAGCGTGCGTCACTCAACAGCATCGATAGCATCGCATCTAATGAGATTACGTCGTGACGATAAACGTATTGTTCACTTGCACGAACACGGGTGGATCGCGAATTACAATTATTTTTATTATCCTATACGATAGTTATAGAAATAATTAGGGAGTATGGAGGGGCTAAGCCACCTCAACATTCAAATCCCTCCCCCCAAAAAAAAAACCATATAGAACTTTATATTATTATATTGATAAATTTTCTCGTCGGTTTGTTATCGATTTCGGACGCAACGCACCGGCGCATATCGCAAGTATTCACAAGTAACGGCGGCGCACGTTGACTCCGAAAACACTTCGCGCGCGAAAATGAAACAGTTTCACCGTCCGCGCGCACGTATTCAACGTACCTCCGTGCTCACGTTCCGTCGGAAAACATCGCCAGCGTTCGCGCGTGGATCACGCACGTTCATTTGATTTTCTCGCGTTCTCGCCGATTTTTCGTTTCGACCAGTGTCTAACCGGCCACTTGAAACGGAAACTCCGTTCACCCCCTTTCTCTCTTTAGTGTAACATCAAAAGCGCATATTTCAACGCGAAACGACGACCTGTCTCACTTGTCTTCAGTGCCTTTAAACATGTGACTGTGTCTGGTACGCAACCGAAAAACACCGCAATAATGCATGCACAGTCCATGAAGTGTATCGTGTTGAACCAAAGGTATTTGGAAAAAACATTGCCAACCACCGTCTCGTAAAATTTAAAAAAAAAAAATTGTTTTTATTTTTTACATTCATGAAATCATATATTCTTGCCATTTCCGTATTTTTAGAGAATCTGAAGTTCAGCGGTAACAAAATCATCATAAGTTCTAGAACTCATAGTTTTTGTCGAGTTTTTCATGGAATGTGAAAAATAACATTTTCAAATGAAATTCCGTTAACTGCTGTCAAATATTTTCTATTCCCCTCTTAAAAGGATATTTTTATCAATTGAATGAATTATTAAAATGTATGCACTGACCAAAGAAAAACATTTTCTGAAAAAATATATTCCAAGGTAAAAATGATTTTAATAAAATTGTTTACTTAAACAACCGTTCAAATATTTGAATAGTTTCATCAGCAGAGTCTCAAGGTAAAATACATTAACATTTTAACAATTACAAAAATTATATTGATTGACGTTATTTTTTCTAAATTATCATGTAATGTTAGCTACAATAATAATGGATTGTTCTGTATAAATTGAATACGTAACAAAAAAAATTAATTTATGCATCTGTAGGATAAAATCTTAACTACTATAATTTCAAAATGAAGAAATATAAAAAACTCTTAAGTTTTTTTTTATTATAATTTTTAAAAATAATACTAATAGAAACCATAAAAAACTGAAATAAAAATATATCCATGGTTAATTTAATAACGAATCTTTATTATCTTCTAAAGACTTGAAAATTACATGAGTGCAATCAGAAGTAATAACAAACTCTTAGACTCACTTATTCTAAGAATTTTTGGGAAATATCTCTCATTGACTATTTATTTAGCCGCTTACTTGTATGTGTCGTTTAGTATTTTTTTCTTCAAAATAATTTAATTTATATCCTTAGCTCTTATTTTGCTTATATTCACTCTTCAATGGGTTAATCCATGCGATTTGTCAAACATATCATGTTTAAGATTGTAAACTCAACTACATAATGTAATTGACATTAATAATGAGATTTAGGAATTGATTAATTTAATGATTTAACTAAATATGTACATTATGCAATTTATAATCTGTCATGATATCTTACATCTAGGTTTGCTAAATTGTATTATATAGTATTTTTTTAAAAGCTATCGTATTTCTGGTGATTTCGGTGTCTGGTCTCAAATACTTCCTCCATGATGTTTTATTTATCAAGATCATCAGTGAATTAATGACAGTTGGATTGAAAGGCTGAAGAATACACATAAGTATATTAGATTATAATACTAAAAACTAAAAATAATAGGGAACGTGAAGCTCTGATGAGTGGTCAACAAGTACATGATTGATAACAATTTAGATATTGCTTTACTAAAGAATCTATAAGTTTGATAATATTCTACGTAAAACATTTCAAAGTGTATCCAAAAATACATGAAATATAAATATTGCATCAAAATAATTGTATAGTAAAAAACTACATAGTAATAAGATTATCAAGACACCTAAAAAGTACAGATATTAACTAGTATCGAGACGATTATTACAGAACTACTATTTTTTTCTTTTGATATCAAAGTCAAAAGAAGTGTACGCATTGTTCCACGTGTACCAATTAAATGGAAAAAAAAATAATTACGATTCAAACAAAATACTGTATATCCAGCTATCTAAATTTATAAAAAAAATAGAATTAGATAAAAGTAGATATCTTGTTTAATAAGTGATAAAAATATCAAGACAATCAGTCATCATGATTATCAAAAATCAATGATAAATCTCAAGTCACCATGTCTACATAAAAACCTTTTTTTTTGTCAATAATTATACTCGTAGTTAAACGTATACTCGTATTAAAATCAAAGAATCTCATGATATATTATTAACGTTACTGTATTTTACATTATCAATGCCTACGAGAACATGACCACCATTCAATTATTATAATTTATCATGCCTATAAATTCCAAAGTGTTCGTTATATACAACAATTTAAATCTAACTACAGATGTTGTCATATCCATAAAGATTTCCAACACCTTCACCGGTCAACACCAAGACACATTCATCCATGTATGTCTTAAAAATTACCCGTATGGTCAAATGAACAATATTATGCTCTACACTTACAGACATAGGTAAACTTTACCGCCTGAAAATGTTACAGCGTAGATATTTAATCCAAAAATAACACAAACGAGTAATTAAAAACAATATATACATATTAGGTTTACCCACACCGCGTCAGGTGTAAACATAATTGCAAGTCAAACACTATTTAAATTTGCATTTTATTATTAAACATAATATTATGTATATAAAAATATTTCTAAGTTTATTAGATTTCAGAATACCTGATAGAAACACAAGAAATTTAGTTTTATTCTACATACCCAAATTTAATACTAATAATGTCAAAAATAATTTTTTTCCAGAGCTCTTTTAATTGCTAATAAAATTTTCACGGTCCTAGATTTTTTTGTTTTATCTCGCGAAGTATTTAAAAATAATATTCTATTATTTTTGTAACATAAAGCTTGATTTTTTATTCTCTATTTTTACTATATTGTTATATTTGTCTTCTGTTGTTTATGTATTTGTATTATTATTGTTTTATTTCATTGTTCATTACTCATAGATATTTTGTTACACTAATTACTCTCATTACTTTATGTCTGTACATTTCTTTTTCTTTTTTTTAAATATACACTTTCTTGTTTTGTTATATGATTTACGCCTGTTGAATATTAAAATAAATAAATAAATAAAAAATAATCAAATTGATGGATATAGATAATTTTTATAATTCAATATATTGATATATAAAATGTAAAAATTAGATTTCATGTATGAAAATTGTGTACGTATAATTATGTATGGAACAAGAAACAAATTATACCAGTATGTAGATAATTAAAAAAAAAATCTTTGTAAACGACATTGTTGAATTTTTCCGGATTGGGAACAGAAATGTACATATTTGAATGTATTGTATGAATGAAATATAGTAAAAATAAATAAGCGAAGTATATTTAACAGTGAGAAAAACATTGAACGCTTTCGTCAATTCTATCTATGTTAAGCGTTTATCTTTGTTCTTTATTTATAGTATTTTAAATTGCTAATTTAATGGAAAATTTTAAATCATTAAACTAAAAAGGTAAATCTGAGGGTATAATTGGTATTTTTGGATTTAAAACAGTTTCTTCAATACAACAGCCTATTAAAATTACGCACTCAATCGATAAACTACTCAATTGTTTTATATGAAGTCTTGTACCGTTGCAAAGTCTAGGTGGGTTCAAATCTCTCTTTAAAATAATAAATGCTCCTATTTTTAAAATCAGTTTATGAAGTAAAACTCCAGAAAGTGTATAAGAATTCAGATATTTAGATATTCATTTGTGCGCCCTCCTAGGAATTGCGTCCGGGGCATAGGCTCCTCTAGACCCCCCTACTACGGCCCTATATATATGAATATCACTTTAGCCATTTAGGAGTTCAATAACGTACACACGTACAGAAAAAATGTATATACATATTTAATTTAATTAATGTATAAATCTACGAGTAAAAATATCATAGTAGCTTAATGATGTGGCTTTTCTAGTTAATCATTGTAAATTCGTTCAATTTCTTTAACCGATCTGAAATAGTTTAACTGTGGGCATTTCTTACGAATATTTTTTTTCTTATATAAAAAGAAAAGAAATATAATGCAATAAATTTTAACTACGCAGCGAATGCACTATTTTGGATCGAATATATAATTATGGAGTGGTATTAATTATAATATACTAATAATATAGTATACAAATAATATTTGTTATAGATAAGTATAATAATGTCACAATGAGGTATTACAAACGTGAACGTTTGTTATAAAAACAATTACGACAATTTCACGACTAAATATTCGAGAAAACCCTATTATACAAAAATATAAATCACAATACTATAGTTTATGATATAATATTTTTGCTTTTGATTTCTATTAAAATTAACTACACGAAAATGATTTAGATTATTTTTTATTGCCGCTCATTAAAATATTTTCTGAAAATTTTTTAATTATTCATTTTATAGTTTCTGTAAATGAAAAATGCTTCTAACTATATAGCTCGTGAATAAAGGCAAAACCAATATATTTATTTATTTTTTTCATAACACCCACTGTCATTATCAACGTAATTAATAGAATATATTTCACACGAAGGGTCAAACGCGTTGTGCAGATTTTCTGTAGGTCCCTAACAAGTGGCAATTAATAAATTTTACGAACGCCTACCCATTGATAACGTTATTTAAACTCACCATTGCAAAAATTAAATTTTAATAATAATTCTGTAAAAAAAATAAAAAAAAAAAATTATAATTAAAATAACTATGAATAATTTTTACCTGGATCGTACACTTTCATGGATGTTTAATATTTTTGCACGGATCTGTGTCTACTAAACTGACCCTAGTCTGTACCCTGCGGTAACCTTGGTTTGTCACTCGGGTCGAGTGTTTTTTTTATTTATAATCCTTTCTGTCACATAAATATAACAAAAACATACATAATTTATATTTCATAATTTCCATCAACTGTTTAGAATATTATTACATTATTATCACATGCAATAAAATGATTATCGCACAATATTACTAAAACTTTAATAATTTTTCAATCTATGTTTATTTACACAAAATTATGTCTGAAAAAACTTAATATAAATTAAATTGTAATTTTAATAATAAAGCACTCGTAGATATTGTATAAGTGTAATAATCAGGGCTTGGATTTAAATGCCCTAAAAATTCTAAAAAATGTCCCAACAAAATTAATAATTTGCCCTTTTAAAAAATGCAAAAATAAAGTTAACATTAAATTTATTATTATTATTATTTATTTATTCATTTAACATTTTAAAATTGTGTAGCTACGTTTAAAATTTTTGATTTTATAATTATAAAAAAAAATAACAAGTAAAAATTAAATTTCACAAATTATATTTTTATTACGCTGTATAATAAGAGCTTCTTTAATATTTTGAAATTTAAATTATCGACGGTAGTATACTAACAATTTTTTATAAACTGAAAATACACTCTCTACATCAACCGGGGTGATAGGAGCAAATTTGAAAAATGTAATGTCGTTAGGAGCCAAGTCTTCTAGAACAATATTTTCTAAATCAAAATTTTCTTCTCGTTCTTATATTTGTCATATTTTTTTAATTTGTTTAAAGCCTTTATTTTATTTAAAATGCTGTCAAATTTTAAACTTATGTTTTTTCCAATTTGACTTGATGATTTTTTCATAGCATTTTTAATTGTATCTATAACATTAATGTACTCTGTTAATACTAACTCTGACGTTTCTAGCTTATTTATTGCAACTAGAAGGTTACTAAAATTCGATTTAATATATATTAATTTGGTCTATAAAGAACAGTCACTAAGCAATTTATGACAATTTGCGATTGAAGATGCATATTCTTTATCAAATTGGTTTATAATGGCTTGAATAATTGGAAAGTGTTCACAATAATATAATGCTGCAGTTAACCACATACCCCATCGCGTCACTATAAGTTGAGGGAGCAAAGGAATACTAGGAGCCATGGTTGTAAATGTATCCACTCTAGATGGCGCTTTTAAGAAAATTTTCTTTGCATTCGAAATTTATTGATCGACTTCGGAAAATTGACCCCGGATTCATTCTAATACTCTATGTACCCCCATGCACCAAACAAGTAACATATATCATTTTAAAAAACAAGGAACTTAAAGTTTTTACAGCCTTGACCATGTACTTTGTACCATGTACTATGTATTTACTACGTAATGCCACTCTATATAAGTCGTTTTGTCTATGCAGATTCAAATATTTTTATTTTATTTATACTTCCTAATTTTTATAACTGTATTTTCATAATTTTTACAAACGTAATTTTTTCTTACAGAGGATTCGTCTGGTAAATTTTTCTAAAATTTGACGAAAAGTTGGTTGATTCAGTTTATGTAGTGGTATATTAACAGATAGAAATGCATTAGTTAAGTCTTCAAATAAAGGCGATTTTGATACTGGTAATAAATAATTCTCCACGCTAAGCATTTATTTATTTAGATATATATCAATAATTTGTTTATTTATTTATATTATAATAATACTTGTGATTTTCTAAACGTCGCTATAAACATAAAACTTAATTATTTAATAACATCGATTGCTGTTTCTGTTTGATAATAAATGTCTTTCTAGATTCCAGGAAAGTGCTTTATTATATTTATTTAATCCTCAAACCGTTGTGATATTACATTATATGGAACTCGCGTTCTATGCTATCTACATGAGAAATGTATCTACCACAATTATTGTTTGTTGGCGTTGTATGTTATCTACAATTTTTCCCGCAATCTGTAGATTGTAGGTGTTGTCTGGCCATCTGGGTATTATTACATTAATGAACTTTTTTTTCATGTCTTCAAAAAACTGGTCAAAAAGATTCTTTGATGTATTGAGTGAACGCCACCACTCTTCCTTTAACTCCCATTCCAATAAGTTGGTGGCACCACGTGATTTTATGCTATATTATACTTTGACACGTCTTCACATAGACTCTATAGATTGGATATTGGCCCCTGTTTTAAAAATAGATGACTTGAATTTGTGTTGTAAAAATAATTGTTTTCTTTTTGTTATAAGATTTTGTAAAATTATAACTTCCCCCTCCCCCCTAACCAAGGCTCTGGAGTCGCCCCTGATTTCTAGATCAATGAAGTACTGCTTTTGGTTTACAGTTTTATGCATACAGTCGTGGTCACTTAAATTGCTGTAAGCTCTCTATTCGTCCGAGTTAATGTTTATATTTATACGGTTATACTTGCAATATTAGTCTCCGTACAAAGTAGATATCACCCGAAAGGTAGATAACATATAACGCGATTAAAATACAGGTAGATAGCATACGATGCGAGTTTCCATTATATTATTATAGCAATATAACTAGTAGTTATACGAAATAGTTATAAATTTATGTTAAAACCACTAACTCCTAATTAGCATATCCTTAGTACCTACTAGGTTTCTTGTGGTATTTTCTTAATCTAACTATAATCACCAGCACTTAACTATAGAATGAATAAAAATATTAGAAAATAGTCAACACTGTATTGCCTCCTATATCAATAACATTTTGTCACAAAAATATGACTAAAAAAATAAATAAATATATTTATAAGATTTGGTTTGCTTTCGAGACTATGTTCAAGCAAACAACTTATTTTTGTCGTTTTGTATTATAGAATAGTTCCGACCGAACAATTGCTTATATAACTGAAATAATGCTGTTCCTAATATAAAAATAACTCGTAAATTATATGAAATATTTCGTTCGGTTTACATGGTTTTCGAAAAGGCTTTATATACCTATATTAGCTTATATTAAAATCAGCGGTTGGTCTTAATGAAAATACCTCAAAAACATCGAAATCAAAAATAAAGGAGTGAGGATAACGAAATCATATTCATCACATATGTACAACCTATACTAACATTCCAACATTATGTAAATGGTTCAATAGTTCAATGGTTCATTAAGTTCACGTGTGGTTTAGTTTAGCATGCAAATTCCTTCGGGGTCTAAATTTATCATTCTCTCTTTTTAACGATCTATTATGAAATCATTAGTGTTAATAGTTCTCTGTCACTAAACGGAAAGTTGATTCGTCTCTATAGCTAATGGATATTGCTTCGAAAATCATTAATCGATATTAAGTCTAAAACGAAGTTCTTTTTTTTTCTTTTTGGTATTATATATTATTCCAAAATATGTTTGAACCATCGTCAAACCATAGGTACTAAAGCAATGCAAGTATTGTTAGAACTTACATTTTATTTATTTATAAAGGTGATTTATACCAACATAATTGACATATGATACGTACAAGGAATAGAGTCAGTATACATTGTATACAGACAATATTGGCAATTGACAATTAACATCATTACGTATTAATTAATTATCTTATGAAAAAATTATTGGTTTTTTCATTGTAAATTTCAAAAACATAATACTATATTATACAAAATTGTTTAATTTAAACATGAGTAAGAAACCTCGCAATTAATTAACCCTATTTGAGCCATTAAACAATTAAACCATGTATTATAAGATCGCATTAAAATTCAAATAGAAATTATTAGACTAAGTATTATAATCACGATGATGTTTTCTCAATCCTCACAACTCGAGAGATTAATTTTTTTTTTTAATAGGTTCCCAATTTTCAATAGCTCCCAACATATTTATCCTGGATAGGATTTCTGAGAGCTTTGAAAATAAATTCAAATGTCGGTGATTGTTAAAAAGCCTAAAATAACACTATAAATGAAATCCGCTGTTCCGTAACGGAAACCTTTTTTTTTTTTAGGACATGAGGAGGAGAGTCGATATTCTACCAGTTAGGAAACTTTTTTATACGGCAGAAGTTATCTTTGTCGTAAAAATATATAATCTTAAAAGAAAACTATCTCAAAAGTTTAATACACAAAACACAAACTTAATAATATCGTAAATTCTCCACACTACCATACCGTCCCCTCGCTAAAAAAACGCATATCACAGGGTTACATTTATGTGCTACGGGAACTATTTACCAGGAATTTTATATTTAATGATATCACAATAGTGTTAAAGGTACAAAAGTATACAATCCTTCGATAGTAAATTCTAGTTGGCCATGCTCTTAATTAGTAGGATAGTGAAATAAATCAAGGATTTTATTAAGACGCATCATGTTGTTAACAAAAGTACATTTCACGAATTCAAATAAATATTTAGTGATATTGTATTATACGGTATGATATGGCAATATGTATTTATTTTACAGTGTTATTGTATTCAGTATTGTACAGAGCTATGGCACAATATTAAATATTTCTACTAAATTTACCGAATTTTTATACGAAATTAAATTAAACGATATTAGGTATTTTGATGTCAAATTATTAACTATAGGGACTTAAAATATAGCCTGGATATTTTGGTATATTAAAGTTATATGCGTAATATAATATCTTAAACTGTTAATATTAAATTATTTATATAAAATTCCAAGTATTTTACTGAAAAGTGATAACCTTTGACGGAATTATTATATACAGTATTATTCACCATTTTTATATATAAAATCTGATCCACCTACTGATCATCTCATCTCCTTTCCTTATTCGTTTATCATACCCAATATTATATTGATTTCAAATGTATGACAATATTTTTCTTACATTTTTCCCTGTTTCTCTTCCAACCACTAGTTGCTTTTGCAATTTTTCTTTTTATGAACCATGTTATTAAAACGTACGGATTTTTTTTTCAATTTTATTGCAAGGTTTATCATAATATGCACATAATAGATAATTTGATTAAATAATTAGTTTTAATTTTTACACAGCATATCACATGAATTGTTAAATATAAATTCCATAACAATTAATATAATTTAATGCAAAATAACGATTTTACCGAAAATACAACGTCAATTTATTGATAATTAAATGTCTGCAAAGGTTATAGGAGATTTTATTTCAGTGACAAATAACAGAAAATAATAAGGGTATATACTCATTAATCTAGTTTGTAAATTGTAAACGAATAAATACGACGGTCGTTATTTTAATCGAGTCGTAAAAAAAAACAAATTTTATCGAAAATACGTCAAAAAATAAATAATTACATGAAACGGAGAAGTACTATCATAGTCTTTTTATTAATTTTGGTCAGAAACATAATAATATTTTTTTTTTCTAAATATATTTTATATTTAAATATTAATTTATTACAATAAATAATTAACAAAATTAGATTAAAAAAAAAAAAAAAATTAAATTAATGGCTATAGCTAATGAAGTTGTATACACAAGATCAATAAAAAACAATAAATAAATAAAATATCATAATGTTACATATAAATCGGCGATTACCATTATAACTAAAAATTTGTATATATTACCTAGAATCCTAATATTATAATCATCGCAAAAATATTTTCAACGTTGAGAAATCCTTTTCAGAGAAATAACATTATAAATCGTTTAATCATATTATAATCAAAACCATAGTATTGTATACCAGCTCAGTTGCCGCCGACGTATAATCTTTATAATCTTCATGTACGTCATTTAAATATTCCTTGGCGGATGGGTTCTCCGACGCTGTAAACATTTCCAATGAATAGAAAAGAAAATCGCTTGCTTATAATATTTTATCGCCATCGATATTGCTCGAACATTTCCTAATGAAGAGCGATATTATTTGTTCGGCGTATTAAAAACTATTACCAGTCGAACGTATAATTTTCCGTGAACATCCTCTGCAGTGATACGTATAAGTATCTGAATTATGGTACACGTAAGTATGTACACTAACTAAAAAAAAATAATACCGTTGGTACAATCCAGCTGTTAGCTGTTATAATTTTTTTAAAATTTTCTTTCGAATTCTAGTAAAGACTTTTAACTCTATATCGTATCGCTTTATGATGTTATAGTATCGTAAAAGGACACGTGAACAATACACTCCGGCAGTATCTGCACTACGGAAGGTATGCGTATACGCACATCGTCTATCCAGTTTTTTGTGAAACATCCTCGGGTTTATGACAAAAAAAAAAAAAAAAACACTCTGTATTGTATCGCGGAACGTTCCCATACACACGTGCCAGAATCTTTTGCTCGGAC
Source organism: Sipha flava (assembly GCF_003268045.1). Taxonomy (NCBI): domain Eukaryota; kingdom Metazoa; phylum Arthropoda; class Insecta; order Hemiptera; family Aphididae; genus Sipha; species Sipha flava. The sequence continues at coordinate 1,247,679 of NW_020272878.1, forward strand.
ACTGCAGTGGTTCGCCACGTCTTTACACCGCCATGGCACGTCTCGTTCGTCCATTTAACCGTCTGACAAATGACCGGTCTCGTACCAAGAGCTGTGTGCAGGCTTAAAAATCTCACCAAATCCATCTAACATACCGGCTGACAACAACGATCCAAGCAGTACTTTTCGACCACCTTCACCAACATTGTATAACACGGCCAAACATTTATTAATGAGCTTGACGGTTCTCTGGAAAAAAATTGACTAACATAAATTTCATAAAAAAAAAAATTAATACAATCGTTTTTTTTTTTTTTTTATTATTTAAAAACACGTTTATAATGTGATTTAAATCTTTGTATAGAATTTTGTATACTAATTTGTATATGATTATAACCTAAAGTAATGTATATAATCATTTTAAAAATATTGCATGGTTATAAATAATATTAATAATCATACACTAACGATATGGCGCCGTAGATTAATTTTTTTTTTTTACTTAATACTATTACGAATATTTACTCTTTGAAATATAATTGTTTACATTTTATTCTACGGATTATTAATAATAATAACAACATTAATAATAATACGATATGAATTTGTTAAATGGAAATTTTTCCGTTTGACAAAACGTTATTTAATGAAAATTTCTTGGTTTAATGACAAAAAATAAAAATAAAATAATAATTTACATACAGAGAACTTTGTTGTACAGAGGTTTGGTTATGTAGTTCTATTCTTCTGTGTTTCTCGTAAAGTGGTGAGCAAATAAATATTTTATTATTACACGAGCGATAAGTGAGTCGATAGAAGACGAGTGGGTTTCATATATCAACCTAACCCGCAAATGTTCTATTACTCCGTTTCTGCAAGACATTCTATAACTAGCCTACATACTCAAACGTAATTCTCAGAGTAAATAAATTCAAGTATTTCCAATAGTTAAAATATAAAACGTTAACGAGCATACAAATTAATGCAATGCAAATGTATTCGATATCGTCAAGGACTGCAGTAGAAAATGTGCGCCCGATACATTACATACCCCTTCGCGGATAGTAGTTATTAACATTGAAGCTATCGAACATTATTTATTTGATTATTGTTTTGCACCATTGCATATGGAACCAATAGTTTCGATTAGAAATGGCAAATATTGTTCTATAGATTTTTTTTTTCAAATACTCGTAAATAAAATATTGATTTGTTACCTACACAGTCTTTAATATTTTGTACAATCTTATTATTTTAAACACAAGATGGTTAACATTTAATTTCCAAAGCTTCAAAATTACAATTCGAGTCACCTTAATAAATATAAGAAAACTCAGTTTTTTAACTAGAAATTTAAAAGAATCTTTTTCTCACGGCCCAAAACATTCTCTATATTTTAACCAAAAGTAAATTTGACAGTGAAATACTTGTGACGACAAAAAATGAAATGATACAAATGCAGTCCCATAAATGTCAAGTGAAATATTAAACAAAAAAATTTAACTTTTATAAATTTATCATGTAAATAAAATAAATAAATAATTCGTACAAAACTTCTAGTTTTTAGGGTTATTAAAATAATGCAAAAAGTTTTCCTTTCTTGAGAGAATTGAACCCTTCAATTTTCGTACGATCAAAATTTTACGAAGAGATTTTATCGAAAATAATTTTTTTGAAATTGTACACATTTACCAATCCTCTACCTGCTAAACAATTCTATAGTTAGTACATTTTAAAGGACTTCACTAAACAGTATACGTGTTTCAGATAAAATATAAAAAAAATCAATGCATCATATCATTAAACATAATACATACTTTATTAATACAAAAAGTCAGATAAAATATAAAATTGTACAATTAATCTTCTTTTAAATAGATTTTTAATATAAATTATTTTAAAACAATAACCAAAAATTAAAGGAAAAAATAGTTCTGGCATTAACAATTCGTTTTAAGTACCTTAATACTGAATTATGGTAAATATTACCTTCTTGATTCTTTTTTAAGTTTAATCGGTACCAAAACTTAATTCCGGAATCGTCAATTTGTTATATAATATGTTTCATTTGTTCCTTAATATTTTTGTTTGAAATACATAAACTGTATATAATGTTCGCTATTTAAGTTCAGTTAATGAAAAATTTATTTACAATTTTACAATAATATAGTTCTCGAAAAATTGTAATTTACCCAAGTGCACTCGGATACTATATCTCTAACCATTTTTCTGTAGTCATTAAAAAACTCGCATGGGTTTTGTATGCATGCGTGATTATATACATAACCTTGACATACAAACAAAGTTCTTGAAATTTTTAATTAGGTTTTTACTATTAATTTAATCCAAAATAGAATAGATTTTGTTCGTAATATTTATTTGAAAATTGTATGTTTGTTGTTTACACAATCGTTTTAACTGTCAGACACCGCAGATTTCGTTTAACACTATTGTTTTATATTTACGTTTTTATGTTATTCAAACCAAGTTTTACCAACATCGCAGTAATCGCTTTTCGACGTAACGACAGTTTTCATTTCGAAATCGTCAAATTACGAGAACGCGTTAAAATAACAAGCACCTATATATATTAAAATATAGACTACTACAATATAATACTACAATGATAAAGACTCAATTACCTTTGCAAGCAATTCTACTGGCATGCAATTAAGTATGGGTGTTACGATGTTTATTACTTTCTTTGTGTTTCAAGGATTTCAGCTTGCTATTATAAGTACTTCGTGTTTATTGTTTAAACATTTTATATCGTTAAATTTAGAAATATAACATTTCCATGGTGAATTTCAGTTTAGGTAATTCAAAACTCGAATCCACAATCGTTATTTCAAGGAACTTTTTTTTGTACGGGGGTGGGAAGGAGATAATGTCATACTTTTTTTTTAAAAATATGTATACATTTACTGAATATTGAATATATGATGACTTACAGTTTCAAATTAAATTATTCTTTTTCTCCTTCTTTTATGTTCGAGATCACCATATTAACTATTCAACTTCCAAAAATCATCAATGTAATTTTTGTTGTCATTGGCTAAAATAAGTTCCATTGTACATATTATTTTCATATCTGGTAATTCGCATTTCGAGACACCTGTTTTTGGCCGGTTTAGGTATCCCCATTCAAGGAAGGGCAATTAGAAAAAAATCTAGTTCTTCAACCTCACTATAGATTCAGGTATCTCCATATTCTACAGCTCATCCATCGGGTCCTTGGTGAGTTTTCGAGCTCACAATTTGTCATCATATAACTTGTTCTTAATTTAAGCCTGAATTTTGTAGGTACCTACGGTTATTTCTTTGTTTGATTTTTTCGATTGTCGTGGCTACCTTCCTTCGTATTTTGGGGGGAACTATTTCATTGACTTGATATATTTTGTCTATGGGTTGACTTCAAACGTTCTGAGACTACGTGTGGTGGTATCATTTATTGCTACGTCAACCTTCTTTTCATGCGCTGAATTATTCAATAATGGTGCTGTATATTCTGCAACAGCCAAACTTAATGCTAGCCATGATGTACGAAGGACATGAAGGTGATTTTCCTATAACAAAACTATGATCATTCGTAGATAATTATTCCTGGTGTGTACCCCTTTTTTTGTATCCTGACAGTGGTGCTTGAACGTGAGTGATCTGTCTAATTCTCCTCCAAGGAATTTTGGAGTGTCGTAATGTTTAAGCTCTTGTCCTTGCCGGCTCACTTTCGACTCGTTCTTAACTTATCTATTTTTAGGATGAAAAGCACAGACTTATGATTTACTAGAATTTGGCCTTAGGTAATTTTTATCGTAGAACATCAATAACTCCTTCAGAGTTCTTGTGAACTTATCTTCAACTTATTTAAATTTTCTTCCATGTGGAGCTACAGCTGTGTCATCAGCATAGGTATCTTTTTAATATTCAACCTTTATGGTTGGTTTTGCAATCGAATATTCATTCTCCACTCTTTTTTGTTATCAGCTAGCCTTTTCAATTAGGTTTAACTTGTTAGTCCAGCCTCGGAAATCATTTGTTTGACAAATGAAGTTTTCGGACGTCCTCGGTTCCTTTTCCCTTCAAGTATCGCTTTTATTATTCTATGGGTTATTTAACTTTCGTGTCTCAATATATGACCCATCATGTTTCATCGTTTTGTTCTGATGGCTTTGATTATCTTTCTTCGTTAATTTATTTCATTTAGTATGTTTTTGTTGGTACGGTGTACTATTATTCTCCTACACCAAATTTTGAAGCTTTCCAGTGTTCATTGTTCTACCTTATTTAATATCCATGTTTCGTAATCATAGAGTGCCACACTCCATACATAAACTTCCATGAAACGTTTTCTCAACTTAATACTCATGCCACACATCTATCATTTGCAAAATCACTGTTTTATTATAACATGTTCATACTGGTCTATTACGTCTGGAACTTGGATTCGTTGTCTATAAAGATATCTGCTGATATGTACAGAACCCTACACTAAATATTTGTCAGGGCCCTTTATAAAACTTCTTAAAATATAATTTACTCTTTATATATACGAGTATATAACAATTTTAAAAATAATATTTGTTTTTTCATTATACCGATTCAAATTCAAGATTCATAAGCATTTCAACATTAATAATGTCTATTTTATTTTTTTATTACAATATTATTTAAATTAAAAAAGAAAAAACAAGCATATTTTAATTTATATTTAATATATTTTTTTTTTAAGTTAAAATTTCATTTTGCGGGATTTGAGCTCAGTGAACTTAGTAATGATATCGTCAAAATTGATTTTCGAAGCCAATCCATTCATTTTTAGGTAATCATTGGTTAATCCGCATTTTGAACTATCAAAATAACTAAATATATTTATATAATATTATTTTACAATATTATTTAATGTAAAATATGTATTTCTACTAAAATTTCAAAAATTACAAATAAATTTCAACTGGCCCATGGGCCCTTAAAATAGCCAGGCCCCTATACTCAAGGTCAATCAGCCCCCCTCCTTGTATATACAATGGTATACTATACATTATCCTACGCTCTTATTACAAATCTGAATTGAAAATGATAGAAGTATATAATATATGTTTTCAATATTATTATTATAGAGTGGTTTTTTTTTTTTTGAAAACAGCGCAAAATTTAACAGTTGATGGATGTAAATATATTTATGTCTAAGCGTGTTGAACATGGCATGATGTCTCCGTCCAGATAAAAAATATTATTACAGACAATATGAAATCATTTAAATTCATGTTTACATTAAAAATTGTATGAAATGAGCATATCGGTTTATAACGTACCACGATATATGTATGACTAACCCGGATATTCGATGAAAGTAATACGTTCAGATTGGAGTTCAAAAATACCAACTAACGACCAGTATTTGTTTAGAATCTTATATTATAGCAGTTGTAATATAAGGTCGTCTTAATTTCCGATCAAAGAAGTTGAAACATCATCGTTCGTTAATAGAGCGTGGAGTGACTCGTTGACCGTATATTATATATACCGAGTATACGGATACGGAGGCTTTGATGTACATATAAAAATGATCAAATTATCCACAATACACAATAAATGTTTATTAAAAATATTCTATGTTTGATAATATGGATCATATTTTATATATGAATAAAAAAAATCTCTTTTACGTCGGTACATAAGCAATGCGCCCGTGATGAAACTAAACTAAACAAAAGAAATATTGACAAAATAACCAAAATAATTTCAAATGTTGATAATATATTTGATTTTAAATAATGTGGTATGGAGTTTATTATTGATTATTTATTATTTTATGATATTTATAAGTAACCAATATTTTAGTTTGACGTTTGTAACAATTAATCTAGTGATTATAACATTATAATACAATAAATCTATTTCTGAACTCATTTTAAATATTTGCATATTCATAAATTAACAAAATTATGATATATTTTTTTTTTATTCCGTTGTCACAAAAGACTTAAAATTTTACGTACTATCAATAGTATTATACTACATAGTACTTAAAGTATACATTCAAGTTTTCCATTTAGAATGATAAGTTTTGAATTTATAAATATAAAATATATTGAAAAACTTTGATGATTGTACGTTGATTAATTATTTCTACAATCGTATGTTTTGGAAATTCATTAGTAAAATTACCTGCATTGTCTTAACGACGTATATTGGTTAATTGAACTAAACAATGTTTTCCGAACGTTAGGCACGTAAAAGATTTTCATCTAAACTTATTTTTTAACAAGCTAATGGTGTGTAATCGCGAATGATTCGGTACAACATAATTATATTATTATAAGACTCCATGGGTAATGACCCCTTTTCAGGTAACCGTAACATAAGCATTAAAGTCTACGACTCGAGTGTTCGTCATCGGATAGAAAAATATAATAATCGAATAACGCGTGATAGGTATACATAGTGTGTAGTGTATTGTTATAGGCCGGATCGGTTAAACTCGTTAGAGTCCGTCGACACTATGTAACGTTTATAAGTTCGCACTTCGAATAAAGTAAAGGATTAAAAAATGGTTAAGACTCGTGAACAAATTGCTATTATGAGTTCATTTATTGACCGTTCATGTACTTGGTTACAATACGACTGGTTATACGGACGGCGAGAGGCGTCCGGTTAATCCAAAAATGCTTACTTGCATTACTCCCCACATAAAGGACTAATGCCTACGCGTACATGTTATGTATACATTCATAATAATAGTTATAATAATAATAATAATAATAATAATATATATACTAAATACTACTCGCTTACAACAGTATAATATATAAGTGTGCGGTTAGCGAAAACTGATGTAAATAATAAAATCGAGCCTGAGGTGTGGTTATGGAGAATACCTAGTATTCCGTAACTTTCTGCTTGCAAAGTAAACATAAACGCACACGCTCGCACTCGAAATAGATATTAATATACTTATGCCGGAGCCTATAATTGTTTTGCCTATAACGCACTTTGTATGATACGGAAAAAATAAATAAACTGTGTATTACAGAATTTTAAAGAATACAATAAAATCTTATTTATCGAATTCATGAATGCAGATACACTTTCATTAAAAAATGTTTCGTACAATATTGGTTTATGCTAAATGTAGAAAAATAACATAATTTTATGATATATTTAAATCGATTTTTAGAAGGAATGCGCTCTTCTTTGTTTACTGCATATATATCACAGGCTACCGAAATTCTAATGGATTTGGTGCTTATGGAAGGAATGAAAAATAGATCAAAGCATTTGAGGTCCTGATATTTCCGGATTCGAATATTACTCCTATATTAGCTTTTACGTCGTTTCTCAAACAGGACGAGTTCGAGTGTTTTAGCTATATAATAAGTGTTATGTAACGTTTGTTATATGTATATAATATGTATTATACAGAAAGGCAATTGAGGTACAAACCTCTTATTCGTGCGAGGATAATGCAAGGATGTGAATTGTGGATATTGCGGAAATTAGAACAAAATAAACTGTAGGCTTTTGAAAGAGAAATGTTAAGAAGAATATTCGACTAATGTTGATGAAAACCTGGGAGAATGGAAAACTCGAAATAACGAAGATCTTAAACACCTGAACCAAAGGCCTGATATAATACGGAAAATAAGGAATGGGAACTTTATCGAGTAGGAAATACATGAAGGAAATAGGGAGAATTATAACCAATTGTTAAATATAGAAATCCTCAAGGAAAGAGATCATTGGGATGATCGTGGTGGAGATAGGAAGATGAGGTATGTAAGATTTACAAATGGTAGTTCCAAATGTTTATTAATATAATTTGTCAGTAGACAGGGGAATTATTTTTGAATGTATGATCTCAATGATCGATTACAAAGAAGAAAAATAAGAAGAAGAATATGTGCTCACTACCTGTTTTTCGGGCATCTTTTGCACTCTAAAGGATTTAAATTAAGAAAGGTTTATCATGACTATTTCATTTTCAACCGATAACTGTACAAACGATGTCCTTAAGATGTGACGCCTACACGAGCATGTATCAATTGTACTGAAAATCGCAGGTAAAGAATTAAAAAATGAAGGAATAGGAAAAAGGTATACATCAAATAAATCGATCAATAATCAAATGTAAAATAATATTGTATATCAATTGCGACAATAGATGAAAACGTGTATAATACTGTGTGTATAAAATAAAATAAAATGTGTACTATTACTACTTATTTTATAACTTACAGATTAACAGTATTGTACCTTTTGTAATAAACGTGCTTACTTTGTTGCGCTCGTAGTTACGTTTGAAAACCATTATTTTTATGATAATATAATTTTATTATTTGGAGATAGAACAAAATATAGACAAATATTATAAGTTTGTAAAATAAATTCGAAGATTGTATAGTATAATTTCACGAGTCGTGGCTAGTGCTTAAATTTTTAATGAAAATAGTTTTAAGTAAACGTGGTAAAGAAATAATTATTTACCAAAATTATAAATTTTCTATTAAAGAACTTATCTATATGTCTTTTCAGTTAGGTAGTTAAAAATTTTCCAGTGAAATTCATGTTCATATTTTTTAGTATCCCTATAACGGCACAATATATGTATATCATACAGGTAGTGTCCCAAAATTGGCACAATTTATGAACTCTGGTCTACACGGGCACAAGTAAAAGGAATTCAAATTATAATATGCAATTTATCAACCAAAGGTTTTCTTAGTTCACACAATGTTATACAATACACGCATATGTATAAATATTTTTATATTATAATATGCGAACGTATGAAAATCAACATTGATTAAAGGACAGGACGTCATCAATTCAAAATTAATTTAACTCGTGTTCACCAGAATCATGATATGATATTTTCTAATTACTAATATCATTTAAATCATGGGCATAATAATTAGTTATCGTATTATTATTTTTATTTGGATAAATTTTCGTTCTTTGGAACACTAATTGAAATCGGATCTATTTCACAGTAGTATAATATATGACTGTACAACTCTAAACATCACTGAGCTGTGTACAATGATAAAACGATAAGTTTGTATTGCTAAAAGAGACGTTTCGAACCGTCGCTGGATTAATAATATTTATTTATTTTTTATTTTTATTTATTTATTTTTTTTTTTTTTATAGATATTGACTGTTATTTGATTGATATTTGGCTGTTGGTACTATATCTTAAGAAAAAGTGCAATTTTTTCTTTTTTTCTAAAACTTATAATATTCGTTCGAAAGAGTAAAAAATATAAATCAACGATTGAAAAATACACATAAATAAATTATAGATAATAAACACAAGATTATAACGTAATAACACTATGGTACATTCAGAGCCGTGGTGTTAAGATTTGGCGCCCTGGGCAAGATTAAAAATATTTGCCCCCTATTTTATTTATCATTAATCATAAATCATAATGCATTTCATTTTTATTTGATTTAATTTTTTTTTTTACAACGTATTTTTAACATTAATTTGAAAAAAAAAAAACTAAATCTGATTGCAATAGTAAATATTAAACCATATTATTTGGAAATATTTTGTTCAGAATAATTTGTAATGGTCCAAAATAATTACACAACAATAATCATTCTCAAATATTTTATTTATCTAAAGATTAAAATATTATAAAAAAAAAATTTAGCACCCCTTTAAACCAGTGGTCTTCAACCACCGGTCCGTGGGTCATCCGCGGCCCGCTTTGTAATAATATGCGGCCCGCGATCATATTTTAAATTTAGCATTTACATTTTCTAGTTCAATAAAATTATAACAGTTAAGCTATCGCTATCAGAAATATAAATTTCATACTTTTTCTTCGAAATATTTGTACAATATGTCGGTGAGTAAAAAACGTAAAATATCGGATGAAAAACGCGTTTTTCAAGAAAAATGGTCCAATAGCAATTTTTTTAAATTATTAAATTTACTAATTTGTAATTTTAAATGTACCTACCTAATTTTAAAAATTCTAAGAATAAAACTGAATTTTTATATATAATACATGTTTTTACAACAAAAGTTAGTATTCTATACTTTATTTAGGTTTCATACCATTGCCGAAAAAGAATTTACTAAATATTATATTTAGAGATTGAAATAATATAAAATAAATTGCGAATTATATCGAGATGGATCCATTTGATCAATTCATAAATAGTGAATAACAAGTGTGTTGGACGACGTTTTTTTTAAAAAGGAATTTATAAAACAATTTTTTTTTGTTACCATTTTTGTCCTATACGTATTATGTTACATTACGAATTATTATAAAAATAATATTATTATATTATGTATGTGTTTTTCATATATAAAATGAATACATTAATTCATTATCGTCTGTTTATAATTTTTTTTGTTCATCTGGAAAATATTCATATTTTTTATAAACACCAGATAAAAAAAAAAAAAATTGAATTATTTATCCACAGAGAAAATGCGAGTCACGTTTACGTCGATATCCCTGGGACTGAACTGAATCGTTTCTTCTCTGTACAGTAACGAAAATATATGAAAAAAGTCCTCTTGGATGACTAATGTCCTTTGTACGTGCTCGAGACTGATGATTAATTTTAACATTTAATTTCAAAAAAATAAATTAAATAAAATAACCGAAATTATTATGACCCATATTCTTGAAGTCAACAATATTATTATAAGCTATACAAAAGGTACAAATATGCATTTTTATAACCAAATACGATTATTTACATTTTAATTGTCAAACTCGCACACACATTTCAACTGCTAAGAAACAAAATGGCTTTTACTTCAAAGGTCATCTTATGAAAAGCTGATATTAATGTTAAAAAAAACATCATAACTATATTAACTCTTAAACGTGCTTACTATCTATTAAAATATTAATATATCATTTTACTGAAGATTTTTTAATTGAAGCTTAAAATTATTGATAAGCACAAAAATAAAGTCACGATTATAAAAAATAAGACATTTTCAACGTGTATACAACCAATCGTAGAACTTTTTTTAGTTTTTATTCAATAAATATATTAGAAATTCTGTTGGGAAGAAAACTTAAAATCTGAAAGGTTATGAGTAGTAGCTTATATCAATATTTCGTATGTTTATTTCATATGTATTAATATTCTTCATTATCCGGATGTAAATCTTTGATTAATTAATTTTTTTGATAAGTGAATAATGTTTTCGATGTTAAAGTAAAATAAAATTTGTATACCTACTCAAGATAATTATATTGTTATATTCAATCTATTATTTTGTCTACAGTAAAAAAAAAAAAAAAAATATTTTCATATAGAAACCTATTTGATTACTGTTTTCTTTAACGGTCGACAAAAACAATATTAAATAATCGTGTCAATCCATTTTTAATAATAAATAAGTGGATATTAATTATGTTAGTTAAATTTGAAATGTGAGGTATAAAAAACAGAAAAAACTAACAAGGAAAAATAATCCTAAGGAATAATAAATTGTTTTTACTAATGTGTGTTTAGGCTAAGTATAAAAAAAAAAAAACAGCGTTACAACATTTCAATTTCTATAAAATAAATTCGAAAACAACGTACTTGAATCAACAAATCAAATAAATCGCTCGCACAAAAACTATTGAGATTTTACAAACACGACAATGTAAAGCTGTAGTGATCATTATGCAGTATTTCTAGATTGTAATGATTTATTTGACTACAGTGTTTCCATGTAATATTTAAAATGACTATAAGTTTGATACATGATCAGATAATTTGTGGGAAATGAAAATGGCCGTAAAAGTATATAGTAATCGTGTAAAATCTCCTTAAAGCAAAAAGTTTTAAAATTTCATATTGTTATACAAAGAAAATCTGATATATCTATTCATGTATTATTTATTTGTTTATAATTAAATTAAGTATTTCGAAAAAATCCCATCTCGAGTTTTTATCAAAATAGACTTTTCCGCACTTTTATTTCCATTTACTCATACAGACCGATATTTTATGAACGTTAAAGGCCCAAATTTGTTTTCTATTGTAACAAAATATCCCCTTTTTTTTAACAAAATTTCGAAAAGGAATCATATTGTTGACATGATGAGCTTTTTTTGAAATTATCAAAACAAAAAAAAGAAAACAGGTATTGGAAACACTAAACTACAAAAGCACGTAGTTATAAGACATTTTGTCAAGGGAAAAGCGTAAAATAAAAATAAAAGATAGGTTGTTCATTTATCAATAATTTGTAGATTTAATAATAATCAGTTATATGGACACAAATCTTAGCAATAATAGTTAAATAAAAATAATAATTATAAATAAAATCAGTGTTTTAAGTTTCTTGAAAAATTTTTATTATCAGATTTAAGCCCATTTTGAAATTCCCAATTTAAATTAATTTAAAAATTTAAAGCTCACCACATAACAGTTTAACAATTTTGAAGTACTCTCGCTAGATATTTTTTATGGAATGAAATATAAACAAAATCTTATTAGAACCAAATACAGACTATTTTATAGTGGTACTCAAAATCCAAGTATATTGATCGAATCGTAATCGCCAAAAAAAAAAAAAAAATAAAAAATAATCTAAATAAAATCATTCCAAATTTCTATATTTTAGTGTCAATAAAATTTATTTTGTAAATATTTACTTCACTTAACACTCTATCGAAATTTGTTTGAATCGATTTGCATAGGTACCACAACTCCATATTAATTTTGTTTTAGGGTTGCGATTTTCATTGTGGATTATATATACTGACTAGTTTATTGAAACGCCTAAAGGACTTAGGGACTTGTAAGCTCAAGTGATATATCTGAATTAATAAGAAAGAAGTGGAATACATAACAGTAACGACCAAAACATAATAATTATACACATTTGTACAGCCGCTCATCATGAATAATAAAATATCACTATTAATATTAATTAGGTTTTATAACTAGGGATATATAATATTTAAATAGATTATGTGTTGTTAATGGTTATCACTAAATAGTTTTCAACATGATATTATATTTAGTATTTTCGTTATTGTAAATGTTGCTACTGTACCTACAATCTACGCGAATACATATTTTAAACAAAACTTACTACTGTCGCATTTCGATTGCGTTTAAAAATTAAATTAAGTTGTAAAGACTAATGAATAAAACATTTCTACGATTTACAGACTAGCTTTAGGTATTTGAATTGTAAAAATACATTTAATGTCTAAAAATAATTAATATATTCATTTTTATTGTGTATAAATGATTAAAGAAATAATGAAATTATATTTCAAACAATTTACTTTGAACACTCTAAGAGAATGATACCATTACAAAAGTTTAAATGGTTATTTTACCATCGTTTTATCCTTTTAATTCTTACGCTTTAGCAAGATATATTAGACAAACTGGCGTGAGATCAAAAAATATGTACAACAAAGTTGTTCTATTAAATAAAAATAATGACATAAAAAGGTTAAGATATGTCCGGATATGCTAAATATAATAAAAATTTTCCTTATTTTTTATGAAATTTATCTGAAAATGAAAATGAATTTAACATACATATATATATATATATATATATATGTATGTTATATACGATTGGACTGAACATTTATTTATTAAAATCTTTATTGATACCAATACCTATTTAAAATTTTAAGAAATAAATACAATTTGTATATTTAGATAATTTGTGTAAAATTAGTGAAAAATAATATGTCTACTTTCATTGTATCAATAATTATTTTAAAATGTTCTTAATAAATTAAAATAATCCTTTAGTTGCATTATTGAGTGTCACATTTTCAATTTAATTAATTTTAAATAAAATTATTTATAGCTTTTATTTAAGTAACTAATAAGAACAAAATGTTGTAATAAATCAAACCATAATATTATTTCAAACTCAATAATAATATTAAATAAATGTAATTGATATTTGTAATTATATCCTTTGTAATAATATCTGTTTAATAAATGTGATCATAATTGGATAGTTACAAATTTAATTTATCTTTTTAAATATTCATATAATAATAACAATTGTATAACTATTAATTTTAGCAAGCATTAAACAGAACACAATTAAAATATATATATAATATAAAAATAGTTTGGAGAAATTCAAGAGAAAAGAAGAAGAATTTCAAATATTCTACAAAACTTAATTGATACGTATAAAGAGCTTTTTATAACAAATTGCTTAAAAAAAGGATAGAAACACTGATATTTATAATGTTTTAAAATGTGTACCGTAGTTGTGAGTAACATGATTAATATTATTTTTAAATTTATAATACATTTTTACTATCTATTTTCTGTTTGTTTAATGAGATTTTAATAATTCATAAATGTTGGCTCTTGATCCAATATAATTAAATTGTTATTAATAATATAAAATATTTATTAAATGTATTACGAATTATTTTTTTATTTTTTTATTTGGATTATCTATATCATCACGTATTTCATTTATGACATATTTATTTTGTTTTCTAATAGTGACCTTATAAATTATTTTGTATCCTTACCAGCTATAAATACTTTACCTTGATTATACAATAATTTAGCATGTATCATTAAGTAGTTAAATACATTTGTATAACGATTATTTTTTATTTTACTAGTTATTTTATTTTTATTTCTAATAGAAACAATAAAACCACTTAAATTGTTTTGCTTTTTATTAATCGATATGATACTTAAATAATAGTCAACTATTAACTCACAAGGTTTTCATTTAATTTCATTGTAGACATTGGTTGATAGTTGTTGCTATAAAAAAAAAATTCTTACTGTCTCTATAAAACCATGTGCTATTGATAACATTTTCTTGGTAATATCATATACAAATATTATTTAAGAAAATCTTATTCGTTTAAAATCATTATAAATACTATTTTTACTGTTAATGTTTGTTTACGGTTTACTTTCTCAATAATTGAGTATAATGTTCTAGAAAAATGTAAACAATTTTTATATCAACTCAAGTGTGTTCTAGTTTGTCAAAATGGTATCCCGGTGTCTGTTATTTATTTAAATAATCAATTTAATGCATCTAAACATAATAAGCAACCATTTAGAATCGTATTGTAATTCGTAAGTATTTTTGAATAACAAAATAATACGGAAATGCTAGTAACAAAAGAAATAACATTTAACACATTGTAATAGAATATAATTTTAACAAAAATACGAGTATACAGCGAGAATTATGCACAATATTTTGTATTATGTTTCTAACGTATATTATGAGTTTTTCGATTTACTTTTATGAAAAATATGTAATCTATATCTTGTATCATAAGCATTTCGTCACAATATTTATTGATATTTCAACTTCAGTACTAAGTTAATAAATAATAGTAGTCATAAAAAACGTAGAATTTAAAATTTATATCCAAAAGTTCTAAACAGAAATTATATATAATTATTCTATTAACTTTATATAGGAAACATTATCACTATGGGCTTTAATAGTACTATGTAAGTTAAAATGAATCATTATTTCTATGACCACACACATTTTGTATTTTAAATATAAGTTAAATAAACTTTTTTTTATTTTATTAACTAATTAATATTCAAGATTAATAATATGTATACGATAAACGGTTCTGTACCTGTACAACGTATCGTAAGTTACCTAGTAGTATTATTAAGTTTCAGAAATTACAAAAATCCGATTCGGCACATATAATTTTCCACCGTAAATCCTCATACGGTTCAAACTATTCGTTTTGCTTCGTATAGTGAAAGTATAATATAATATATCGGCATGGGCAAAATAAGAAAGGCAAAATTGTAAGTTCATAAGTACAATGAAAATATCAGCATTGGACTTTCGATTAATTTTATAATTGCCAATTGATTTTAAGACCCAAATATGTCGGTATTAATTACGTTCAATAAATCCAGACTCTCTACACCTTTATTTTATAGTATTAATGTAAAATACAATATCATCCGAAAAATTACAACTTAAAGGGTATTATTACACTTTCAAGTTTTAATGCTGGGTATACGCATGTTAAGACAACAAAACAAAGCCTAGACTAAACTTTTCAAAACGCAAACGGAACATTTTAAATTGTTTATAAAACTAAAAAGGAAACAATAACCAAACTAGGTGTGTGAACCCAGCTAATTACTCAATGATTGAAAAGCTGTATAATATTATATTTGATTGTATTTTTTGAATATTTAGTTATAATAACTAAACTGTATTTCAGTAATTTTATTTCTTAATTACATAAATATATGTATGGTTGATAAGTTAACTAGTTCGAGGACCTTCGTTAAGATAAAACGTCAATTAAAATGAAATCAATAACATAAGAGCTAAGATAAAATTTCGTAAATAATATTGGGAAAATAATATCTGTGATTCATCAAAGTGCACTTTTTTTAAAGTCTATTATCATATAAAATATGCTATATTTATTGAGGAAGCCAAATATTTTTGAGGGGTTTTAGGTTATATACACCCAAATAAGCCCGAATTGCATTCAAGGTCATGAGTTCGAAATATTTCGTGTTACCTTTATCGTTGTACACACTGTATTTTTGTACCAATATAATCTATAAATCACTTTTACTCTGTAAAAATATATTTAATAATTTTCCTTATTTGTTTTATTTTTATTTTTTTTTTTTTGAGGGGTTATAGATTGGACCCCTAAAACCTTCCTCATTGCTTATTTTCTGAAAATTGTGATATTTTGGGTAATAACAGCCAAATAATTGCACTGGATATATTTATATGGTCACATAAATATTTATAGAACACGTGACGAACGTTAAATACCCGATCAAAGTTCTAGACAAAATTATTTTATTAAACGATAAAAATACAATCAGTCCGTTGTCGAAAATAAAAATAATAATAATAATACATCTCGGATTTTAAGGGATGGACTTAAAGGGATGTTTTAATTATTTTCTACAATAAGACGCGGGAAATGTATTATTCGCTGTTATCTTTAACTAGATAGTTAAAGTAATACTGTAGGATTGCATACATTGCGTATGTCGTTGTTACGTCGTCGTTTTTGCCGTTGTATGCATAAGGCAGACTAATCTTTTAATTTTTACATTTTAGTTTGTATTTTTAATGAATCGATTCTTTTTGTTTTTCTTTATGGTCTCTTGCTATGTAATTGATATTTGCGCAACGATTCACAATGTACCGAAATATCTATTGTACTCTTTTATTATTTTTTCAAAAATCATTCACTTATGGTCATATTATTTGACCAGAAAAAAAGAAGAGGAGAAAAATAATGATATTTTAAATATTAATATTTTTTACTTATTCATGGGTAATACGTAAACTTAATAATTCAAACGAAAGCCCTAACCTAAACATTACCACCACTATGGCCGTAGAATTAAATTCATAATAATATCGGCATGAGTTTATAATAATTTTATTTAATCACTTCATAAACACATGTGTTCGCCTTATTGTCGGTGAGATTTCTATCAATCCTATTGGATTTTATAGAAATATTGGCGATCATAGTATCTTGTTTTTTATTCTATCTAATATAGATTACTTTGAACGTTATAACATGGATGTAATAAATAAAGATGATAATATGTACGTAATATTTATTGATGAACGATAACTCTAGACTATTATGCAAAATAATTATCGCTGCGTACAATAATTCATACATATACTAATAATAAAGTAATGGTTAGTTTTACAATCGGTTAATTTTATAATAATATTTAATATGGTTGTTTATTAGATTATTTTAATTCTTGGTAAATTCATAAAAACTATCAATCATATTTATTGCTATTAAATAACTAGAATATGTAAAATATGTAGAAATGTAGAATATGTATCTTGTTTCTGTTTCAAATATTTATACATAAAAGTACTTAAATCTGATTTTTGTTCAATATAATGACTTAAAAATAATATTAATTGCAATCTTTCTATTCTTAATTCAAAATCTGAAACTCTCATTAGCTAAAAACTATCTTTTATCTTTAAGACTGGCCTGTCTATTTAAATAAATATTTTATTTTACTAATATTATATAACGGTTAAAATAAATTGTACAAATACAAGATTACGATAATAAAAAAAAAAAAAAAATTCTTTGAAAAAATGATTGGAATTATAATTTCATAATATCAATTCATCTTGATTTTGAAAACAGTGAAATTAGTTAACAAAATATAATAGCTATTTAATATAAGAAACAACAAATGCTTAGATTTTACTTAATAAGGTATTTAAAAAAATTTAAATTTGGAGTTCGGAAATAAAAAGGGATTTACAAATTATATTAAAATTGTAATATTGTAAATTACCTAACTTACTTCTTTACTTCCGTAAACCAGCTAGTGAAAAAATATTATGAGTTAATACTATTAATTGTATCCACTCCAGGGTAAAATATCTAATAAGAAAATTTAAAAAATAAACTTCAGACGTTATTTCGTGTAAAAACATACACTGTTATAAAAACTATTATATTTATAAATGTAAATTGTAATTGATTATGGTACTAAATATCGACGTTCGGTAAAGTACCCTTAAGTCGCTTATTATTCTTTTATGTTCGTCGTTCGATTTTAAATATTTTATACAACACAATCGTCTACTCTTTGTTTTCCATGGGCATTTACATTCGAGGATTTTTCGATTGAATAATGAAATACTCTGAAACCGATTAGATTGTAAATATTAAATAAAAAGAATGAAATAAAAAATGAAAAACTATTAAATGATTATTAGTGGTAAATTAATATATAAATAAATAAACAAATAGTTTATATATAGAAATAAATAAGTGAATATAAAAGCTTTTTTTTTTTTTTTAATTGTGTTACAATTAGTTTCAACAGTTAAGTGACATGAAACACAGTATTGTAATTACTTTACTTATAGATAAGAAAGACAATAAAATATTTGATTAAATTAAAAAGCCTGTATGGTTGAAAAATGATAAAATGTATAATATAATATCTTTTTGTTGGACCGAAAAGATATGTTTGATAATGAAAGGAATTTTGGAAAGGTTTAAATGGGAAATAAGTTGAATCCGTTGAGTTGATAGACTAGAGCAGGAGAAGATTAGGTGGCTAATATCACAAACCATAGATTCATTGTGGAATGTGCAGAGAGGAGAATCATTCAAAGTTAGTTTTGAAGAATGGGAAGGGAGTAGTGTGTGACCAAAACGAAAAGAAATGACAAAGGGGATATACTTTTCCTGGAGAGATTAAGGTTGTGAAACCAGGGTAGTGGTAAGATAGATAGAGATATATTTCTATATCAAGTGGCGAAGTGGAGTGGGAGTAATCTCCAGTGTTTAAGCCAAAGGTTGGATATATAAGACCTAAGAATGGGAGTAAAATCTGACCATGGTATTTGTGCGCTTGGGGGATAATCTGAGAGCTGCCGAGGACTTGGCTAATTTTCCGGCGAATTCGTTATCGGCGATACCAGTGTAACCAGGTAGCTATAGGAACTGAATATCTATATCAGATTCAGTTAAACAATATAAAATGCGTCTGATAGTGATTATAAGGTGAGAAATTTGGGATTTGAAAGCAGTAAAAGGGAGAGCTTGAAGACAGGAAAGCGAGTCAGTGACGATAAGGAATTTACCCATTGGTAAAGTTGAAATTATATTGAGTGCTTCAATTATAGCAAAACATTTTGCAGCGAATGAAGATGCTGTGGGTGAGAGATTATTGGAGAAAGAAATGTGAAATTCAGGGATGTAAAAGGAGTAGTCAGCTGACAGGGGAGACACGGAGCCATCGGTGAAGATAAGAATGAAAAGCGGGAAATTACTATGGATAAAGTCAAAAATTATGTTGTTCACAAAGTTGGGAGGTAAGGAATTTAAAGAGGTTCATGAAAATTGTAGTAAATTTTTATTAGTGTGAGTGATAGGGGCAAGTAGTAAAGATTGAAAATTGGTTAGCTATAACGGAAGCTTCTTAGTTTGGATAATGTAATCACACGTAACTGTAAGATAATGTGCTGTTAGAGTGAGGACTAGGAAAGACTTTTGAATATAACGCCAAGAATAGTAAATCTCAAGGAAGGAGTTAAAAATGTAGGAGTTTTTTTTGATAAATGTTTTAATAAGAATTTACTGGCAAGCAATTTAACTCTTATGTGAAGTGGTTATCATAATGTTTCGACCTCAATAGCAGTAGACGGAGTGGATATCCAGGCTCAAATTATAGACCTTAAACAAGAATTTTGTAGTTTACTTATTTTATTAAGGAGTGAGAGGGTAGAAAAAACAACAATAATCAAATTTGGCGCGTACAATATAATTATAAATAAGTAAAAGAGTAGTAGGGTGAGATCCCCACCATGACGTTGCAATGGATCTAAGAAAGTTAGACCAGTGAGTGGCGAAATTAGTTAGGTCATGAAGGAAGGAAACCATTGGAGTTTATGATCCATGCTTAGACCAGGGCCGGTTATAGGCGTAAGCGACGTAGGCGCAAGCCTACGGCGGCAAAATTTATATTTATATAGAGGCGGCATATAAGAAAAATTAAATATCTTATTTTTCACGTTTATTTTATATTTGAACATATTTTAAAGTACAATATACAAACATAATGTGTAGATTGATAAAATTCCAAATCAACAA
Organism: Sipha flava; assembly: GCF_003268045.1. Taxonomy (NCBI): domain Eukaryota; kingdom Metazoa; phylum Arthropoda; class Insecta; order Hemiptera; family Aphididae; genus Sipha; species Sipha flava. The sequence continues at coordinate 1,268,273 of NW_020272878.1, forward strand.
TCAATAAAAATATAGATTATTTTTCCCTGAATTGCGATTACGTCTCGACACATGTTGTGCCTTTACAATTTAATCGATAATGTCACAATGACTGTTGTGTGTCATTCAATCTTACTGTACAGTGTAGTGTAGGTACATTCTTAATCGAGCTCAACAATATAATTTTTTTATAAATTAACTATCAAGGCATATACATATATCAAAACTACATTACATAATAGATAAATAATATAAATATATATTTTTAATTTACTGTAAAATTATTATTTAAATTTAAATATCATTATTGGTATATCGCGTGAATGATTCAATAGTATACTTAAAATTAATGTCATTAGTAAATTATTACAAACTATATCATTAAATATTCTCGAATCAATCAATCAGATAAACAATACCAAAATATTTTTACAAATATATCGTAGTGAAGAAAATTTAGAAAAAATACTTAAACAAGTAAGTAACTTAGCAAATGAACTTGGTGTGCAAGATAGTTTTTCGTTAAATCAATTTCGAACTCGACGTAGAAAAACTCATTTTGATTACGAATCTCGTGATACTCCTATAACAGATCCTAAACAGAATTTCAAAATAAATTTTTTTCATCAAATATTAGACAATATGCTCCAATCAATAAATGACCGATTTATTCAACTTGAAGACCATAGTAAATTATTTTCATTTCTTTATAATATTTCTAATGTCAATAATTATGAACATTTAATGAAGTGCTGCAAAGATCTTCAGCTAGTACTTTCTTAAAATGACGGTTTAAATTCTGATATAAATTCTGTTGAACTATGTGAAGAAATAAATACATTACAAAGACATTTGAAAAATGAAAATGATCCAAAAGCAATTTTACAATTTATATGTGAAAACAAATGAATAGAATTATTTCCTAATGTATATGTAGCACTAGGAATTTTATTAACACTACCAGTAACTGCAGATTCAGCTGAAAGAAGCTTTTCAAAACTATAAATTGTAAAGAACTATCTAAAATCACAAATTTCTCAGGATCGTTTAGTTGGATTAGCCAAAATTTCAATTAAAAATCAAATTGCGAATGATCTTGACATTGACGATTTAGTTAAAGATTTTGCGTCATCAAAAGCAAGAAAAGTACATTTTTAAAAATTATACTAAATATTGTATTTTATAATAACTATTGTAAATTCAAAATTGTAATACCTTAACAACAACCTATGTAATATTAATTTAATAATTTCTTTTTTATTATATAATAATTGACGAGTATAAAATGTTTTTTTAATTTTTATGCTCCTTTATATGACAATTTTTCTATTAAAGTTATAATAAAACAAAAGGCGGCAATTTCGATCTTTGCCTACATATAAAAATTTGCTTGCACCGGCCCTGGCTTAGACCTAAATATTTGCAGTTAGAAACGTAAAATAAAAAAGCTTAACCTGAAGTATTATAAGTATTATTAAAATTGTAAATTAGAGCTGCGATTTTAATTTTTTTATACTCAGACGGAATTTTATTTACTTTGATGGATTTTTAATTCAAAACCGGTCGTACTTCACAAATACAACTATCATATTGGAGGCTGAGCTTTTATTTATTTATTTCTATTATTTTTTTTTTTTATGTAAATATTACTCGGCTTGTGCGGTTTTAGAATTCTTAAGATAGTAAAAATTTGATAGGTATATAATGTAATTTAAATATACGTAGTTTCCGAATCAAAAATACAACTTATAGAATATCTATTCAGGTGTTCAAAATTTTATATATATGAAATATTTATATTATTTTGTAATAAATTGAATGCAGTCATTTTATAAACTAACCTAATATCTGCATGCTGTATGTTTAAAATACATCTATCATAAGGCTAAATAGCAAATGTAAAAAATATGCATTATTTAACATGGAATTCTAGATAAATATTAGTTATATAATATCCGAAAATATGGTAAACAACGTTGATCTTTAGTACATTTTACTGGGAATATTTCAAGTACTAATAAAAAATATTTTTTAATTATTTTAAATATTTCAGGTAAATTTACAAATTATTATTATTTTGTTGATAAACATAGATTATTTTACAACAAAAATAATATTATAACTATACTACAACTATATTTTTTCTTTTTATATTATACAACTATAACTAGTCATATTTAAGTTGTACAATGTTTTTAAAAATAAAATCCTTCTTTATTTATTTTTTATTTGCAGAATGAAAACATTATGAAAACTACGAAGAATTTTTAATGTAAGTACGTTTCCCGTTAAAAATACAATTAATTTGAGATTTTATTTCCGACGAATTTTATTTTAATTGATATTAAGTGAAAAGTTTTTGAAGAATTCTCTTAACATTTTTATTCCACTTACTGTACTGATTTAATCAGTTACAATTATAATTAGTTGAAAAAAAAAATCGTTATTTTAATTAATAAAATATCTCGGTAGCGTCACAAAAAAATATATTATTTTACTACTTGATATTAATTTAATGTTTAAAAATAAATATGAAATATAAATCAATGATAATTTTGACCAGTAGTTGGGGAAATTCAAACAATCGATAAAGCTGATATTGCTTTGCTCATAAATCATTATACCCTGTATTGTACATTTTATGTAATTTAATTTCTTAAAACTTTATTTACCGATTAAATTTAATAAGTGAAATATACGTAAAATATTTCCCATATATTTGCAATACAACATTGTGCGACAAATAAGACAATGCAATTCAATATTATTTGATTATCGAACTATATTGATTACTTTCTTGTTTTTTTTTTCCTATATTCCTTCAATGATAAAAAAAAAAAAAAATAACAGATTTACCATATTTGTTATTTATATTGATATTCCCATAAAACTTATAATGATAATAATATGATCAAGCGTTTCTGGGATTTTAAATGTGTATACCATTTAATTGGGTTACGCATAATTTTACAGTGCCAAAAAAATTAATTTTGAAATAGAATTAATTAACTAATCCAATTTATAGCTCGTATGATCTCGTATCCACAAAATAATTAACATACAGAAATTTATATTGGATTTTTTGGACACGATAATAAAATTTCCAGCAATTTTAAAATGTAGAGTGTTTTTGAAAACATCAGAAAGAAAAAAAAATACCATTAATATTATGCTCAACTGATTTTGACTAGGTAAAACGCTTATTTTACTTCGAATAAAAAAAATATACTTCAGGGTTTCAATCTTGTTTGAAAAGTTTTAGCTAAGTTTAATTTGTGTCCTGTTAAGAGAAATATTGTTGAATATACAGCGTATACATACCTATAATTTAGTCCAGTGTAATTTGGCCTTTAAATTAATAACCATGTTGAGTTTGGAGTTGAACGATGCAGTGTTTTTTCCACAAATTAGTTAGAGTTGACGCATATATAGTACACCCACACCATTATAATTTCTAATTAATAAGTTCACCGAATATAAATACTAACAAACTTAGAATGTTATTTTTCTGTAGTTACAAATAAAAATAATGGTCAAATTTAAATTTGTTAAAAGAATCAACAGATTCTATTATAATATTTAGAACATCAATTATTGATATATGTGTTCAACGTTTTTTCGATTTATATAATATAATATTACCCGATGATAAATCATATGGATATACGATTCATTATTGAACAAATCTGTTAACTCAAGTTTCAGCTCCACCGAAAACATGCCATTAGTAGTTAGAACGAAAATAGCCATGTAATTGGAATAAAATGTAAACTATAACTGTGTTAAAATTAACCTCAATGTCTAAAAACAATTAGGTTCTGAAAACAAAAAAAAATGTATTTCAAACAAAGTTATACCTGCAATGTGGTTTGAGATTTGACCGTTGTCAGAAATTACATTTAGGATTACAAAGCTACTAAACATTTTAACCAGAGAATTAAATAAACCTTTACTTAACGTGATCAATTTCTACAAACGTATGTTTTAGTAATTTTATTTAACTTTATTTAGATTGTGATTAAATATAATAATTAAAAAGGAGTGTTACGGTTCAAAATAAAAAACGTACGGCAATTATTTGTTTGATGTTAATAAAAATTAAATTTCCATAGATATTGCCAATTTTCAATGGTTTAAACGGATTTCAATTCCCCAAAAATTATGGTAAAGAAATGTGAAATATTTAATTAAATCAATGCTTTATCACAGCAGTTGCTGACTCGGGGTCTATGAGCGAGTATAAGGCGTATGTAAACAAAATGTGTGATAGCTAAAAAATATTGAATACTGTTCAGTTGGATCAATACTTTTTTAATGGCCATAGAACATTAATTTACGTAGTTGAATTTGGGTTGAATATTGGAATCTTACCATTACTGTCAATTCTGCTAACAATAAAATTAAGATGAAATTGACGAACTATCACTCGTATCTTGGGTAGATGCAGATGTTAGTGGAAAACCAAGAATTTCAAATAAGTTTTCTGATGATTATTGAGGTAGATCCAGAACTAAAAAAAAAAAAAAAAAATCATCATGTCAGAAAGAGAGACGCCAAACAATTCTCCACATCAATCAATATTATCATTGCAAATTTTGTGGGATCGGGTGAAAGAGGAGAAGGGGAATGTAAATAATTGACATTTTACTACTGTCATATAGATATGACGCATGCATGTAGTGAGTGAACCTTGTTCGCTCTAAATGTTATGAAAAGATCTTGTTAGCGTGTGCGGTGAACTCAACAGCCATGTTTGTCCTAGTTGCCCATGGGTCAATGATCAATTTATTACAAACTTGTCCCGAGGACAATTGACGATAGGGCCAATTATGGAAAAAAAAAAATGCTTATAGTAATTATGAACGTAACATGAAATTTTCGGTTGTATTCCTACTTTCAATGAGCATGCAAGTGTTTGACAGGTCAGAGTTCAGTTACTCTTGTTTTATTCGATTACCGAGAACATGGGTGGGTCTAATATTTCATTAAGATAACTTTAACTATAAGGTCAATTACAAAAAAAAATGCAAAAAAAACCTACAGAAACACTTCAATTAAGTATTTATACAAAATTAGTTTAAAATATATTACACTTATTTGAGCTGGAACGAATAAAGTTAAAGGTACGGAGCGGTTTAATGAAATTTTTTTTTTTTGGCATTAAAATGTTCTCCATTAGTATTCAATCTAATATTTCAGTTTAACTGTTGATGGTATAATAAGAATTTAACGTATTATATAAATTTAAAGACTATGAGTATGAGTAAATTTGAATAAGTAGCTTAGGTAAGCAATGCAATTTTATATAACCCAGTTAAAAATGTTTCAACGTGATCAATATAGCATTTTTAAGATATAAAACTAATTCCATTCTTAAAAGTCTTCAAATAAAATTACCGATACGAAATGATGGAAGCAATATTTTTAATATCATACCATACTACTACATACATTACTACCATACATTACTATATGCTATCTACTATACTACTATGCTAATATACTATCTCTATGTATAATCGAATAAAAAGATTTAAAAATATCCTTCGAACAATGTATCATGAGTCTCTATGATTCAGCAATTTATTATTTGTTTATAATTTATAAGGATAGTTTCTAAAAGAAAAGAAATTATAAGAATTTATCTAACAAAAACATAATAAAGGTAAAAACAGAAACTTAAAAAAAATCGTTATTATTATAATATAATATATTTGAATTATTAAACCCTTGTGGGACAGCCTGTATGTTTAAATAAGGGTGTATTTAAGTACACTTTAAAATTATAAACTAATGTCCAAGAATAATACGGTCCTTAATGTTGTTCTATCCCGTATATTAAAAGAAAAAAATTCCAAGTAGCTAAGTAGTATTTTTTATAATAAAACCATTTTATTCAAATCTATAAATTCTAAAACTAAACATTGACGTTGGTCTGAATCTTTAAAATATACCATTCTATATACGCATAAATATCCAGAGAAATATTTATACCTCGGTTCACTCGTAATATTTCAAAACTAGGAAATTAACGTTAATGTTTCATAATAAACTCTGTGGATATTGGCTATCATTAAAGCCCTTCAATAAACTTTCATAAAATACAAATATAACAATGACCAATATTCCATCCTTAGTGACTTCCATAAGTTTAATTTTTAAATTAAAAATAAGGAGAATTTATCGGATATGACATAACTTATCCACTGTCTTATATTGTCTTGCAAATCAAAATAAAATAAAAAAAATGGGAAAACTGTTCGATTAATTTTAACTCCCTACCTCCGCTTGATGAAAACGAGTGAGGTCAGACAAATCACATTTCTCGTCTGCAGCTTCAATGGAACCGATCCCGATAATTGCATTTCAAGACTATATCAAACTTCAATAATTGCTCGTATGGCAAAATCATCAGCGTACGCAAACGTACCACCAGGCTCAACGCAACTGATCACGTATAAAGCTCACACAAAGCTTTTTAATAGCGAAAGATAAGAAAAATGTTATCAAAACGTGTGAAACACTCAATATAACATTTAATGATCGATTGCAAAGTTTATTCGAATTCCAAAAATGTTCATTGCAAACCTATCGGAAGTACTCTTTCTGGAATCGACAACGATCACGAGTATAATGAAACTTCACAATGAAACTCACTTATAGTTTACTACTTTACCATTCCAGTATTTAGAATAATGTTAATTATTATTATTTTCTAGAACATCCTGTGTATAATGTATAATCATATGAACAAAAAATAAAAAACAATTAAAAAAATAATAAATAAATAATCATTCAATAAAAAATAAAAATGTAATTAATGTAAAAAACGGAACAAATACTGTACAAACTTGTTCTGATACCAAATTAATCGCATGAATATACATTTAGGCATTTAATATTATAAAATATAATATATTATACAATATAAAATATTTCTATATGAGTATTTTCTATTATTTATATATGTTACGGCTAGTGTTAGGAATATGGCTAAACTGTATTTGGCTAATATTTAAATTTCGGACTTTATCCAACAATATTTAACATTATCTAGATGCATATGGCTAATGTCTAAATAACATTATCCATACAAATAATTAAATGGTTTATTTCATACAAAAATTCTTTCATTTCTTCTCTTATTCAATAATATTTAATAATATCATAGATTATGGAATAATTTTAATAATAATAGAGTACAATTATTATTAAGAATTATTAAGTAAATGATAATATGTACATATTTTTATTACATAGATTTACGGCCACTTTTCATGACAATGGCAATGTAATGCATGGATGGCATGACTATTTTTACTCAATAGTCTAAGGACGGTTAAGTACTTTTCCCGAGAACGGTGGGACCCCTATCAATAGTTAATACCGAGATAAATATTATGGTCTCATCTAAAAATTCTTCAAAATTTTTATTTTTATATTTTTTTAAATTCCATGAACTTATTATCGAATGCAACATTTTACAAAAATATTTTTCTGGTCTTAAAAATCAAAATTAACTTAAATGGGATAAACGAAAAAATAATACGTTCATTTCAAGTTAATTTGTAAGGAAATAAGTTAAGTTAATTTATTAGTAATTAAATAATTTAAGTTAACAAGTTAATTTAACTTATTAACTCCCAGGCTTGAAAACAAAATATACCTATAGAGTACTACAAGCTGGTATCATAACTACTTACTAACTTGAGTCGGTGATTACGGTAGATTATTACGGACTGTCTCTATTGAGCACACATTATTGTATGTATCTGCATGCATATGAATTTTGCAATCAATATACATTTTAAAATAATATCAAAATGCACACAACTGTGTACAATATTTATATTATTGAAAATATTTTATTTACCACGTGTATGACTCACCTCTATACAACTACCCAACATATTGATATTCATGAAAAATTACAATTTCAAAATATTGTATTATTATTGTAAATAGTTTTAAAATTTTAATGTACCAATGGCTAATGTTATTCAGTCATAAGCCGATAACAGTTGGATAATGTTGGTTTTATTGGCTAGAGTTATGATTATATTAGTATTATTAATAAATTGCTTATTTTACAATAATATATTAAATTAATAATTCAATCGTGCTCATTAATTATATAATATTATTGAGTTTTGTCCATTTTTATAAGTGTGTACTTTAACAGTTTATAATTCAATTGAAATAATTTTTCAACTACCATTTATAATGATATCTTTGTAATCGGATATTTAAATTATTTTTAAGCGTTTTCGAATAACAAAAAAATATAATTTTCATTATTTCAATAGTTGTCATATTACTCAGAATTAATATGTTGGTTTAACGTACATTATTTCAACGTATATACACTAAAAAAACGTTAAGCGGGATATTTATTTTTCATTTTTTCTTGAAAATTATTAATTTATTTTCATTAAATGTTTTCGGTAAAGATTGTTATATGAATTTAAATTTATCACGGTTTGAATATAAAATTAATTAATTATTAACCTAAAAAATAATGATAACTATTATTGATGGTTTAAATGTTGTAATACTAAAATATAGGTCAGAATGTTGAGTATTAGTTAATTTTTGCATTATACTATAAACCATTTCGATAGCTTGTCACTTTCATAATATCTATTATATGATGTATAGAACGCTCTCATTTCTTATTTTATTAACATAAACACTGTTTACTCCGATAAAGTGCCAATCTAAAAACACTATATATATATATATATAGGTAGGAGAAAATTTTTATAGTTTACATTAACTCTATGAACGTGTTGCCAGCCTTCCTCCCCAGTAAAAATTAAAAAAAATATGTAAATAATTAGTACGCAATTCATAAGAATTCGCATGACCATTTTCAAAATTTGCACGACTCTCCTTTCCCTCCAAAATCGAAAATCCATGGGGAGGTTAGCAACACGTTCATTTTCACTCCTATAGCTTGAATTGAAGATGTTTATATTTGAATAAAGTTTTTAAAACTGATTCAATATATAAAAAACTTAATAATTGCAAAATGTATAAAAAACTATTGTAATTTTCTTTTGTGTACCCCATTTTCTCACTGTTTGTTTTTTCGGACAAATGAATTTACTATTTTTTTTTTTTTTTTTTTTTTATTAATTTTATTATTTTTATAATTGATAAATTGTTGACTTGAATGTTTATATATTTATGTGTTTGTATAAACTTTGAGTATATGGTTTCTTTTTTAAACAAAAATTGAATAATTTTGGCTTCCTATCAGAAACCTAAAACTTTTGATATAGAATAAAAACATGTTAGAGCTACGAAGGATTATTTATCTAAAACCTTCAAATATTAAAATGTATGTATTTGTATAAAAATATACACATTCATGTGAAAATTATAATATGAGTAGGTGTGATTTCTTCAATCATGAGAACATGTATCAATGTACTAGTGCAGGGGTGGCCAACATTAATAGGTTCACGAGCCACACGACAAGGGCTCTCAGGGTTGTGAAGATTCGAGAGCCGATCAGCGCAATTATAAAGTCTGTCAAGTTAAATAAAGCAGCACTTACTTGTTTTACCGTAGACCATCAGATATCGATGCAAGGTTGAAAAAAAGGACAAATGCAGAATTCAATTGCCCTGGAACCGAATATTCTTCAACACTCGTACAAAGAACACAAGTCGAACGGATTAAAATCACAAATCAAAATAAATCGCACGTATAAACTCTCTCGTTAATCTTATGATCGCACCGCATACACAAACGACCAAAAAATAATTGCTTCGTTGATTTTACGATCGGTGGCGTATGCACTGACGACCTAAGATCAAGAGCTCCGGGATGGGTAGTGTGTGTCCCTGTTATATAGGGACATATATTGGCATGGATCTTGGGCGGTCCTTTGAAGATTAGTCTTGTTCGATTTGTGTTGTCCGTGCGGGTATCGAAGGAACCGTTATTTATTTATTTAAAATGATTTAGAATCACGTACATACGAACAGTATACATTATTATAAAATATTTGTGCCGTCTTTTACAATCGAACGATGCACAACATTACAATTACAAGAGTCAAATACAAAATAAATACAGATAAATTTTTAATAATATAATAAGTAAATTTTAATTTTATAAATAAAGTGCGAGCCGTATCTAACAATGACAAGAGCCACATATGGCTCGCGAGCCGCAAATTGACCATCCCTGTACTAGTGATGATAATAATAACAGGAATCGAAAAATATACACACTTCATAATTTCCAATAAAATCAATGATTTGTAAATTATTTATACGTATCGAAAGCATGGTCAAAATATTAGCGACGCAATAGCACTACATGCCATATATTATTTTTGCTTAAAACAATGACTTATAATTTGATAACCGTACATTATTCTAATATTTTAATCAACTCAATATCAATAAAATGTTTTTGGATCTAAAAGACGAATGTGTACATTTTAAATTACAGTAAAACAAAACGGTGATAATATATTGACCTACGGAATTACTATTTTACTGTACAATTATAGAGACTGAATACCCAAAACGTAACCACTTTAAATTCGTGTTAATTAATTTAACAATGAACCTCCTACCACGCATAGACACACACACACACACACACACACACAGTTTTGGAAACGGTTCCAGAAAATATTGTACATGTTGAATAGGTAGGTATATAGATAGCCATAATGTTGTTACAACAGTTGGACTACGGTAAATCATTTTCAATTTCCTGCACACGTTTTCCGAACACCGTTTTAACAAAAAGAATGTTAAATAGTTCTTGAAACTAATATAAATCTACGCGTACGCGCACACACATGTACACTTCAAAATTCATGTGATAACTATGAACACATTATACATTTGTACGCAGGTAGTTAGAACATACATAACGGAACACAGAAAATTATCATCAACTAAAAATTTACAGGTGCACTAGATGAGAAAGCCATTTATATGTATATTTCGTTTGAGGATTAACTATAAAAACTTAAGTATAAGACCCATATGAATGTAAATGATTAATAAACATGTAACGTATGAATATTTTTAGACTCATTTTGACATACTTACTGGGAAAAATGAAGGAAAGAGTGTTTTAATAAACTTTACTATTTTATTTTATTTTTGTGGGATATAATTTATAATGCATTAGCTTTAACGCAAATATTTTTAGAATAAAATTTGATAAGTTTTTTTACATCATACAACATAACAATAATAATTACACATTTAGCGATTTTTTTTTTCTAATTAAAAGAGGAGAAAAAATGTTTTTATGTAGCATCCATTGACAATACTGTCAAATCCATCAAAACGTATTGAAATAATTATATTCGATCCGCTAAAGAAGAAAAAAATAAAAACACACTTGGTTACAGAATCACATTTTACAACATGTTTGCTTTATTCCTTCAATTAAATTACACAATCGTTACGGACTCAGATCATGAGAAAAAAAAATAAGACGTCAAACACACAATATATAACGTATAGGCAAAACTTTGGATAGGCAGGGTAAACTATTTTTTATTTTTCGTTTCTAAAGATCTCGGCGAATGAGTATCGGTGTAAATGCCACAGAAACGTCAGTGAAATGCAAGAAAGTCGTAGGAAAACGACTCTTTTCTATTTTATAGATATTGATTTACATGCGCTGTAATTGTACCGTGAACTCCATCTGAACACTTTGCGGACTACGCACAGATTTTGATAGAAATCATCAACTTTTCATTAATTTGACGTACGTATGCACAAACGATTTCTGTCCGTTAATGTACAGTATAAATGTATGTAAGGACATTTTATAATACAGACCCAGTCATTTAACCACCATCACCATACTTTGTGTTGGTTGCACTGGAGTGCCGTACGTTTACGATTATTTGGCACTTAATTTATCTCAAACTGTTCGACGTAAACATTTTCGCGTAACAGTACGTAAACGTTTATTCAGTATTAGTTTGTAACGCACTCGTTGTACGGCATCATGAAATGGAAGGCCATTCGACTGCAGGGCCCAATACATGTCCTCTACCATTTTATTATAAATCTGTACAATACAATGTATTTACAATAGTATATGGGTCACCAGACGTAACTTTATCCATTAATATTCGCACCGAAAGTAGAAAATCTTTAAGGGATGTCGTTGAATCATATCTTCGAAGAACCATACGTACGTGATTATTGTACGATTTAACTGATATAGTGTAGGTGTGTGTGTGCATCAGGCGCGGATTCAGGGGGGGGCTATGGGTGCTCGGGCACCCCCTGTCGCCTTGGCCACCAACAAAATAAATTTATATTATAAATTATGTTATTTCTTATTTTTCAAAATAAAAATAATAATAATAAATAATATCGGTTATTCCGTTATCGGAATTTAAATAATTTAATATCAGATATCAAAAATAGATTTTTAGGTCACGGACACGAAACGATTATGTATTTACAATATTTAATACCATTTTTCCTACTTGAAGATACAGATATCGAAAAAATTATTAAATCGGCCAAATTTTATATCGATGATCTAATTGGCTCGATAAAAGAGGTTAGAGGTGAAGTTACTTTGTGGAAACAATTTTGGAAATCCCAATTAGATTAACCTAAAACTGCTATAGAAGCTTTGACTCATGCATCTGAATTTTATCCTAATATAAAGGAATTGCTAAAAATTATTTGCGTTATACCAGTCACCACTTGCACCGCAGAAAGAATATTTTCCTCACTTCGACAAACAAAAACATATTTAAGATCAACAATAGGAGAGGATAGATTAAATGGACTTATGCTTCTTAATATTCATAGGGATATTAAAATTACTCCAGAGGAAGTTATTGAAGAATTCAATGAAAAACACCCAAGAAAATTACAGTTACAATATATGTAAGAAATTATTGTTATTTTTAAGTTTATATTTAATAAATACTGATGTATGAAAAAAAAAGTTAGCACCAATAAATCAAATAGAAAATATTAATTTAAATAAATAGAAAGGTGTAACAATCTTTTTTTTTTTGAGCACCCCCTGTCAAACTTTTCTGGATCCGCGCCTGGTGTGCATACTATTGATGTAAATCGGTCAAGGTTTAACTACTCTTGGTCGAACTTCTCAACGGTGCGGACAATTCGATGTATTCCATTCGATAAACACGTGGTGCGGTTTCGTGGACGTCAGACGAGGACTGCGAATGCCTGCGGGAAATAATATTCTAGCGATTTTGCGTCCTGTAAACAAAAATCCATAACGGTGATACCTAAACCCAGTTTATAAAAATCTCAAATAAAATACGTTCCATTCAGCTACAAGAACCAGTCAAGTGCAAGGGCAAGGAGCTTTCTTGCTTTTAACGTCTTCTAAGAACACTTGACGCAGACACAGTAAATTATACGCATACAGTCATAGTGAAACCACATGACGTAAACGGGTTAATAGTTAATGAATAACTTCGGCGTCTTTCGTACGTACTTGTGTCACACTTTGAAGATGCAACATTTTATTTGTTTCCATTAGTCGCATTGTAGACATTTTGGACGAACAAATTATTTGGAATTAGTATACTGCAATAAAATCGTTAATAACATTCTTAACCAAAATCCAAAAATTACGTCGGTTCATATGTTTTCGCTGTTTAAAACAAAGTGCATAATACAAATATTATGATTCAGGACGCTGTATGCGAAATGAGTACTTTGGAATTTATTTTATACGATTTTCACCAATTTTCCAAGTGTTTGTCCAAATTGCTATATATGTTACTTTAAATAATATAGTAATAATAATGTAATAGTTGCTGCTATTTTTTTGAATAAAAATGTGTCACTAGTAAAACGAAAAATTACTTTACACGGTATTTATATAATAATTGTCTAACTCTTTTGCAAACAATAATTTACAAATAAATTATAAAATATTCAGAATGACTACTTTTTTATTAATGATAATTATTTTAAGTATAAATCATAATAAATAATGAAACGAAACAATCAATTAAGGTGAAATATTATAGTAATAAATAAGTAAGAAATATTCATAATAGTAAATGAAAAAATACATTATGAAATTAATAATTTATGTTAATTGATGTTAATGCTGAAGACACTTTTCTTTCGACAGTTTTTTTTATGTTCGGTTCAATATTTGATAGAGAATGAATAAAGAAAACCGGTCGATTATTATTATTTTCTACACGTTTTAAAATAAAAATAATTTTATCAATACAAATTTTATTTCGTAATAAATGCTTGCGCCTCCCCCCGAAACGTGTACATGACTCCCAGTTTCGGAACCAGTGGTTTAATATGATCGAAAAACGTATAATGACAAAATATACATGAATAATTCGAATACCGTCATTTTGTCACATGATAATTTGACGTGGTCATTTGGACGCACGACAATTGTTCACGTATGAGAATTGGTCGTATATAATATCGACGCATACTACATTTGGTCATGCGTCATTTTGTCGTATAAATATATATTTAAGGGTTCTGTCACTGGGCAGCTTTCCTCCTCATACTATTATCATGTAAATATTCTTCATATAATTTATTCTATTTGTTTATTGTACATATATTCCAAATTGTAAATTTCCTATTTTAGTAAAAAAAAAAAAAAAAAGTATGCATATTTTAATGATATCGTAATTTTATAATACAACTATATTCATTTATCGTTAATTATTCATTATTACATCACTTATTGTAAATTAAACTATTACATTTGAATATTAGCATTTATAAAAATTAAAATTATGAGAAATAATAGTTAAAATCTTACCTGTATGAAAAATCTTTTTCATTTAAATATATATATTACATATATGTATATTACACATGCTTAGTAAATAGACTATAGTAACATTTTATAGCAGTCATAGTATTTACCAATATGACATAGATATAGTTTCCAGTACAATAAATTGTATTATTTTAAACTAGTCAATGTAATTGACTGATAATACTATAAGATTTTTATATGCGGGATATAAGAAAAAGAAAAAATATATATATACGTGACGAAATGACCCGCGACTAAATGTCGATATTACACGTGATGAATATACGCTACGATTTTCGTACATCCAAATGACTGCTCGACGAAATTACGTATATAACTACAAGTAATCGGTTTGAAAATACTGGTAGGCCATACGTGTATCCGTATCGGAAATAAATAATCATATAGTCATTATGCATGGATATTATCACTAGAAGTAGATTTCAGACATAGATAATACTGTACATCATGGAAGTGCACACAAGAGATGCCAGTTGAGCAATTTTGGGTTTTAATTGTAAATTTAAAATTCTACATTGTTATCACCAAATATTAGAATTCTGATAAATTTTCATGTTTACATAAATACAAATTTGTGTAATGATTTTAATATTTAAAATTAATTTGAATACATATCTGTATATATATATTTTTATATTTAATATTTTCGATAAAAAATGTTATTGAAAATTATGTTCAGGTTAGGAAGTTTTCTTTTGGAATTCAAAAAGGTATTTTCTAAGACCGGTATTTACTACAAAAAAAAATTCTGCATATGCCCATGACCATTACTTTTGTACACCGAATTCGACCAAAAAAGAATGTTATCAAAACTTTTCGAGTTCTTGCGTCCATTACGAACTCAACGCGATAACCCTCAGGCGGCACGAGGTTATAATAAATAATATAGCAACCAAGAAAGAGATTAAGATATCAAACTGCACTCATACACCACTGTCGTTGGATAGTAGAGTATAGATGATAATTATTATCCCAATGAAATAGTTATATACATATGTGTTTAATACAAATAAAAACTTTTGAGTTTTGGCAATAATTCTAAGAGCGACTGTATAGTAGAATAATATACGATAATATATCCCATACGCACCATGCGCGATTTAATAGTTGCAGTTATAATAATAATAATAATTAATGCGTTTATATATAGGATTCGTGCCGATCTGGTGCGGAATAAACCGTTTTCAGGGATCGTTTTAAAACCACGTTATTCGTTATATCTTGTCACACACGTACATCTATGCACTACAATATATTTTAAACACACACAGTGCTTGACTACGGTAAATACGCATATAGTGTGTACCATAAGTATTTTATCGCTCTAAGTATCTCCATAGTGAATCAATATACCTAAATATACATTTCTGTAAAATCATCATCAACAAATTCTAATGAATGGCACAAATTTCTTTCACTAAAAAAAAATTTGCAATTTAATGAAATTCTCAAGATAGATATTTTCATGATCGTATTTTTTAAAAGAGTTTCAAAAATGTATTAAAACTTAACGAAGATTACCTAAATTGAAACAAAGTTTTGATTTATTAACTATAATAATTAGGTATACTAGCAAAACGAATCGCATACTTTAACCGATCTCGAATACTACTGGGAATCCTCTACCTGAACTCTGTCATAAAACTGAAAAATACATTGTGCCCAAGATACAAGAAAACGTATTGAATCCCAAAAATGTAAACTCTGTATCACAAATCAAATAATAGAAGTCAAAAATATACTTCAAAAATTCATATAAAAAATATTATACACTTTTTATAATTAAAATAATTTTTAATGAGAAATATTATTATGATTTTAAATTTTAAAAATAGCGGTAATCTTTGCCAAAGACTCCACTTATAATTAGATAAGAATTTGGATATAATGTGATTAATTTGGTTTTTTTAGTTGGTATTCAATAAGTTTTGTTTTGTTTAGAATAAAAAAAATTACTATTTTTAAAATTAAACAACATACACTGAATTTTTGAGAAAAAAAAATTGAAACATGTGCTATCCAATTATGATTTTCTTACTGATTTTATTGCTTACTGTAAAAAAAAAACCATTTGAATACAATCAATCACTACGAAGACACGTATAATGGTGAAAGGTAACTATAGGAACATGCTGCACAGTGTTTCGTTATCAAATTGTAATGTAATTTATACACGGTTTTAATATAAGAATCCGCACGTACATGAGATGCTGGAAAACATCAACATCGAGTAAGATATTAATAATAAAAATTATGTAAAAATAATGTTGTTTGTTAATGACCTCGGAGCCGGAAAAAAAAGTAGTAAGTTTTAAGTAGTTTTTTTTCTCGTACAATCATGGTTTGATAACACTATAGCGGTGGGTCGGGGACAGGTCTCGGGGGATGGTGCGGGTTTTGAACTGTCGGCGAATTAGCGGGTGGACGTCCGGATCCCGCAGCGAACGAATCGGTCCCAGCACTAATGACCACGAGGGGCACGCGTGGCCGGACGATCGCTGCCGCCGACAAACACGCAGTTTTTATATTAATGATTTTCATTAATTTTTTTCCGTCTTGCATTGCGCGCGCAGCCCCCGGAGATAATACGTAATTTAACGACGGCATCTGAAAACTTCGGTCCTCGTGGGGTGATGGGCGACGGTGGCGGTGGTGTTGACAAATAGCTCCCCCGGTCACGACCGACCGGTCCGCTGGGGGCGGTGACTTGTTTCGCGCCGTCCGAAACCTAATTAAAAACTTTCGCGTCTCAACAACGACGTGCTCGTAGGAGTTCTCGGCGTGCGACTACCGTGAATTCCGTCGGTTCTCTCCACATGTCCACCACGCACTACGTACGACAGTGCTCCGACCCACCCAGATGCGCATACATACCCGGGCGCACGTGCGGTCGAGGCCTTGTGGGTCCGCTCGTGAACCGAATCACCCGGCCACGTGCGCGCGGACCCCGTTGTCCGTTACTCGACCATGCCCAGGGACTGGAACCTAAAGTTTTATTCGGTTTTGGTTTTGGTTTTTTATAAAGAGTAAGAGTTCTAGAACCGGTTGATTTCAGTTAATTCCGATTATTAGAGATTTATTAAAAAATAATATGAAATTATTTATTTATTCTTGTTTAATTTGTAATTGTTTCATTTCATAAAAATAGAAGGTACTGTGAATAGTTAAAAAAAATAATTATAAATATATTATATCAATCTATTATATTTATTTGAGTAAAGTTAAGTTATTTTATTCCAACTCATAGTAAGAATTTGTAAAATATTTTGTAATATTGTGATATATTATGATTTGATGAAAAAAATATCTTTAATTTAAAATTTAATTTTAATTAGGAATCAAAGTTAATACTGGCTACTGTTGTAGCTACACATTTGTATAAACATTAATAATTAATGTTAAATATAATAATTATATAATTATATTTTATTATTAAATGTAACTATTATATTTAATACTTAATAGACAAGATAGATGATATACATTGTAAATTGTAATATATTAATAAACATACAAAAATAATAATAATAATAATAATAATAATAATAATAATAATACAAATTTACTTATTATATACATTATATTATTATAGTTTACAACACATAATAATAAAAATATAAAAAGATTTGACTTTTATTTTTCTGAACCGACAAATGGACAAACAAAATAGTCATTAGTAATAAATAAAAGTTTTTGTATATGGCTGTTAAGTTAGATAGATATATAGGTTAGGTCCTACTCAAAAAATTATTTTCAAATTATTTTAAATTATTAAATTGGATGAGATGACAATACTATGACTGTACGAAAGGTCATCCTCGAATAAAGACGGTTTTTATTATATATCATGGAATTCATTAATAAATGAAATACTCTCTCTAATTTCCATAGAATTATCAGAAAAAATATGTTATCTACTATAAAGAGGGTGAATACATGAGTGAAACGAGAAATTTATTGGTTTTATTGTGTGTTTGCATATTTTTTTCTAATTTTTTAACCTTTTATGTTAGTGTACAAAATTTTGATTTGAATTATTGTTCAAATCATCAAAACCATAAAATGTTTTTAATTAAAAATAGTATCAAAATTCATATCGTAAGGAAATTATTTTAAAATTTCTCAATAATTGAGAAAATTTCAGAAAAGCTTTGAAAAACAACAAAAATCTTCAAGCACGGTCGAGTTTTCAACTCGGTAGGTACTGTCAATGTACTATTATTCCATTAGACAATATAGATATGATTTGTGACAGATTATTTTTTTTTTCACCCAATAAAAAAATAAATACTGGAAAGTCGAAATAAGTTTTACATGCAATTAGAAAATGAATGAAAATTGACAAATCGAGTATTTATTGAATTTTGATAACACAATTTAAGCCATTTAGTTGTCATTCTATAAATATGAATAGTGCTTACTCGAAACATTTACTGAGTATACAGATTAACATTTTATAGACATTTCCAAAGTGTGAAATATTTTAATGATATTTCTGATGATTAAAGTCATTGTAAGTTTTAAAAAAAGTTAAAGTTAGTAAGAAATTAGGTTTTACTAGTTTATCAACTAGCTTTGGTATAAATTGATATACTTGATATTTTTAATACATCGCGGTTTTTAATTAAAAGCAATAGTACACTAGTTTATACTCTAATTGGTTAATATAGCAATATTTTTCACTCGACCGTGGAATTTCACCAGTTTTCTTTATTTTTGTTTTCCGAAACGTTATATAAAATATTATATTATAAGATATTTCAAAATGGATAAATTTTTTATAATCAGTGGTTGGTTATTTATTACTATAATATATTATTATTAGTTTTTATGATTTCGAAAGTTACCTACTATATATATATATATTTATATTTGCAAAAACTTTTATTTTAACGGAAACGTTAAAAGTCTCCGTCCCTCGAGAAGTTTTTTTTAAATACTCAACAAAAGTACGTTATATTTCATGATCACGCAAAAAAAGAAAATAGTAAATGAAAATGAATTAAAAGTAAAATAATATAATTAATGTAAACAGTTACTATCTTAAAATTGACATAATCATCTCTATATCAATTATAAAATTTTAGAAATAATATAAGATTTTAAATTATTTTAAAGTATTCCCTGGAACTGACATTCGTTCCGTGTCCCATTAAATGAAATATATATTTGAAATTTTTTACACATATTATTTGAATTTTTTTGAAATTTTTTTGTTTACTTTCCACTGATGATAGCGTTATTATTTTAGAAAGTAGAAAGTGTCCCATATATATTCAACGTTAAATTAAAAAATATAAAATTATGTTTCTAAATAATCTTCTTATTACTTTATTACAATGAGTTAAATTAGATATACTAAACAATCAAATTCAATATGAATCGTTATCATATGAAAATGATTATACATTTTTTTAGTTTACCAACCACGTGTCCTACATAGGGAATACTATAACCGAAAGGGTTAAATTGCTTATTTTTTGTACACATTACTTACTTATAATTTTAGCTTAGTACAGGCGCATTCACTTCTTGGCTTGTCCAAATATGAATACATAGTATTAGGTTGTCCATCCGTAGTTACTCGAAAGCATTTTATAACTTTATTTCGCACTTCTCAAAAATTACTTACTTTAATGATATTTTTATTAATGGATATACACCATTCGAGTATCTGATTGAATTTTCGTGATGATTTCTGTTGATTAAAATGTGTAAAACTGTATTTAATAATAAAAAATAAAATTAAAAAAAAATAATCAACAACATTGATTCGGCTGTAAAATAAAAAATAACTTCTCGATGACTTACTCCATCATAATAAGTGTGTCGTTAAACCCAACTCTATATAATGCTGTCGACAAGGTTTAATGTACATAATTTATAAATAAACATTTTTATATTTACATTTTATAATATAATACTAATAAAAACATCAGTTTAAAAAAACATATTGATAAAATCTAACAATGATATGACAAATAGCGTTATTATACGTTTCCAAATGTGTGAAATACAATGTAGTTATTGTATTGTTTCGGAATCGTTTCTACTGAAAAATCTATTAATCCCAGTGATAGTAAAATATTAGTTATTTAAGTTAAGGCTTCCATATTTTTTTTGGTACCTTTTATGATTAAATTACAATTTTATATTCTCCTTTTGTTATCATTAACCCATCGCTGGTCGCGTGATTTTTTTTCTACATTTGGTCATTTGAAATAAACGTTCAGTCACGCGGGGTAAATATTCTCCAAACAGATAATTTTTTCTTTACACGGGTGTGTAAAACGAACTAAACTAGTTTTCAATTAAATAAATGTCATTATCGAATAATGATGTGATTTTGATGAACTACTCAGAATTACAAATCAGTTTTTCAGATAATGAAGTGGATACACATATTTATTAATAGGCTGGAAGAATATTTACTCCGCACAACCAGTGACGAGTTAATAAAATATTTTCAAACTGATTAAAGTTCGATCTTGAATTTTTTTGATTTGTTAAGAAACTAATTAATATTAAGCTTAATTTATAAATCAAATTAAATAAATTGAAGTAACTTTTCTATAAAACTAAATATTCGATGAAGTTGATGTTGATTCACGTTCAATTGAATTTTGAAGCATCGAATTTTAATTATTAGTATAGATGTATCAACCATGTTTCAATTGATTTGTGTTTCAGTTTTTTTTTTTTTTTTTTAAATAAACCACAACTGAAAAGATTAGATTAGGTGTAGGGTAGGTTAGGTTATATTATTTTTTATGCAGTATTCAATGTTTTATTAATATTGGAACTCTCCATAATATTGAACATCTATGTTTTACAACTGTTCTCAAATCCTGAGATATTTGTTCAGCTACTTATTACGTGACGGTAATTTTATGATATATACTTATCTTTACACGGTTATAAAAAAAAAATCACAGTACGATTTCATCTTAATTAATCAGTAAAATCGGTTGCTTTTAATTTATAAATTACATACTAAATATTTAGAAATATTTCTCATATTAATACGTTTTTTTAATTCAGAAAAAAATAAAAATATAAATATTGATTATATAATTGTTATAGATCTGTTGCTATAAGATGGACCGATTATAGAGTTAAAAATAAAATTAAGCTAATTATTGAAATATTATTCAAGACATCTTATTTGTTCATTATCTTTCGGATCAGACGTATAACATATACCCCAATCGCTAGACCATTAGTTGTGCAAAAGATCGACCACATCAATAAATATTTAGAATACCCTCGTGGTTTTATATTTTATAATTTTCTCAGTTTAGAAAAGTATTCTAATAACCCGCATTTTTTCGATAAAGAGAGAGAAAAAAAAGTCATTTCTCATCTCATAACACTGCCATCTCGTAATTTCCCGTTTATTTTGATGGAATGTAACGTATAATACGTTCAAAGAAATTTGCATGGAAATGTGATTTTACGTTGTTATCAGTGGAAACGATGCAGCATCGTTCGTTCAGTAACTTATTTCACCGACAGTTACTCTGTGCGTCAATCGAGTTATCAGTTTTTTATACCCGTGGAACACATTTTTTCTTCGCGCAAAACACACTAATCTTATGGTGTTATAAAACAACACTGTCGATTTGTGGCTTATTTTGTAACGGATGCGTCGTTTTCTTGTTTGTTTAGCATAATTATATATTAACAAATAATATTAAATGATCAACAAACTGATTTTTTTTTTTATTATTATTGCTTGAAAAACGTCTCGAAAAGGGATACGAATAATACGTATCACGTATCACATACCTATGTTATCGTAAAACACCGATCACTTTGTGAACTTAAGTTTAAGAGTCAGTGATAAGATTTATTATTTGTACTCAGTATAAGAATCATAATTTTAATCGAAATTTTACAAAAAACTGTATGTATATTAGGATTTACGAATTAAAATAATAAAAATTGAACACTAAAAGAGTTATGAGAATAAAAAAATAAAGATGTATAAATATAAGTATTTTAATATGAAAGCTATAAATGTATGAAACATGCCAGAAAAAGCATACTAAACCAATAAAAGGAGTCGTTGTTAACCGATATTGAACAACGAAATCAATGGTCGATGTCACATAGATTTGATACACTCGCAATCAGACTATTCTGGTTTAACCATAATCCTAATGGTATTAAATATATAATGGTGTATTTAGAGTACATAACCAAATATTTTATGATACGCCCTCTGCAGTGTAAATGCGTAGAAGGAATTACACATAAACTTCTAAATTTATTCACCCTATTTATGAGTTTTGAGTGCCTAATATAATAAACTCCGATAATGTGCGAGAATTTATAAATAAATTATTACCTGTGAATGTTAAATGCGGCTTCGTATTAAAACAGTGTATAGTAAAGCTTATCAGAACCAAACCCAAAGGTCGGTCGAATAAGCTGACCAGAAGACATCGATAATAAGATAAATACTTGGATGCATATTAATCAAAGTATAAAATGGTAAAATACTTAACGATTTGCTGAACTAATGAATAATTCCAACATTTCAACCTTGTTAATTATAATTATAGTATTTATATAAATTAGCAGTTTGCTTAAATATAAAAAATTATATATAAAAAAATATTTTCATATGTCATATATAAATAAGCTTTTACAGATTTAATTTTTACATCCTTCGATTTACGCAACTTTCTTAGTAAAAGTCTTAATAAATTTATGATTTTCAGCTTTTACTTAGAATTACCTAAGAGTGATTATGTTTTTGTCCAACCACATGTATAAATATTCAGTACTTTGATAGTTGTAAATGTTCGAAATTTGTTTTGAGGTTACCCAAAATATATTACCATTAGTAATGTCAATACGAAAAAATATATCATTAATTATAAATGTTATCACAAATTAAAAAAGTTGAGAATATTTTTTAAAAAAAAAAACATTAATCAGTAATTGAACATATTTTATTGGAATCTGCAAGTGCGTGCAAAAAATACCGAACATTAAAAATACACACAATATATTAATTGTTAATAATTGAAAATCTTTAAGTAATATTAGAGAGTAAAATAAAAATGAGACTTCTGAAGTAATATTTTAAAATTATAAGAAATAGTTTTTTGCTTCAAGCAGCGTTTTCTACATATTATAACATATTTTTACCTCGTACAAAAAAAAAAAATCCATTTAAAATGATTGCACATTTTTATTGTATGTTTATATTGTTAAAAAAATAATTTACAGGGTAGAAATATTTAGAAATCACCGATTAAAATATTTCTTGTTGGTAGTTTAAAAAAAAATGGTTTCATAAGTCTTAGTGTTATACAACTAATGACCTTCAACATTATTTACATGTAATTATTATTAACGACAACAACTTTAATTGAAATAAAATTTATCCAAATGCTTAGTGTGATAATAAATTATAATTTATAATATAGTATTATAACACTATATTAATCAATGATATTATAATTATAAACTGTATTGATTAGCGTGATAAGTGAAAACATAAGGGATCATTAGGTTGTTACGCAGATCGAAGTGTTATAAAATACACGAGAACGTATGATAATTAATTATACAATTGAATTAATCATTTTTTGTTTGTACAATTCTAAAGTTCTTACGATACTCCACGCCGTGGAGTCCACGGTCGAGAGATTTATATTTTTAGGAACTGCGAATGCTAATTATGCGATAATTGTCAACAAAAACATCACTTCTTTAGTCATTGTAAGGTTATCGATTGGGTTATGACGTCATTGGCGAAATTTCAACATTGTTCGTAATATTATATATATATATATATTATATGATCCGTATTTTTGGCCTTTCATTTGAGTTTTTAATAATTTTTTTGTCAAGCCGCCGCAATGTAACTACCGTCGCCACGGCCGTACGCTGCATTACACATAACATGTAAACATCTATAATGTACTCCGTTCGTATGATATATTGCGCATACGTCGAGCCGAATAAACCAGAAATGATGTAGTTTGTAAATGCAGACTAGTCGTTTAAGACTCTTTGATTTCGCAACGTTAAAATAAACGACTTATAGTGTGTCAACACATCCCGCATATAGCGCATCTACTCTCCAGACGCGGCTCAGTATACGTACAAAGATACGATGATGTTAGGTAATAAATGATTTAACCCACAAATGAGTAAGCGCATATATGTACCATAATTTTCACGTACCACTAAAACCCATTATGCCTTTTTGGCGGTGTGTATTGTGTTTCAGTTAAAATCCATTAGTAATTCAAGTATTTAAGGACAGCAAACGTTAAACAACCCGACGGACACTCGATAATAATAACACGGAATCCCATCGTAAAGAAAAATTTTTTTTTTTTCGTCCTAACCAACGATATCACCGTGCAACGCAAGTTTCATACATTTTTGTATTTACGCATAATATTATCATATTGACGGTCCTAGAGATGGAACAAGTATGATAAGTGACATTTTTTGACAAAATTCATTCAAATATTCTGTTTGGAATCTTCAGATTTTTTCCAAATACGTTGAACAACATTATTATACTAAAAACTAGATAACAAATAAACATTTTTTTCAACTTCAACTAAATATCATCATGCTACTTTCAATTTTTATTGAAGTGTGAACCTTCAAAGTTTGTTAAATGTCATTTACTGCACTAGTGCACTAGGCCATCGATATGTTGAACGATATGATGATCTGAAGCTACACCTGTGTGTATGTATGTGTGTGTGCACGAAAAAAAGAGGGAATAATATGTTTTTAAAGAATACAGTTATTTTAGTGCTTTTTTTTAATCGAAAATTTAGATAATAATTTTTGGGCATAATTCGTGAATAATATCATTTTTTAAAAATCTATGATATTGAAATAGACCAATTCCATTAAAATACGCAATGCTAAAAGTGTTATAAGTAAACATTTTAAATTTAAATTGTATTAAGAAATAAAAAATTTTCGAGACTCAAAGATGCGAAGTAATTATTGATTTTTAATTATAGGTACGTAAATAATTCAAGTGAAATAAAAATTAAATATCCTGACCGGACAAAAGATATTTCATATTGTAAAAAATAAAAAATTTATATTATAACGGTAAAATAATCCGAATCATTGCAAATTGATGTTACTTCAAAATATTATGTATTTTATTATTTTTTCAACGTGATTCAATGTATTTCACAGTAATTTATGTTCAATAATAATATTATTTTTTTATTTCTTATTTTTCAAAAAACTTAATATTAATTCCATTTTTATCACGCTGTGCTGCAAATAATGAACAGTAGTAATAATAATATATTTATCTTAGGTTATAAAATGATTAAAGGTAATCGTAAGTTCAAAATTCAAAATCGTTCCTTAATATTTCTAGCACATATTAATATTTGCATTCTTCGGTTATGATAATATTTTGAACTACTTACCTATATGAAAAGCATTTAAATTCCTCTGTTATGGTGATATTTTTATCAGGTATTTCGATAAACAAATATTTTATATTATAAAACAGTCTAATTCGCAAAATATTTATTCAAATAATTCGACGACCATCGTTAAAAAATAATCATACATTCTAAACACACAAGACCATTTGATACTTTCCTAGTTATAATATTTTAAAATTTATTTTCGCGTCCTTATTATTATAATTGCACTATAACTCGGTATTGTATATATAAAGACCTATTTTAGAAATTCCAAAACTTAAATTAAACTCTCAACGAATGTTAATTAATACTGTTTCGAAGCACATACGTCGTATTTAAAGAAGGGCACATATTTTCATGTGAAAAAATACATTTTTATGTTTGTTATTTTTTTAAGAAATGAGCTATAAATATTATAGAATTACAGAAAAAAAATCAGTGCATAATTTTGAGCTCCTTGGATAATTAATTAAAATTCCAAGTAATATCATAAATATTAAAAAACTTACTCGTATTTTTATAAATTATTATAGATCTTATTATCGAAATTAATATTTACTTTAAAACACAATAAAAACATGATCATCCAGAGAAGAGTATACGCTTAAATAATATTTGAAATAAATTAAAAAAAAATAAAATATAAAATAATTAAGCTTCATTAATTTTGATGAAAAATAATGAAATCTGATTAAAAGGTAAAACTACGAGTATACTAATATATAATTATAATTTTTCAATTTTTTATGTGTATTAAAATATATGTATACGACTGCAACATTGTATTCTCCTATTTAAAAATTGAACATTTAAAGCAGGATAGTCCAACCTTTTGTGGTTCACGGGCCAATTTACACTTTCTTAAACACAACGGGAGTCGCCAGAAGAAAAAAAAATTATATTTTGTCTATTTATATTTTATTTTATAATATTATATTAAGCGCACACTATTATATTACAGATTAACTTACTTACAATTAAAATTAATTAAAATTTAGAATTATTTAATTAGTTAATATGATGATTGACATTTTTTTTCATTAGCCAAGTTAGGTTACCTGAATAGGTTTAGTTAAGAGAAATATTCAATGCTCACGATTGTGAATAGAATAATTCACATCGTCCATCGTGTCTTATCACGGGAACTTCCGTCGTATTCCTACGTTTTATAATATAAATGCCATAAACTATAAATATGAAATGTAAAATTTATACGATCATATCACGATTTTGTTAAAATATTATCGTTACTTTAATTTTTAATTAATTAAATAAATAATTTATTTAACTGTGGGGGGACCAAAAAATAAGGCATCGCAGGTTGGAATACCCTAATTTAAAGTATCAATCTGTAAACAAATATAAAATAAAAACAATCTCATTATCAAATACATTAGACTTTAAACACTGCCCTAGCATAAAACAGAAATAAAAAAATAAATAGTTAATTAATACTCGACTGGAAACTCCGTCGTACGTGTTCACATCAGAGGGCTATATAATATTATGTATTTATTTGTCGTACACAATTTGTATACTCAATGGGGGCTAGGTAAATTGAGTCCGCGATATTTTGTGTACATTTTGAAAGCAGTAAATTGAGTCCCGGAAAAAAAAAAAGATATTAGGTAAGTTGGATTCCGGGAAAAAAAAGGTGTAGGTAAATTGAGTCCCAACTACCAACTATACTACCGTAGCCGTTTTACAAATGACAATTAACACTGTTTCTATCGGTTATCGATTCCATTGTGATCAAATAACTTCGTAACATCATAACTTTGATTATGTCTATTTAAGATACGTACAAAGGCATATATGTACATTAGTTTGTCGTATATCGTGTGTCAGTTATCAGTTAACACCAATATTGATAGTTCTTATGATTAAACACAGACACGAGTTCCCTTTTCCACCAATATCCGTTTCCACCAAATGAGATATTGACCACCTATTTCCAAAACAGTTATATACTACGCTTAAATAAAAAGTTATAGCACAGTAATAATTTTATTTAACATATACTATTAATTAAATTAATCTAAAGGCAATATATAATATATATAACATAGGTTGGAAAATGTTAAATTTTATTTAAAAAAATGGTTAAGTATAAAAAGGTGAAAAAAATGATATATTATGGTATACGATACCTTACTTATGTAAATTGTAACTCTATATAAAATTAGTTGATATTTGTTAACTGATCCAATAAGAAATTTAAAGTTGTGTAGTATTAATGTTTTGTTTCCACGTTTACTTTCGATAACTTTAGCTATCATAGAATTATAAATTTTAAAATTTACGTTTTATTTTAACACACAGGCAGTTGTAATGCACTATTTAAACTGTGCCATAATTTCACTAGTTTATAAAGTATTTGATTATTTAGATATTATCATGGTTAATCGACATAAAAGTACATACATAAGTACGATAACGGTTTAATACACAATTAAATACAATAAACGTACAATATACATTAATTACATAATTATAATTTATAAAGACATTTACAATCTCTTTACATAAAAAAACAATAAGTACATTAGATAAAATAAATTACTAGTCGAGATAATGTGAGGGAAATGAGCGTCTAATGACACTACTTTCATTTTATGAACTTGGGATTAGATGAATTTTGTAAAAAATAGGTGCTAAATAATATTTAGTAAATCAAGTGGCCATTTGAGTTTGAGGCGACAGGAAAGGGGGGGGGAGTTGTCAGGTATTGTGCAAGAAGAGAGTTTAGATATGAGAGGATTAGAGTTCTTAAAGGTGTTTTTATGGAATTTGTTATAATGATGAGAGGCAAGAGAGGATATTGATGGTAAGTTGAGGTCGTGGTGTAGGATACGGTTGCTAACATACCAGGGAGCATTGAAGAGGACACGTAGAGTTATCGATCGGAACACTTTGAATTTAATAAGGTTTGAGTTTTTCGAGGTTCCCCACAGTTGAATTTTGTATGTCATTGCGAGACGTAAAATTTGTGTATAAATTAGAATTTTATTAGTGAAAGAGGTTTTGGACCGGAGAAGTGGTTAATTTATGAAGTTTGAGGTTAAGTGAAATTTTTTATTTTTGATGTGATCAGCCCAAGTTAATCTTTGGTCAAAACTGAGACCAAGGTATTTGACCGATTTGTCCATTGGAATTATTTGGTTATTTATATACACCCGGGGGGATTGTTTTAGGCTAGGATTAGTGCTCGACCGACGGTCAGCGCGTACCGTCGAGGCCGACGAGTAGTAAGTAGAGAGATTAGTGGATTGATGGTGGCTTGGAAATTATTGAGAAAGAGTGCCATTTGATTGGCTAGGTGATTAGGGTTTGAGAAGTGGCAGGAGGAATGTCTTGGCTTGGTAAATCAGTTGTTGTAACTTGAGCATATGATTTTTAGGTTGGAAGTTCATATTGGAAGTAGAGTTTACATTATTAGGTTTAACATATGTTTGTTTCAGGCTATTATGCATTGGGTTAGATTTCTTAAGATGGTGAACAGCTTGAATTTTTTTGAACACAGGACAGTCTCTGTAATTGACCTAGTGGTCTCCATTACATAGTGCGCATGTAGCTGGTTGGTTGGGAGATTTTTCGCAGCTCTTTGAGGTGTGAGAGTCTTCACAGTGAACACATTTTGGGTGGTGATTACAGTAAGATTTTGTATGACTGAAACCTTGACAACAGAGAAATTGTATTAGTTGGTTGATTGTTCGGGGCTCTTCAATTTTTACCTTAGTATAATAGAGATAGTCAATTTTAAAGACATCTTTATTGTTGATGTCAGGCTCCGAATCGACGAAAAAAAGCGGGAGAGGTTGTTTGGTGTTTCTATGTAGAATATTAGTAACGTTACAAAGCATATGCCCGAGAGCAGATAGTTCTTTTTTTTTATTTCAGTAATTGAATTGGAGTGGTAAAAATTTCTTTCAATCATTCTATAGGCTCTGTTTTGTTTTAGCTGATAAGTATGATAAGTAGCTTTATTGGTTTGAAGAAATTTAATGACAGATCGATACGAATCTGGTAAACTTCTGGACAGTTTGATGCTGTTGGTAGAACTATTAAATAAAAAAGGTTCTCCTTTTTAAGGGTTCTGGATTATTTCCAGAAGATTATTTTCGAGTCTGTCGGATCCGAAAATAAGGAAAATCGATTTTGAATAACAAATATTTTTGTTGATGGTTGTTGTCTCTTGAGCTTGGAGTAGATGCCAGTTGGGGATGCCAGTTGGCGTTTTTCAGGAGTGGGGGTAATCCAGCTGTCGTTGGACTCAGAGTTTGAAAATTGGTTTGGTGATTTATTTTATACGCTATGTATACGTGATTTAGAAATAATTAACGGAGATACGACAGTTTTAGATTTATTCGTAGGTTATGCTTATCGAATATGTTGCGCGATTAATAGCCGATTACGGGACGGACGGCCGAGTGCGTCTGCCGTAGATAACGATTTCAATAACTATATAGTTAATTTATTTTTTTTTATATTACCAGATTAGATGACCAAAACAGCTTCAGTTGGTTAAATTGCACTTGATTTGGTTGTAGATCACTTTTAACAATAATTAAGTTTTGAATGATAAAAAACGGAGCAGAATTTCTTGAGAAATAATAGAATTACGGAACAAAATAATGACGAACCGTGATTCATCACCGTCAACAACCTACGACGAAGTGTGTACATATTTATATATATTTTACATCAATCCGAAAAACTCATAAAAAGTATAAGTATTTTATCTCATTTGGTGGAAATGGATATTGGTGGAAAAAGGAAAGGTCTACTTTTGGTGGAAACGTGTTACGCTCTCCCACTCAATGCATATATTTGTATTTAAAAGGTTAATTTTTTAAGCTCATTCAATCCGCTTTTAAGCTTAAACTATGCGTTTGTTCAAATTAATTTTTGTAGGAGTTCCATCCAACACTTATTTTACTAACTTAAATTTATGCGGAAAACTTATATTCATACACGTAGTAACATTTTCATACGATGTGAAAAATTTATTTTTAAAGATATGAATGTATAAATATCGAATGTTCAGTGGTTATAATTATTTTAATTTGTGACGGTTTGAGCAGCGCACCCAGATTTTGCGGGTCGACCTCTAACATTCGCTTCATTCTCCAAAATGTATGCTAATTATAAATAATTAAATTCTGGATTAATATTCAATTTTTTTTATATACAATTTAAAAGATAAATTGTTATCAAGTATTATAACTAGAAATGAAAGTTACCATTTATGAATGAAAAAATAAGAAACAATAAAAAATATTTTTTTTCCCGTAAATCAGGATAAGTAGGATTTCCATCATTTTAATTTTAATGAATTTGTATTTTCAATATGAAACGATGATGCTCATAAATTAATCTGGATTATGTACATACCGTTTTCAAACATTTAACCTAAGTGTAATATTTTAAATCTTTACGCTTTACGATAGGCTACGGCGACCAGGCAAATTTTATATTTCGCGTGTTGGCCTCAATGACGAGGTATTTGTTGTGTTGGGTTTTCTGTTGAAAAAAAAAAATGTGGTTGCAAGTCAGTGCGGTAAAAATTAATCGTAGAAAAACCCCTTTAGAGCACTTATCACAATGGTTTATATCGGTGGAGAGCTCGTGGCGTGATGGCGTCAGAGGGGATGGAAAATATTTACAGGTAGGTCGACTATTACTATCACCAGCATGGCGGTTGTATGAGAGTGGTCTCTCTTTTTGCGTAAACGCATTTATCTTGGTCGGAAGAGAACGGGCTTTTATGGCGTAGACAGGGCTTCGGGGCCGATTATTAAATTGAACGTAAAAACTAATCGGAATTTCGCACTTTTGCCGGTTTTTACGAGGCAGAAATGAGTGTGTGTGAGTAGAGAAGATGAGAGGTAAGAAGAGAAAGAAAAAAAAACTATTTTTTTCTCCACCGCCACCTCAACCGTATATCCGTTAACAGCCACATAGCCACGTTACCTTCGTCGTCATTGTCATACTTAAATATAATATACTTTTATTTATCTATAGAGGTTTAATGTGTATAAATAATAATAGTGCCTAGCGGCCGACAGTAAAACAACATTATTTTTTTAACTGTGTCGTGTTGTCTTAGGTGTGTGATCACTGTAGATCGGCTGCACCACGGATGCGCCGTATAAATATTTGTATTCATAGAATCAATTCGGTCTAGTTATCTAACATGAACATCAATCGTAAGCTTGTTATGATTAAAATAAGCAAGTTCGTAATATTATGTTTTATAGTTGCAGAAAAGTGAAGGATAGAGCTATTTATGGATAAAACATCGAGATACGATGTGGTAACTATATCAATCAGTATGCATTTATACGTTTTCTATATTTTTTCTGCAGCTGATACCTTCCAAAAGTTCCAAGTCCCGAATGCAGCTTTAAGACATATGCATCCCAACGTTGCGGTCATTTGAAACTGGGTTCAAATATTTCTACTTGAATTTAAAATAAAATAAAAAAATAAATAAAAAGACGTTTCAAATAAATACTACTGAAAAATATGTGATTAGTACATAAGTCAATGCTGATCGTACATCCAAGATAAATATGTATGTTTCCATTTGTCTTAATCTAAGTATTTTTATAATCCTAATTCATGTATATTACAATATTATAAAATTACTTTTTGGAATAGATATAAAAGAATACTTTAGAAATATTAAAACACTAGTTATATGAAGATACTTATATTCCCTTATATTTATACTGATTTAGTCTCACGATAACATGTCGGACGAATAATAATGCGGTACTTTTCAAATATACGAACGTGTAAATTTAATGTGTTAAAATAACGTCTTTGATCGATAAATATACGATGAGATAATGCTTTCGAATAACACTTATGAGCGTGTAGACTGTTTGAGTGAAGTCATTGTTGAGCAAAAAACTTTTCAATCGCCTTTTAACAACGAAGCCGAAAAACTCTCGACAACGTTACTCGACCAAGTCCCAGAAGAGTATTTCCGGTTGTATTAATTTAAAGTCCATGTTCAAAATGAAAAAAACAACTAAACAAAACACCTATTTTAACTGGTCATGATATAATACTTCATGTTTAATTCCGAGTCACGTTTTCAAAACCAAAACTAATCGCTTGTGAAAATAATAACTATTGATAAAATACAGCTATGGGCCGAGGTAAAATTATATTATTAATCCGCAGATGGCTCTTGTAAATACTAAATAATATAAAATAAAGAGACGAAATACGACGGATTTAAACCTATTATTGATATCCATAACAAAAATAAAATCATCGTTTCGATAATAATATGGTGTTTTCTATATAATATTATGACGAATAAAGAATTTAGAAAATATGATTATTTATATTGATGATTACGAAGAGAAAGAGAAAACGTTGAAGTAAAAAACAAAATTTTTTGCTATAGATAAAAATATACCTAAACCGATTTTCAATTTAAATGTTATAGTAAAACGTGATGTGACTAAAAATTATGCTCACGAACATAAATATTATTTTTATTTCTCAAATGTGAAGTCAGAATAAACACTCTTTTGACAATTTGAACGTCTACGTAAGGCATGCGTGTATAGAGTCTTTAAAGATTTTAATATAAATCTCCTGTAAACGTATATACAGTGTGTTCACCGATTTAGGGAATACTAAATTTCTCGGCCTATTTTTTTTAAGTAATTTTCATATATCAACTATGGCTCTAAGTTCAATAGTGACTGAATAAGAGCCATGTCAATTTTATTAAATAATAAATTTTTTAAATTATTTTTAAACATTTATAAAATCATTTATAATAAATTATTATTGGTTACTTTTTGAATATTTGTACGTATTTTTTTTTAAAAAAAATGTTATAAACAAGACTAACATAATGTGGATACAAAATGGATTTAGTCTTCAGTTTTTATTGCTGTAACTTTGGTGCTGGCTCAAATTCTGAAGAAGTTTTCATTAAAAGTGGTTTTAAAGATTGGAAAAAAATTTCAGAAAAATTAAATAAGCATAGCAAGAGCTCATATCATCTTTTTAGTATGACAAAATACAAAGATTATCAGAATACTAAAAAAACTGGTAATGTACACATACAAATGTCTAGTGCTTACAAATAAGAAGTCGAAAAGAATCGAAAATACATGCTCACGATATTTGATGCAGTTTTATTTTTAGCACATCAAGGCTTAAGCTTCAGAGGTCATATTAAAAACAAAGAATCACTTAATCAAGGTAATTTCAAAGAAATATGCTGTATGTAAGCAACTTATGGTCCATCATTTGCTAGAAAAATGGAAACATCATATTTTAATTACACATGTCCTTTAATTAAAAAGGATTTAATAAGTATAACAGCTGGCTTGGTGAAGTCATAAATAGTACAAGAAGTAACGGAATGTGGAATGTATGTTTTAATGTGCGATGAAGCCAGGTCATTTAAAGAAGAACAACTTACTATCTGTGTAAGATACACAAAACAAATGGTGGTTCAGAACGGTTTTTGTCTTTTGTTTTATGTTCTACATCTAGATCTGCTGCTGGTATTTCAAATACTATACTTAAAAGTTTAAAAGCTCTAAATATTGATCAAGTGCCTATAATAGGTCAATCGTACGATGGCGCTAGTGTTATGGCAGGCAATATAAACGGAGTTCAAAATAAAATTAGAGAATTTCATCCAGAAGCAATTTTTTTCGATTGTGTTGCACATAAACTAAATTTAGTTATTGTAGGAATGTGTAAATATGTAAAAAGCTCAATTTTATTTTTTAATACACTAGAATCCTTGTATATTCATTTTTCTTGACAATCTTCTCATAGCAAACTAATAAATATACAAAAACAATTAGGCATTAAACCAAGAGAAATTATGCAGATAAGTGATACAAGGTGGGCATGTCATTTTGAAAATTGTGATATGGTAAAACAATATTATGGTTCTATTCTAGAAGTTTTAGATACTGAAGTTGAAGAAAATAATGATTTTAATTGTGTTAAGGCTAACGGAATCTTAAATAACCTAAAAAAGGGCCATTTTGTTGTTAACCTTTTTATTTTTCATGAAGTACTTAAGTATATAAATATTTTGAGCAATAATCTCCAAAGTAAGTCTATGACTTTGGGTAAAGCTTTATATGCTTTAGATGCTTTAGATTAGTTTTTAGATCATTAAAAGTGTTACTAAGACATTAGAGGACAAACGAAACGAACAATCATTTCAATGTTTGTGAGATGCACTGACAGAATTTTCAGAAAATTTTGAAATTAGTCTAGATATTCCATCCAATTCAAAAAAAAAAAAAAAGAAAAGTTTTTGAAAATTCTTTACTTAAGAATAGTATTGTTACGTCTACAGTGGGAACAGATCATTTTGAAGAACAAAGTAAAACACCAAAAGCGCATTGGAGAAGTCACTCATATTATGAGATTCTAGATAGTATAATTCAAGGATTAAATAACAGATTTTCATGTGAAAGTTTATATGTTGCGAATGCTTTTGATAGTTTCTTAAAACTAAATACTATTGACTCTGATCCTTTTATTAACCACTACCAGAAGTAACTTAAAATTGATTCTAATCTACTAAAAGCAGAAATGATGGTAGCAAAAAATTGCATATCAAAAGAAGAATGGGATTTTGATGAACTAATAAACATTGCTAATGAATCAGTACTACCAAATTTAAGAAAAATGTTAAAAGTAGCATTAATATTACCTGTTACTACAGCTACTTGTGAGCGTTCCTTTTCTGCTATGAGAAGAATAAAAACCTGGCTGAGATCTAGAATGGAACAAAATCGTTTTGATAATTTGGCAATACTAAACATTGAAAAATATCTACTGAAGAACTTAAACAAAGAAAAAATTCTTGATGAGTTTGCTAAAAAGCCAAGAAAATTAAAATTGTAATATTATGTAATGTAATTTGTATGACTAAATTTTATAATGCAAAATAATAACAACAATTAATGACAACATATCATAATTGCATATACATATTTTTTGTTAATATTGTAATTATAAAACCAAAAATATATCTATAATATAATAACTTTATTTTGTATACTGTTAATTCAATATTTTATTCTATTTGAGAAATTGTTATATAATTTAATATAACTTTTATATATTCATTGTGAATTGTAATGTTGTATTCATATTTGTACTTATTAATGAATTATGTTTAATTGAATAAACTAAAAAATCTTAATTAAATAGTGTTACTTAAATTATAAATAAACAATTAATAAGATAAAACAAATATAGGTTATAACTAAAAGTAAGAATTTTGTTTATAATTTTCATAGAGATTTAGCCCCCCCTGTTTTACAACCCTAAATACGCACCTGCGAATAAATACTATTAACTGCACAGAATTAACACTGTACTTTCATCTGTACTTTCATCAAGTGCTAACGAAAAGTATTGAAATGTTCTGGTTTTTTGAATTAGTTGATTTAATAAATTGTCACTAACATCTTCAATGCGTCTTGTTATTGTATGAGCAGATAATAGGATTTCTTCAAAATCATCTACAATATCTGGACAAATATTACTGGTTAGGCTTAAAACACGTTTCTTGACAAATTCTGCGTCTATAAATGGTTTTCCCTCTTTTGAAATTAACATAGCCACATTCACACTGGCAGAAATAATGGCTTTATTTTGAATAGTTACTTTTGAAAAAATTGTTTTTTCTCCGGTTAGTGATTTTTGTAGTTTTTTAACTTCAATTTTCCTTAATTTTCCATATAAGGAGTCATATTTAACTTCATGTTTGGATTCATAATGCCGTTAAAAAATGTATTCTTTCAACACAGAAATTAATTCACGACAGACAAGACACTTTACTTTTCCTATATTTTCAATAACTAAGTATTGATTGATTCATGTGTTATTAAAAACACGAGATTCAGAATCTATTTTTCTTTTTTTACTAACGTTCATTATTTTTATTCGTTAAAAATTTAAATTAATTTTGAATTAACAGCCAAATAAACGATCATTATAAATATAAAATATAAATAATTTATATAATACTGCAATTATTGCAGTATTATAAAAATTAAAAACTACACACGAGTACAATAAGCATACCCGTACGAAAAACGCAACATTTCATGTTACGAAACAGAATCGAAAACTAAGATTTAAGTTAAATACACATGTAATCTATCTTATCCGTAATTGTCAAGGTATACCTACCATTATAAAATATGACTGATATAAAATACCCGTACCAAAAACGCAACGATCAATATGATATTCAATTAAATTTCGTCGTTTAGAATTTATGGTGAAGCGGGCCGTATTCAATAGCTACGCGGGCCGCTGTTTGCCGACCACTGTTTTAGAGTATAAAATTAATAATCAATACAGTTTATCTATCTATAAATAATTACGAATTAATAGGTAAGTATAATTTACCGTTTATCGATATTATACATCTAATAATAGTGCATATTAATATGCAATAAATGCATATTATTATTGTTATGACTTATAATTATTTAGTATTAAATTATCTGAATAACTATGCTAATTAACATTATCTTATTATTTCAAACCTCGATAACTTTATATTTTATAAAATAACTATTATCCACTTGTACCAGTTGTACTTAGTCGATTTTTAATAAATAATTTTGTATCCATATTATGTTAATCTTGTTTATCACATTTCTAAAAAAAAAAAAAATTATAAATGTTTAAAAATAATTAAAAAAAAATCTATTATTTAATAAAATTGACATGGCTCTTATTCAGTCAATATTGAACTTAGAACCATAGTTGATACATGAAAATTACTTAAAAAAAATAGGCCTACCGAATATGGTGTTAAAAATAGGTGTTGCTATTTAAAAAGTTTTTGGTGCGCAAGCGCAGACCAAATTCTCAACAATTTTTGAAATTAACGAAAAATATGTATTCTTATACCACCATTTTAAAAAAAAAAAATGATATATTCTAAAGAAATCCGGCCGAAAAATTCAGTGTTCCCTAAATCGGTGAGCACACTGTATATATATGTACTTATTATGGAACCATTAACACGTAAATAAACATTATGCCCGCGGTAAGACTATAGTTTGTTGTGAAAATGTTCACGGGTACGTATATTAACCATACTGTATTATAGCGCTAAAATTGATGAAACACAATGATGTTGTAGTATGAGCACCAAGCGTAGTAAGGTAATACTCTTCCTCTTTTAAAACAGAATGGTTGATGATTTTTAACAACATATTGTGATAAAATAATAAACATCTATAATCATGACGTGGTATTGTTCTGTAGTTATCGTTCGTATGGCAATTTTTTTTTGTAAAATATATAAATATTTGCGAAACGATAACGTAAAGACACATTTAATTATAAAACACGAAAATAGTTTTATAACATTGACATGATTTAACACTTATAAATATTCGGTCCGGTTGACATTCCGGTCGATTTCCGTGGAAAATTATAAAATAATAACAAAACAATCAATATCACACGTGAACCTGACATAGAAGCACGGATGTGTGACTTTTCTATGTGATAAATAAATAATTCATAATATAAATGTGCAAGCGAACGTTTGGTGAGGACTCACGGGATCTATAAATAACCCTTCGTGGACCGTGACGCGCGTTGAATTTAATTCGTACACATAATAGAATGTAATTTATCGATATTGTCATCCTCGATGAACTCCAATACCTTTGACCGCCAAAACCAACCAAATCCTGCGAAAACCATCGCCACATCGGACCCGAGTACCACCACCATCAGTCACCGCCGAGCTGAACGTCTTATTTCGATCAATTCTTTTGCTGTCAAGAGGTCATGGTGGTGCGCGCATCTATCGCCAATCGATCGAAAGTCGGATCGATAATAGCATCGTGACAGCGGCGTATCCCAGGGTATGATTGAGAAGGGGGTATATTGACAATTTAAATTATTCATAATTCCCGTTAAAACGACGCGATTGTTTAATCCGGTTCAATTACATCAAAAAACGTGGTTTGTTGTTCTACCCGACCTTCTTACGATGGACTAGTTAAAATTTATAAAAAAACTCGTCAAAATAATAACTGTTTAAAAAATACGTTAATATAGCGCAATGAGTACACATTTTTTTCAAATAAAAATGTTCCGATTATTTATTACGATTAACACGATAGTACATCGAAGTGGCTCTAATGATTTTTAAAAGGAAACTGGGTTTCAATGTGTCCCGCAACCGCAATAACAGCTGCACATCGCTACGGCCGACCTGAGTCCGATATTCGTGGGCCGTCGGAAAGGTATTATCGCCACATGACCTGAATTCGTATACGACGCGTTTCGCCGGATTGCCCCTTTCGATTTCGCGCAGTTGTTTCGACAGACTTTCTATAGCGGACGTCTCATCCTGAGCACGCCAATCTGTATCTTACATTACATCGGAGTATAATATCGGTTACACGTTGTTGTTAATTTACTGTTTCCGAATTTCGTTTCGATTAACTCGTCGAAGAAAATATATTAAATTTTATAATCGAGTACAATTATTGTTACCCGTTTTTGAAATACAACTAATTTTCAGGCGTTTGCATGGTTATCGAGATTAAACGATTTCCGTGACGATGTTGTAGATTGCGGAAACTATAGACAAAACGTTCAGATGTCGAATAATACAAGCGATTGTTGTCGACATCTGTTTTGGAAATTTAATTGTATTCTCGATTAACCTTGTCAGTTATCACGTCACGTGAAACATACCATTTTCGATATCGTAAATCTAACATCTCGGTTTCGGTTATCAGTATTAAACTGATCTATCTTGTTCGATCGATGAGAACGGTTCCAGCGAACCGAGTGGTTAAGATAATCCCGTTTCCGTATTATCCTTGGCTGAAATATTTACATTATTTTATTCACTTAATTAATTTCAGTATTTTTTCAACCATTGATAATATTGTACATAAGTTTACTTACTTATTACTGGTACAGAAATCAACGTATCACACATTCAGGAGCACATTTTTCATTTCTTTGATGTTTTTTTTTTTTTTTTTTCTGTAGTCTAAGTACTAATTTATCATAAGCCTACAAGACACTTAAGATGGTTCGAAAAATCAAAATAAATTATTTTATATATATATATATTTACTATAAACGCGATCTGCATAGAGAAAAAGCCGACTCGCGAATGCGAATGATGAATCGTACGGACGAGTTCAAACACTGTAAAGCGCAAAAGCTCATTAGATATTATGAAAAATCTATCTACTTCCCTTTTGTCATTGTATGCCGTATGTACACTTCACCAGCTATGAAATTATTAAACGCATATTACAATTATTATTATTATTATTTTTAATTTAATTTAATCGTTTTATTTTTGTTATATATTTAATTTTGTGTTGACCACAAATCCGACCTTTTTGACTATCTAATTCCTTCGACGCAGTACAAAAAATACAATCACTTAAACGATAAAAAAAGATTATAATTTATATTATAATTTGTTGTATATGGAATTGCGTAAACATATTATACAATTACTTATTATGTGAACGCATACAAATAAAAATCATGTGTCACTACATGATGACATAATATCCTATTGATTTGTATAGTCACTTAGAATAATGGTATGCGACTTGGGGGTCACCAATAATTTAACACCAAATGAAAAAGTAAAATATCATATAAATTAGTTAATTTTTATATTTTAGATTTTATTAAACTCTAATTCTGTTTTTTTTTTT
This sequence comes from Sipha flava, assembly GCF_003268045.1. Classification (NCBI taxonomy): domain Eukaryota; kingdom Metazoa; phylum Arthropoda; class Insecta; order Hemiptera; family Aphididae; genus Sipha; species Sipha flava. The sequence goes on from NW_020272878.1 coordinate 1,309,251, forward strand.
ATGTTTTCGATTTATAAAGTTAAAGAAATATTAAAACTGCTTAAAATTAATGATTTGAATTATATAAATAAAATTTTTGTATACATTAATTAAGTATATTTTATACACTTACATAATATTGATAAGAATGGATGGAGATCACCTCATGGAATTAATTAAGAAGAGGGTCGTGGATCAAAAAAGGTTGTGCACCGCTGACATGAAATACAAACTTTATATATATATATATATATATATAGATTCTAAGCAGAGTGATAGAAAAATATTGATATTAAAATTATATACTTCTTTTTGAAAACAAGTTTTAGAACATCAAAAGTTTAAAAGTCACATGTGGGGATTTTAAAAGAAAAATTAAAGTAAAATAAATCATTTATTCATTACAAATTTTATTTTTTGAATCTCAAAGCAGTTTTCAAGAAAATAACAGATAAAAAATATTAGATAATTATGAAGAAATATTTATTCTTAATAAATTCATGATTGTTTTTGGTTAAACTAAAATCTATTCGGAAAATATTTTTAAATCTAATTTGCGATGAAATAATTGAAAAGTTAAATGAGTGTTCAATAAAAATATCGAAATTTAAATTTTTATTATACATTTCTTAAGCATGCCTCTCCTTAAAGTTCCAGAGTTTTTAGAGTAAAAAATTGTTTAAAATATTTAAAGCAGATAAATATAGTATTTTATAAGCAGTAGGCTACATTCAAATTTCCAAAATATTAAACAGTTTTTCTATTTAAAAGAAAAAAATTGGTTATATTGCAAATAATGATTGATAGTGCTTTAATTCTGAGTTCCGTTATTTTTATCATCATAACAAGACAGTTAAAAATGGAATGAATGATTCGTACATTATCGATTCATTGCACTCAATTTAATGTCATCGAAAATACGTTCTTTTAATCAAATTTAATGTCATGTTTAATACTCAACCATCTAAACGGTCTTTTTTTCAATGTTTATCTTGATATTTTTACATTTTTATTTCAACTGAGTTTTTCATTTTTTTCAAAAAATATATTCCACATATAATGTGTATAAACATAATGAACAAAAATTTAACGCGATTCTCGAGTTTTTTGGAATAATTTATATTTTATTCGACTTATCAAGAAATTATTTTGAATACGCTTATAATTTATAGAAATATATGTACACACACATACAGACATACATTTTTATAAACTTATACTACATGGCCATTGATTATTATACCTTTTTGACCATGAAGCATTATAAAGTTTTTCGTATGTGCTTAACAACTTAATCATTTTAATATTCGTGTACTGTCATGAATATGTAACCCGTCATAAATATTATCATCTTCAGACGAATTCGAATTGATTTTTTTCTATTTATTTTGGTTAAAATATTTTTACTATGTGTCTCTGCCCTTAAAAGTTATATATAATTACAATATTTCGTTATTTTAATGATATTTTTTGTAAGATTTAGAGTATAAATATTAAATCTTTATAAAAAACATATATTAATTCTATAAGTATTTTTATTCAGCTCATTAAGTATATGTACATTTTTAAATAAATCCTAAAAATCATTTTTCACATAATTTGAATTAATTAATATGTAATAATAATATATTTTAAAGAAAACAAAATGACTAACCACTGGATTCATGTACGTTGAGAGTATACTCTAGAGATGCACTTCTTGTTGAAGTTATAACAATAAACTAGTTAACAAGAACGAATGACGAACCATAAAGAACTTTATCTATACAAACAGAGTGCATTGACGAGTGTTTCAATAAAATTATAAGTTTAATCATCGACTTGGGGTTAAGTGAGTTTCCAATAGAAACTTTTTACGCAAAAGTAAAATGTAATATTATTGTATTAAAATTACTTTTTGTATTTGTGCTCCTGATTTTTTTTATATATATATATATATATATATGTAATTTTTGTCTGAATGACGTTTTTCAGACGTTTTTATCATCAATATAAAACTAATCGACTGTTTGTATATTATAGTAATAATAAAATATGTCAAGCCATTATTCAACACGTTTAATACTCAACCAATATTTTTACGAATAATACAATTATATAAAGAAAAATGGAGAAATAAATAAAATGTACTGTACCAAGAATAAGACGGATTCATAAAGCAAAATATATAATAATTTTTTCGTGTATTGTTATGCATTATTTTATCATTTCGGTAAAGTGATGCGAATATGTTGAGTCTTTAAATAGTGTGACGAACAAGCCCAACTTTTGGCTAAAAATAATATATGCATATTTTATCGAGCATACAATAGCATTCATAAGATACATCTTGTAAGTTATGATTAAAAAGTGGATTTAATTTATATTGCAACTTTTTATTGATACCCAGTAAATTAAATCTGATCAAATATGTATCCGAATCAGATTAATTACAGTCTTCTTATTTAATTTAATAATGCAATTTTTTGCAATTTTCAACGAATTTTTTGCAATTATTGTAATTATTGTATACTTCACGTGATAAAATATACAAATTATTATTTCCAAACTGATTTTACAAAAAAAATATAACTACGACGTAAATTTTTACATGTAGTTAAATATAGTTTAGGATTTTTAAAATTATATTTATCTGGATTATTTACAAAACTCATAAGTTTAAAAGAATAAAATAGTCAATTTTTTAATAGTTTAAACATATTTAGTATAAATACTAAATAAATAAACAATTACTAAAGAAATACTAAATAAAAATATTTAGTATAAATATTATATATATATATATATAATATAAATAAATATTATTTAGTATAAATATTCCCGGTCCTAATGGAAAAATAGTTAAAGATAAATTAAAATATGTCTTGGAAATAAATGAAGGATATAAAACTATTAAAACTTACTCTGAGGTTATGGCAAGAAATCAAAATGTTTATTTAGATACAACACCCAATTTTTAAACTATTTTAAATATGTATCGATAACAAGTATCGACGTTGAACGTACTTTTTCATTATATAAACATATTTTAAGTAACCGACTATACAATTTTCAAGAACACAATTTAGAAATGAATATAATTATAAATTTTAATTCAAAAAAAATTATATATTTTGTAAATATTATATAAATTTCCATAACATTATTTAAGTAAATAATTAATGATTATATACTTAATATGATTTTACTTTATAATTTTAATGTATTTCATTGCAATTTTCACATATTTATACTGCAATTTTGATACATCTTTATTGCAATTTTGGCATCTTTTTTAGCGCAATTTTAAGATATTTTTTAATACAATTATATCCGGTCTTTAGTTATGATTTATTATAACATGATATAGGTGATTATATATAAAGCAAAGATATGTAATCTTCTTTTACGTCGCATGTTTATATATAATTTATACGTCAAAACAATTATCGTATTAAATAAATTGTTAAACTTTATGATATTAAACATTATGCTCGATTTATTATTATACAAGAATTCCGTATATCCACTAAAATTTAAAATATAAAACAAAATTATATATTTTGGTAAGGACGAGAATATAAATTAATTGTTGTTAGTAACATATAATGACATGCATGTAATCAAATATAACTCAATGTTGTAAAAAACTATCGCGTTTTCGAAAAGGTGATCTAAAAGACTATAAATAATACGATATACGTATATTACGTATCGTTATAACGAGTAAAAATGTAAACCATAGTCAGTTTTTATTCAAAAGTATTATCTGGCCATTTTCCAAACAAATATAGGTAATTTCTTAAATTATTATAATACTTATCCATAGTGAACTGCGTTCACGTAAGCACGGTTTGTTCTGGTTGGCAACGTTCTACTTAATATATACTTGTTTATGTGTTGGTCGTAGTCCAATATTTCACTCGTGTTTTAAATTCTAAACTAATGTGAATGAAAACACTTGTATATAAAATATACATTTACATTTAAAAAAAAAAAAATAATAAAAAATAGTAAGATAGGAATCATAGAGTTATACTGAATGTATAAGGAACTATCGATTTGTAAACGAAAAAATATTTCTTCGTATTATTTTGAACACAAAAACATAACAACACATTATACAAACATAATGTTGAAAACAAGTCTTTTAATATTCCATATACAACATGTTACAACATTCTATTCTGTATCAGGGTTTTCGAACTGGGTTCTGCTGTACCTCCGGAGATCAAACACGCAAGGATATCAAAGATAGGGCAAAGTATCTCACGGTGCCGGTTATGGTATGACTACTCGTAACAGTCAGTTTATATTTTGGTTTTCCACAAGAACCGACTGATTTTTTATGTACGGTTTTGCAAAAACACTAGAACTACTGTTCTGCGTGCGATAGTTTTATTTTTATTCGAAAAAGTGTCTGTATCTCTTCTGAAAATATCTATTCGATCAAATTGTCTGGTTCTTCCTCTGAGTGATGGGGTTAAGCAAACACTTTATTTCTTCATCTACAGCGGGAAATAGTGCGTAAACTGAAAGTGTGCAGACGAAGTCGAGTAGATTTTCTGTTAAGCAACAGATTTTTCCGTGCAAATCCACAGAACGTGTTGTTTAAAAATCTGTCCTCAAACGACATCACTTTTCTTATCATAAAAAATATCGTAAAAAATATCGATAAACGCATACGGTGTACACGTCGGTATGTGTGTGTATATGTGTGTGTGTGTGTGTGTGTGTGTGTGTGTGTGTGCAAAAAAACAATGAATTGCATTTATACGTCATGAAACCAATGGTGATAACGGCCTATCTCCCGAATTGAAACGGGCGTCTTATGTAATAAATAACTCTCGTATGGGTCGAGCTGCCGGTCCACCGAGTCCAGTGTGTTTGTTGAGCGAAAACGTACATACTAGACTCACACGCGTAGGTGTAAACGTGAAATTTCACACGAGGCTTCACTTGGACACAAAAGCATCTATACCGTACATACGCGTGTGTGTATGTGTGTGGGTATTTATTTATTATCCTCGACAGTAAAACGTTAGTCCTCGTCCGCTGTCACGATTGTCCTCCTTCGGAACGTACATGCGTATACATATATATACGAGTATACCCCTCATACTCTTTATAAAGATGTTTGTACGTTTACACGTGGGCGATAATGGAAGCACATCTCCCCCGACGCTTATCGGTTTCCCCGCACGAACGCGTAACGAACCGAGAGTATCAGCCGGAGTCGATGAATCGCACACACAAGTCTCTGGCTACCACAATACGTACGTGCATGTAGTTTTCGAATAATGCGATGTTTTATTGTGTTCCTTGTACAATGTTATTACCGTCAGCGCATATCATTGATATGTATTGCTGAACGTCGACCGGGGCCGGAATTACAACGATCCCGCGTGGTGTGATGAGAACACGTCGACGACGCGTCTCACAATATTCGAATGATTTTTATCGGATTCTTGAGCACAACGATATGTACCCGAAATAGTGTACATCGTCATAAAGCATCGAAACGATGTGTAGAATAAATTTCCGTGATACCGATAAATATTAAATTACACTTTGCAACAACAAACACATGGACGGGAAAATTAACAATTATTCGGTGCATCTGCTGCGTTTCAAACGACTCGTTGTAGTCGATGGTGTTAAATTATCGTTGTGATTAATAATGTAATAGTGTTAAATTTAAAATACGGAATTCTTGTTAATGAATTTTTTTAGACTAGAAAAAATAGATGATATAAATGTTTTACGTATTCTGTGTCTTAAAAATAACGTACAAAAATTAAACTAAAATACATTCATCGTGTATAAGTGTTATATTGGAATGAGGACAAAGTTGGTCCGAACCGATTGCTACATTTAATTTTAGACCGAACCGGATTGAAAATTTAAAATAATTTGTTAGAGTGGACCAAGACCAGACCGTCGGTCCGAACTAATAAATTTCGGACTGTAAAAGTTTATGGAACGGACCGAACTGGACCATGAACCTATGTTTTTTTCTAACATACAAGACCCCAAGTATAACATAATATGATAGAGTGGACAAACGATCCAAACTAAAAAAATATTGCACCATGAAAATAGACTATAGTAAATTTATATTTTAGTATAGGTATATTATATATATATATATACTACACAATACTATACTCGTATTTATCTCATTATTAAGTATTAATTATTTTTACAAAGAAGTTTACGTGGAAATATCGAACTACTTGCTATCTGACATGGCTAATCGACTATTTTCCAAGTATTACCGCTTACCGGCATCATCGACAAGAATGGATAGAAATTAGAAGTGCACATTTCATTTCCAATTTGCATTTCTCCAAAATAATGTATAGATAAACTATAATTAATATAAATCAAGATCATAATGTGCGAGTATTTCATTGACAGTTGTATACATTTATATATTTGGACAACGCGGCGCGGCGTGGCACTTTCACAATATTCCACGTTACCCATACCATAACGAGAATAAAAATAATTTTTCTTGAAAATATGTTCAATAATAAATTATTAATAGTCAATAGGTTCCATAAATAGCTTTGAGATATATACAAAATACATGATAGTACATACGATTTATATAATATAACGTTGCTGGGGTAAAATATTGATTTCCATGAGCCATAACGATAATCGTGTTATTAATTCTATAAACAATGTCTTTATAATTGTAAATCATTGTTCAAAAGATATTAGATTTAAAACAAGCCGTTATATTAGCCGTACATTTTAAACTAATCGGGACCGATCGGTCCGGACCGGACTGAACCGATCTGATTATATTTTAGAAACCGGACCGAACCGAAATTATTACAGTTTAAACCAGGACCGGACTAAAATTATTCAAAAAAATATTGATTCGGACCGAACCGATCCTTCACCTATTTTTTTACGTTAAGACCGGACTGATACAGACCGGATCGTGCAGAACACTAGTCTGTAGTTTAAAAGACTTTCTAATGACGCGAATTTCACAAAAATAATCGGTTAAAAAACAAATTATTTTTAAAATATGAAAAGAAATAGTCTGAACGAGTATGTTCATCATTTTTTTATTTAACAAGTATACATTTAAGCCGGTTATAAAAATACGATTATTTTTAATAGCAAACGTAATCTGGACATTTATTTTACTCGCAAAAAAAAAAAAAAATACAATTCTACCACTTTGAATTATTTAACTCGGATCAGTGCTAGACGTAATCGATTAATTTATGATTAAATTACGTAATCGATTACGATTACTTTATTAAAATTGAATATTGAATTAGTTATAATCGTTTATTCATTTTTTAAAGTAATCAGTAATCATGGTTACATTTTAGTAATCGATAATCATTATTGCCAAAAATATCGCATAATTACAATTTTGTATTAGGTAACATACTATATTTTATTAAAATTAGGGATTTATAAAGCATCAACTATTTATACATTTTAGAGCCACTTTTTACCTGTCGCTAAGCTATATTTACATATGTATGTTCCTAATACTCTTTTATCCAAATTTATCTCTAATCTTATGATTTTACATTATTCATTATTATACTTATATTATTATTGTTAAACTATATCTATTGAGGCACTACCTATCTTAATTAATTAAATTTATTATAAAAAAGTTATAAAAATAATAAAAATAATATGATTTTGTATTGTTAATTGATATTTTTTCCATAATATTTACCAATATTTACTCATTATATGTTTTATTGGTTTTTTTTTTTTTTCAATACCCTACTTATTACCAATAAGTATAATACACAGTGGCATCTACATAAGGTACCAAGTGGTGCAATTGCACTGATTTATCTTGGGTCCCAGGGTCTACATACGTTTGGGGGCCTCACTGTGATTCCTGGATCAAACACTAAATGCACAACTATTCATCTGGATCATTAGATCGTTTAATAAAATACAAAGAGTTGGCAAGGCCAAATATGCAAACAAATATAAATATATAATAACTAATATAGATATCAATAATAATTTTGATTGTGTTTGAAGATATTATCAGGGCTCAGGAAGCTGTGCAAAGATTTATATGCTATTATGTTAATATGTTATGTAACTACTATACAGAAATAAATTATGTTAAAGTGATAGATATATTTTGTAAAACAAGTCAAAACACATTCAATGTCTTAAATTAAATCACTGATTAAAATTATTATGTATATTGTTGTATTATCTTTGAAATATTTCATAATTACCAAATTATTGTATTTGAAAAACTACCCTGTGCAATACCAACTGGTAAAGATTGTCTTTTTGTAGTTTTAAATTCAAACCCCTATTAAAAAAATATTTTACAGAAATTTGTAATATTTTTAAATTGATTTGAAGTAAATATGCATTTGGAAATGCATTTGGGAAAAAATTATTTCAATTAAACGAATATGGTTGTATGAATGTAGACCAAAATAAATTTGGGGGCCCTATAATAATTATAATTATTATAACTGCACGGGTTCATAAAAAATTTAAAGGTGTCACTGATAATACATATAAAATATACTACAATGGTCAATTCACTGCATATTTTTAAATAGTTATGTCAAAATATAGCTATTATTCAATTTAAACCCGTTATTGAAATATCATTAATCATTAAAATTAGTTATGATTACAAATTAACACATTTTGTAATCGTAATCAACACTATGATTATATTATTACTTTAAACTTTTAAAATAATTTGATATTGTAATTATTAATTACATTAATTTATCTCATGATTAATAACTACAAATTGTAATCGTAATCATTAATCATTAATCAATTTACAATTTATCCAACACTGACTCGGATACAGATAATTCAAGATTTTATCCTGTTGACGTTGTTGTAATTGTTTTTAAAAACTTATATGTTCGTTGCCACCGAGTATGTGTATTCAATAATTGTTGGCTAGACTGATCCTATGTTAAATAGAGAGAGAGAGAGTAAGCAGAAACTTAAAGTACTTTGTTTAAAATGTTATCCATTAAATGTTCAAATATTATGATATAAGGTTCTTCAAATATGTCTACATTTGTAATACATTTTCTCAAGTTTTTCATTGTCTCGGACGCATCAAATTTTTGAAAAATTAGTGCAGTTTAAGCAACTACCAAATTCCAACTAGTTACTTAAATAATTTTTATACTTCATACGGTAAGCACACAAATCCCAGCCATTAAGAAATCTCCTAATCAGTATTGGAACTAGAACGAAAGTCGCCGAAAGATAAAAAAAGAACACTCTTCATATTATTTTGATATAGTCATAGCACTCGATTTTTTTCTTAGTAAACATGAAATGTGTTCGAACACGAATTCAATTTGAAAAAGCAAATATAAAAAAAAAAAAATTAAAAATTTAGTGTTTTTTTAAGTATTTTTAATAATTTGTATGCAAAAAATCATTAAAAAATGTTCAGCCAAATATGTTCGGATTACTTAAAATGTATCTAGATAAACATTATGGTGGCGCTGTACACATTTTAACTTGATAAGATTAAAAATGAACATTTTTCCAAGGTGCGTATCTCTCTAACGCCATTCTTCATCAGTACGAAAAGATGAACGTGCCGCAATGATTATATAATGTGTGGGGAAGTCAACTCTTTGCTCTCGTGTAATCTGACAGTAGCCCCGTAAATCATGATATTTAAAGCACAGATTTATAAAACAAAACTTTAACTTTCGTGTACTTCACCACCCCTCCCATGGATTGACACACCGTGGATTACATTTTGATATCACAGTCCATAAATTGTTGTACAATGGTTATTTTTTTCCCATGCATTTTATGCGTACCTACACCGTCAACCACCAAGCTTGAGATTAAAATTACATAATACAGCGTTTCTATTAGCATAACAACAAATCGTCACGAGTGTGTTTATAACGGATAATATATTACCGTTTAAACAATACAAACCGATTGGACTATAGTGGCTATCAGTGGCGCACACTGGAGGGTTCATGGGTAGCAGCTGCTACCCCTGAAAAATTGGATGGGTGGGTGGTCCTCCTGGCCCCAAAATATCTACATCATAATAAATCTACTACGTACAGTGGCGTGTTGAAGAGGTTTTTGAGAAGCCATGGCCTCTGCATTTTTAGAGGTGGGTGGTTTGGGTAGCCGAAGTCTCATGACTTATATGAGGATATCAATTCAATTGTACCTATACCTACACAAACTATAATAATAATTATTCAGGGACATTAAAATAGGCAAACCTGTACAACCGTTCGTCATTCTATTGGTAAAACGGTTTAAACGTGCTACGTGTAATAAAAACTAAAGAAACCTGAAAGAACCTTTTCTAAATTGACAATTATTAAAAACAAACTTCGTAGTACCATGTGTGAAAGTCGGTTAGAAAATTTAATGTACTATCATGTGAAAATGATATTAAAATTGACACAGATACTGTAATTAATACATTTTCAAATAATAGTAGCTTATTACAAAAGGCTTTATTATATTAATTTAAGTTTGATGTTTACTCCAAGTGTGCATAATTATTAAGACTTACAATAATCAATAAAAACTAATAGCTACCGAGAACCTGTATTTTATTTTATTAACATTCAATACTTTATTATTAAATCTTGAACAAGTTTAGATAATTCTAGTTAGGGTGGTGTGGGGGCGAAGCCCCCGCGGGTCTGTTTTTGAAAATGATTTAGTGGGTGGGTGTTATTTTTCCATTCAATATGCTACCCCTATTCATTTTTTGAGTGTGCGCCACTGGTGGCTATTAGTGACACAACCAGGATTTATTTTTACATGAGGAGGCTAAAAATTCAACTTCGAAAGTGTTTGGTGGGCAGAATGAGGTAAGGTTAAGAAAGGTTTTTGAGTCAAATCGTTAAGGTGTTTTAAACTATTATTTTTATGTAACGCATATTAGAAAACAGTTTAGACTAATATTAAAGATTTATTTTGGAGAAGGGAGGATGCGACTCCCCCTATTTTCACCACTGTTCACTACCAGTATTCGGGGAAGGGGGGGGGAGGTTGAAATCTATATTTTGAGAAATCGTCGTATACACTTTTGTATTTACATGTAGTGTACTGAACACCCGTGCCTCTACGGTTCGCGTGCAGATATGTTTCCAACGAGTTGACAACGAAAATAGATTATGCTACGGGTGTGTACTTGTTACCCCGTATCAGCAGTGGGGTTAATTTTTTTCGGGTGGAATAATCCACCGCGTTCGACGATTGACCCGATTTATATTAGAATACGCGTACGAAACTACATATACCTACAGAACATTGTCCTGCATAAAACCAAGTCACTATTGTATTAACAGATCACACACACATGCACACATGCATGGGAGACAAGCACTATTGCATTTGACCACACATTGCAATCAAAAAAATGTCCGTCCTATGTATACGCTATTTTATCATATTGTTACCAATACATAGCGCATACACAAAATACATATAGGTACACTCAAGTAAAAAAAATTTAACGTTTTTTTAGATTTTCAATTTCATGTTAAGCATAATCACAAACACCTACAATTATGATTTTACGTTATTTTTAATTATCTTTTATGCGTGAACATTAGGTTTTTTAAGTAAAAACCAAGAAAATACGCAACCGTTTTATAAGATGGACTCGTGATATTTCTGCATCTGTCGTGTAATCTTTTATTAACGCAACTCGACCGAAATTAATGTCTGGACGAACGGATTGTAGACAAAATATGAAACCCATTAGAAAAGCTAAAACGCAAAACGATTAGAGACAAATCTTGAACACATTAGTTTTATACATATATTTTCTGCATTTTATCTGGGTTGAAAAGTAAGTGCTCACAAGTATACTTATACGTTGTTAATAACTCAAGCGACAAAAGTTGTTTATTTTTTTAGACGTTTTAAATACGTCGACGGGAAAATGAAGATGTGATTGTTAATCCAAAAGGTAACGATGACAAACACCGCACGATGTACCAGAACGTTTTCCACCGAGCATGGTTTCGAGATAATCAACTTGTCATGTACATATTGGTTTATCTGCTGCACGTCAACTAATTAACTTCATATATTTTCAGATTAAATTTCAATAAAACGGTTTTCGAATAAATGAAGCTCGTTAATTCATGTGAATGTACTACACGTTTCGATCGGAAATACGATAATAGACAAGCACTATATTCACTTATATTTACCAGAAAATATGGAGGAAAAGGGGAAAACCAAACGGAACTTGTTCAATCTACATGCTATTATAACCGACGCAAGAAAAATATTCGTTGGCAACATGGCTTTTATTGTTATAATTTTTTTTTGCGATGTTCCAAGCTCCGGTCACATTTAAATATTTCATACGGTTTTGAACGAATGTGATATATGAAATCGACGTTATCCGTCAGTACATGTGAAACGTTGTAAGCATCCGTGTGCATCCGATCCAGAGCGAATATGTGCTTTCGTGTAACTTAGCACATGGATTATTTTTATTTCACCACTGTCGACACTATAATACGTATATATATATATATATATATATGTGTGTGTTGGTTGGATATGTAAATGACCACACTTGCAATCGGTGTACACACTACATTGACCTGATAATAGTGTTTCGGTCTTCCTCTGAATGCCCACATGCACTCATTCAGTTACATTTATTCAACTCGACAACGGATCTCTTTCGCGACCATTTTTCCACGAATCTTTGGCGATCATTCCTGTCGACACATTTCCTTGACCGTCGAATCCGGAAACAACTCTTAATCCTCGTACGGTCATCCATTTATTTACGTATCGTTTTCTAGGAGCCCTGAATTTCAATACGATTTTTCGAACTTTGATTCGTATTTTTATTCATTACATTTGCGATACTGTGTTACAACAAAAATATATATTGGTCGACAGTACATCCAGTTGGTGATCAGTTTTCACAATCTTAAAACTCATACATTCTCTGCTCGGTGTGATCACTATCCCCTGTAAAGCATCAATATCCAGTTGCGCGAGATGGTATAATAATATATATATATATATATTATGCATGCGTTTTTTAAATGTAGAAACACGATCGTATACTTTACTGTTTTATCATTGCGAGTGGCTGCGATTTGCATTCTTCCGACCATTTTTACGGGCCGTTGATAGATTATTCCAACTGTACATACGCATAGTAATTTCACTATTCGCTGTATAATGTACACAATGATACGTCTTTCACGTGTTTCTTTTTTTTTTTTACACATCACTCGTCAGGAACATACAATACGAGTGTGCTATGCGACTTTTGCATGATTTATTTTTGAATATTTTCAATTATATTTTTTGAAATTTAAATCTGCCTCTCGAAGAGTAAAGTCATTCTCTAATTTCACTGTAATTTATTCCAATACGGATTAATCCATCATTGGTCACGATTTCTGAATTTTTACGATTAGTTCGCTGTGTGATGCGACTGTTGTTATGATTTATATGATGTCAAGGTTAGCTATTTATAAAGTTTGAAATTTCCATCCAAGTACGCAAACATTAAACCATTGGTGTATTATGTTTTCCTTTGACTCATAACAATATCACCGAAACTTGAAAGTCAAATATTGTTCTTTTAATTTTCCTCTGATTTTTTAATGTGTTCATCAAATGAGCTCAACTTCATCGTGTCAAATGACGAAAATCGATTAACTTCTGTGGCTCTTGAAACTACCTATACTAGCATAAATGCGTCGAACACATGTTGATACTTCAACAATACTTCTCGAACGATTTTGCGTCAGAACTATTATTCCATTTCGATGTGCATGATTTTATCACCAAGTTTAAGTAACTTCAAGAAGTCGTTCGATCTCCTCACCTAATGGAATACACATGTATTTTATGTGATTTTTTTTTTGTTATATGTCATTATATTTTTACTATGACGTGGTGGCAAAAAAAAAAAAAAAGACTAAAATTATTAATTATTAAATACTATGGTAAAATTAATAAAATAAAATACCTTTTAGTGCATATGTATGATATTAACAAATATAACTAAAGCCAGTATAGTGATGGTTGGAAGAGCACTTTTGTCGCAACTATTTCTGCAATAACTCGGTAGAAATAAAGATCTAATTAAAAAAATTAATTTTTTTTTATTAAAACCATGTATGAAAAAATAATCAAATAAACATGAAAAAAGTTCATTGTATGTGTATATGTGTGCCACAACCAACTATTCATATTAATTGAAAAATAAAGCATTTTTTTAATATGTGATGTAGCGCAATATGTATATGATGAAAATTGTGAGTTGATTTAGTACGATATTAAAACATGTAGTAACAAACATTTTTAATGTCACGATACTAGTCAGGGTTAGAAAAATATTTGCTTGTAAATAAATATAAACGGGAGTATTTCTCATATGAGTGGTGATAGTTAGAAGCAGAAAGTGTCCACAGATTTAAATAATGCCTCGTAAACACCAAACTATAGGAAAAAATTAATTAAATATATTGAAAATATTGTTTTTGATTTTTCTAATGAAACTCATATTTTCAATTTAGAATATAATGTTTGATTATTAAATATGGTGAAATTTCAAGTCTTAAATGGTACAAATATTAAACTTAATCGAATCTAAAATTATATTTGCCTATAGTTTAAAATTTAGGAAATCGTTTATAAAATGTATGGAGTGTCGTTTAAATATTTCATTGTTCAACATCGAAGTAGTGTGCTGTGAACGAATTATCAACGGTTTAATACAATAGTGCGAAAGCTAAAGATTTTAAATCGCTCACAGGAGGTCCCTATCGCAGATGATAATATACGTGACAGTTATCGGAGTATAGATAAATACCCCCACCCTCTCATAATTAAGCTTGATAAGTTAGGCAAGTCATGTGCGTAAATATTAATATACATATATACAGTGTAATTTTATAAACCGTGCGTGAATATCATCGCAGCCGCCAGCTAAGCATCTAAACCGTGTGATCGAGACCACGTCGGATTATCGACGAACCTAGATTATCGCATCGATAATCATCGCTGGATTAAATTCACGAAAAAATATATCACTTTTTCAACAAATTGTCTTTTCGCTAAATGGAATGTCACCAGTATTTTTCCATCAAGCGAATCAAATTCTATATAAATTATATCTACCAATGACTTATCGTACAAAATGTATGTTAAATAATCTTTTTTTCCAATAAAAATTGTATTAGAAAAAAACAAAAAGGACTAATATGTATCCTGACGCAAGTTCGATTTACCGCACGCGTACATTTGAGTGAACGCATCGAACGTGTTCGAATACATTTTTAGATACATATGCACGTATATTTCGTAGGTCTCTTCAGATATTACGTCGGATGAGACGCAAATCTCATTCGAGGATTGGAAAAAAAAAATTACTCGCACTGATACGCGGGAATGTATTTTTCCCGGAAAAACGTGATGGTCCGATTTCCATTCGGTATTAGAGCTTCTCGATTGCGTTTTATAAATTATTAATTTATGTTGGTATGCGTACATAATATATTATGATTTGTATATAAATACGTTGCAGTGTGTGTTTGACATATTTGACAACTGCCAAAAACGAATTTATTATTACATTCACCTAGTTGCCAGTGATTTCAAACCAAATTTACATATTTATAGGCTTGTAGCATATAACAATACTGTACGTTTGATGTGTGTACGTACACGGATCAAAATATAATATATAATTATGATTTAACAGAAGAAAAAGGGGAACTTTTATATGGTGTTGTCACAATATCCCAACGAAATATGTATTGTTGTTCAAATGCTGAAAACCAAACGACTGTTTAAAATAATTTGTTCTATGATTGCGAGTGTTACATAATATTTTTTATTTGGTCTAGTCGGTATAATAGCTTGAACATTTTTCAAGAAAACTACACAATAATTGAGGTTTTTTCATGGAAATAATATTATGGAATTGTAGTATATTGTAGTAATATTAGTAATATTATTGAGCAATGGCTGTTATAATTCCAAATGCGAGTTAATTAATAATTACTCATTGTCTGATATACATAATTCTATATAAGCTTCCACTTAATATTTTACATTTATGAATATAATTGTCAATGATTTAAAAAACGAAAATTCCCAAACCGTACTGAAGTGCATGTATTGATTTTGCTTTTCTTGAAAACAAGTTACATTTTCTTTGTGCCTAAAATTAGTTTTTATAAAAAAGCATGAATTTTCTAGAAAATTTAAAACACTTCGTATAATTCTTTGAAGTAAACAAAGGTTCTAAAATTAGTTACTTATTTTTTGGAATTCAATAATGAAAACCTTTTGTACAATTTATTAGTAAATTAAACAGCATGTTTTATACAATAACATTATAATTTATAACAACTATGTAATAGTGATGTAAATTGTAACGATAGATTGTCTGTTCTTTGCCATAAAATTCACTCTTCTTAACTTTATTTATTTTCATCAAACTCACGACTTTGCAATTTGATATTATTGTTCGTATGTTTTGATATCCCCAAAAATGAATTTATGTTAACTTAAAAAAAAAAGCTTTTTGAAATCAGCTATTTAATAAAAATCATAAACTTTTTCTGGAACTCATTTGTATTAACTAAAAATCCCGTAAAATTAGATGTGTAGTAACGTGCACATAGTACATTCTATGCTTATTAATCCATATAGTTAACTTAAACATAAGAAGTTGATTGTTTTATTTTTATCTATCATGAAATATTTTCAATCAGTACATTTGTATCTTGCAATTTGATATCTAGTTAGCATAATGGGAAAGCATTAAATGGTATGTATACGGAAGACAAACGAAATTGCATAATATTAATTTAAATAAAAATTAAAATTATAAATACCAAATAATATATGTTAACACTTTTAATATCTAGACATTTTTATTTTATTTCAGATAAAAATATTTTTTTAGTTCCAAAAAATATTTTTTAAAATTTTTATGCAGACTTGTATACTAAATGTCTAGTTCTTAATTTTCTTTTCAATTGTTTGGCCGTAAAATTTGGGTATAAAGTTGATTTATGTCTGTATTGTAACCTTTAAAGTACATTACATGCCGTAGTAGAAATCTTCTTTTTAAAAAATATAACAATTTGATACACAAACAATTAAATTATAATAATTTTTTAATTAAATCGTTTTTAATGTATACCATAAATTAATTCATTTATTATTATGATTAATAATGTTTCGAAAACAATTATTCTGAGAAATAAATACTATATACATTGCTAAACGTGTGTACAAGACCGAACGGTTTAATTCAGTTTAGAGATTTTTTTTCTCCTCGTATTACATTTTTTATCAATAAAGTAATAACAATATTATTTATTAGCACGCGTTTCATTACAGTTTGTTAAAATGAGAAAATTACAATTGTGTGCATAAAAGCGGCGAAAATCTACTGCAGCATGAATTAATTCCGTCGATAAATTCAAAGGACATTAAAAACAACGAAAAATTATTAAATAATTATAAGTGGTTTAATAACAGTCGTTTGAAAATTATAGGTTTGAAGAAAAATTAAGAATTAACTAATGCGAAAACTGCTATACTATACTTACCACTAAGTTTTCTCGAGCGTCAATTAAGTCGGCTCTTAAGGTAAAACACTTAAACACACACATACACATACCATGTACAAATTTATATAAACATTATATATTGGTCTATATCATATACCTTAATAAGTAAAATGTAGACACATGCAATTCGTGCGCATACGCGTCCGTAACCGACATAGGACCTCATAGTCGAACTTTTGGAATTTAAATCGGATTATTCCATAGCTACTGGGGGTGATATGATCGTAGAAAGAGTCCCGTGCTGGGGGTACGCAGTGCAGGTTACTTTTGAAGTCATTCAGCTGAGCGAAATAAGCCGGCTCCGATAATGACCAACCAGAGTGATCTGCGGGAATGATACCCGAGATTCAAATGTAAATTTTCGGAGTTATTCCGATCAAGTCCGTGGGGATTACTTATTTGGTAATCCAGCGCATAGAAAAAAAAAAATTGGGGCTTGTTCATAAAAAACCACGAATATAGTGATATTTAAGCAGGAGCACGGTATCCGTCCGCCCGTAACCGCACGTAACCGTATATAACTGCGGAAACGAGACGTGGTGCTTTAGAGAATATCATTACATCAAAATCAGTAACCCGCTCGAAGATTTTTAATTGGCAGCGTTTCGAGCATTCTTCGAGGCCAATAATATATTTATTATTTTCAAGCATTAATATATGTAACACATGCAGGCTACGTCTTGATGGTATCGATATGAAACGCGAGCTAGTAAGCTTTTAAAATCGATTGGTTTAGTGACATTATCTGTACCTGGAAAGGGTAGCTGTAGAGAAACGTAAGTATTGGATAACATTTTTCAAGTTCGAAAATTCGCTGCTGATTCGAGGCCAAAATGTCGATCATTCGTCGTCACAGAATGACATGAAGGACCATGGCTGGAGCTCTTCGATGCAAACGGTAGGAAATTCGTCGCCAAGCAACGTACCGCGTTTGATTAAACAGATCACGGAGATGGGAACCGCTGATATAGTGTGTTTATGTGACGACACGGTGTAGAGATAGAAAAATAGGAGAAAAAAATAGGAAACAGTAAAAGGGATATGTGAATAACGAGTCGATGGAACGACGAACAACCATAAATCCTATGGCTGTCTCCTTTGCTGCAACGATCGTATTTTTTCATAGTTATACCATATGGTGGGCAGTGGTGTCCACTGTCCTAACTCATGCTCGTTGCACGTTATTTCCTATCGAATCACTGTGTCACCTCTACCGTGGGGAAGTAATTTTTTTCGCATACACGTGAAATGATTGACCTTTGCAGCATGATTGAAATCACCATACACATAAATTCTAATAGAAATACGTGCATTTATTCATGACCATTATGTATACGAGAACATAATATCAAAATCTGGGCCCTAGAGCGAACTTTTCAATAGACTTCAGGTTTACTGACAATGTGCCCTTTTCCTGAAATATTATTTTAAACAATTTTATTAAGTATACAATATACTTAGAGATGGATCGAATTGTTCGAATTTCGAACCGAACCGAACCGAGCTCTTGATGTTCGGTTCGGTTCGAAATTCGAACTCGGCATGAAACTATCAAGTCTATTACGAACCGAACTATCAAGCATCTTTTACTGTTCGAAAATCGAACTTGAAAATATTTTTCGAACCAGACTTACTGGTCACGATACTTTGAAAACCAAATATTTATACAGTTCTTCAAAAGTTATTTTTGAAAAATAAAAATTGATAATGATTATTAGAAATAATTAGACTATCTTTATCACAGAAAGTGATAATTTGTAAAGGGCACGTTATGCATTATTTATAAAAATGTTATTTTTCCAGTCGCATGTTACACATCCACTCCGCCGACCAAAACATTAATAAGTTGTTTATCGCCAATAGAGGCAGTGTATCTACATCCATAAATTAGTTATTTTTGTTTTTATCATATTTATTGTAGAGGTTTAAAATCTATTTTGGGTAAATCCATGGTAAATTCCGATACTGCTACTGTGCTATTAATAAAAACATGTTTACAACTTACGTCTTACATTATAAATTCTACTAATCATTCTATATTTGTGAATTATAGTTATTATTACAATTTTTTTTATATATTATTAAAATATACTGATTGTATTTTTATATTACACTCAATACTCAATACTCAATACTCATAGAATATCTTATAAGCCACAAGATAACACGAGAGAGCACAATACTGGTTTTGAAAAATAATAATAAGAAGAAGAAATTATTTAAAATACAATTACTTAGACTTAAAAGTTAAAATGTAGAATAGGTAATACGAAAACTTAAAATACAATAGTTATTAATAATTATGGTTGATTTAATTTGTTGGTAGGTAAAATGTACATAATAAAAAAGTATTGAGTTCCAGTTTGAGTTCGATTTTAAAAAATCAGGGTTCGACTCATCACTACAATATACACATTTTCCTCCTCTGAAGCCGGTATTACACTGTTCCAAAATTGGCTGATCGACAAACCAGTATCATATCGAATGAATAATTAAACCAAGAAAATATACTAGGGTAGCTTGACGGAGATAATAAGTACCTGCAAGCAATAAAGTATATTAGGTAATTTTTTCTTCAAATGAGCTTGTTCAAAGTATCAAGTCGTATTATTGTTTTTTTTGATTAAAGAATATTGTTGTAATACTGCTTTAAACATGTCTGTCACACGCGGTAAAGGCTTGAAATCTGTAGTAATCCCATTTGGTTGTGTCGTTTATAACTGGTATGCCAGCAGTCCAAATTCTACTGCATCCTCATCGGTGTAACACCATTGATTGTGTGAATATAATTGTTGAACAGGATAGATAACGGAGTATCTACTGTAGCCGGTAATACTTTTAAAAAGTTTCTCGTGTTCTCTACCACAGTATTTACGTAACTATACAAAAATATACGTATATTTATGCGTTCGTGCGTATATACGAGCGTGTGCGCGTGTATGTGTGTGTGTGTGTGTGTGTGTGTGTGTGTGTGTTTGTGCGCGCGTGCGTGTGTGCATGTGTCCTTGTGTTCTTATCCTGAGTGCGTGCGACGATGACGTTCGAAAATGTGCACAAGCGACAAGACTTTGTGCACTTGTATACAACACGAACGATGTTTACCTCGGGTTGTCGGGATCGCGGGCAATGGTGGTTTTGGAGACGTGCCACGGGGCAGCAAGCGTGAGGCGTGATTTCTGTAGCCAAAAGTCCGATTTCATAATCGGATGACTGACTCGGAAAGGGTTTCACACGACCGGATCGTTTGGAAATATTTTCCCGGATACGGCCTCCAAAGTTCCGTAACTCGATATGGGACCGCCCATCCGGCTCGATTCGGCTGATATTATGTTTCTGCGTGGCCCATGCCATTCCGCTGTCATCGTTAACGTATCTTGCAGGGCACGTTCTCTTTGCTCCGTTCACTTGTTACTCCACGGTTTCCGTTGTTCGTTTCTTTATTAATTTATGTTTTCGACGACGTGTTCTGCCGCCACAGCACGACGTGATTTCCTTCGAGCACTCCTCACACATCATACATAAGTCGACTTCGAACGTATAGATGGACAAAAACGAGATATAAAGTTTTTGCAATGAGTGAATTCGATTTGAAATTGAAAACTATAAAACACATACACAAGTATAATATCTGTATATATTTATGTTTATGTGTTTTAAACTACTTATAAATCGATATGATAATTTTGAAATTACTTGCTACCCAGAAAATTCGTTTCAAAAACTCTTTTTGCTTTGTGAGTATTGTTTAAAAGAAAAAACTGCTACTAAAACAGTGTTTCCAAATAGCATTAATTGTGATATGCTATTATTATATATTTGAAATAAATAATAAGTTATCGAATTTTACATATTACATTACGATCAACATCTGAAATTGAAAAATCGATATTTAAAAATACTCGTATTAAAAAATTTCTTAAATAGGTAGTTAATTTGCTAAAGTAAGGTAACAAAAAATGTTATTCTATTATAAATTTATATAATAATAAAATTAAATTGATTCATAAATGTTTAACTTTCTTGTTCGTGTTAAAATGAGTAAATTTAAAAAAAAAAAAGAATAGATAAATCATTTGGGAATAATATCTTTACAGTGTTTGTTGAGTTAAAAAAATTCTGTATAGTAGACATAATAATTTGTGGTAATTTACATAATAACATATGTAATGTTCAGTGATGGTAATTATTGTAGAAACTTAATACTAACCTCATAAAATATATGTTACATAAAAATATGATAATTAGTAAAAAAGCTATAAGTCATATCCGATAAAAAATATTAAGAGATAAATTGAATAGTCAACATTTTTTTTTCTCCCTATTTCTTGTAATCATTAAATACGGAATTTTGTAATATAATCGATTGTTATATTCTTTACATTAAACAAACATATTTTTCATAATGTTTTTTGTTGTGATTATTAATCTGTTAATCAGTTAATACTTTCAGAAATGTTGGTAGATACAATAATGGTTTGAAAAAAAAAATTTAATTTGTATTTATTTGTAATATTCTTAATTAAGATAGTATAATGAACTATATTATTTACTATAAAATGTTATCAAAAAATTATCAATAGTCCACAGAAAATGTAAAACAAATGAAAATGAGAATATCTAAAACCTTGTTAGGAAAATGTTTGCAATATATACGTCAACTTCTGAAAAAAAACCAAATATTTGTCGGACGCTTATATGCCATTTGTCCGAACCCTACATCAGTTTTTGAGAAAAATATTTTCGTAAACTCCGAGTCGCATCCTTTTGTATTTTTGTGTAACAGTTGTAAATTTGTATATAACGTTACCTAGAATAGGAAAAAAACAAATTCAATACTTGGGCTATGCATTTTCAAATAGGTCGAGTACTGTACTCACCTATAACTGGTACCTTCAAATAAAGTTTTTATTAAAAACATAACCGTACCAGACGTGCGGTCTTATCTGCATCGTTTTTTGAACTTATGCCGGGGAGGGGAACATCCGTCATCCGAAAATTTTTACATATTATACATGGTGTATTATTTATCCAATAAAAGTTACAAGGGTGCAATAGTGTGATATTAATTTGAAACAAATTATTTACCTACCTTTGAACCGTGTCCCAGAAAAAAATTCGAAATGTTCAATCTACCCTCCCCCCAAACTCATATTGAATATCAGTGTAGTTTACTGTTTTTTCCAAATAATATTTTCGCGTCTCGTGAAAGTTTATCAATTTAAATTTTAAATCGACACAAAAATATATTTATGGTTCGTATAGCCGCATATATTTTGGTGATGCTCCAAAAAGGTTTTTATTATTCCTTGGTAGCCAATAATTCTTCTAAGAGACGTTTTCAACGTGAGATTCACGAACTGTCGCCCACTCATGTATCGATTATTATTTATTGTATAATTTTAAAAATAGAAAAATAAACTAACTGTATTATTATTGCTTTTAAACTGGATTTTTTTTTTTTAATTTTCTTAAAATAAAGTACTCTTAGCGTAAACATTGGGACAAAAATCGACATAATCGTACGATAATAAATTAAAAATTAATAACGGCCTATGGACTCATCTGATTATCGAGTACTAATCACTTAATTTCAAAAATATACGATGGTAATTTTACGAACTATGTGTATAATAACCTTGAGATACATCTCGTTTTGATTAAATTCCGTATTATTAAACACCTAAAAATATTAAAAATTACCATTGACATTTCATTGTTTTACAATAATTTAATATATAATTAAAATGGCTCGTTTAAAAACAGAAGATAATTTGTAGGTTTTTCATCAGATTGTAATACAATTTTATTATGCATTCGAGATTAACTATCTCATACATATGAGAATTTGTTAAATTTTTTTTTTTAGGATAAAATATCCATCGTCGAGTTTCATTTTATTTTAATTCACATGAAAACTATTTCACAGTATAAAATGATTTATTGTAGTACATTTTGATTTGAATATTTATTTTTGAATTAACTTATGGTACATTGAAAAATATTATTAACCCACTAAAATATGACATTCATTACCTTCTCCTTGTTAAATTTTAATTCACTTAAGCCAAGAAAAACATAGCTTCCATGGTTGAAAGTCATTAAACTGACATTAACAGTGTAATAAATTCATATGTGCAGTGCATTAGAAATTATTTTTATTGTGTTGCCCCTCTGGTTAACGATAAAACTTCAAGAAAATAAGTTACTCGAATAACAATGTGCATTTAATATATATATAAACCAAAAAATACAATATACAACATAAATATGATTTATTGCATTTGAAACGACTTCAATAGATGTTCTTTGATTTTCTAATGAACGAATTGAAAGTGGGATTTGTAACGATTTTTTTTTTCCTAGAAAACAGTGTTTGAAAATCACTATACCTATAAATAACCGTTAATGGAACCTTTCCAGTATTCGCATTTTTCGCAATAGTCGGCTATGTATAGAGTGCGTGTTGACTTTATGACCCTAAGACACGTGTAACATATAGTATAAGGCTATTATTGATTCGAAACAAGTTACACGACAATTTACTAAGACAAGTTCATGGTAATTTTTACGGTCGAATGATTTGATATCATATATTAAGGATATTATGATATGTAACGCAAAATCGATATTGGACGAAAGACACGCCATGATAATAATAAATATATAGTAGGTACCTATAAATCGTAGACATTTTTTTTTTTATTAGAATTTCCACTCTTGAGTACATTTGGTGCTTTATTGAGATAGTTTTTGGAAAACGAGTTTTGTCCGGTAAAAACCATTACATTTAACTATAGGTATACTGAACATCGATCACATTTACATAGTAGAAAAATTATTATTTTTCTTCTGACCCCGTTACTGAAGAACGTTTTCGGAATCGTTTTGCGAAGACGATTCTCTAGTTTACATCGATTTCAAGTTGAAGAAAACACTATAAAATACTGATTAGTATAGTGAATGCTTATGTTTTGGGCTTCTGTTTTTATAACATCTGGAATTTCCCTATATATTTTTCAGGTGTTAGAGATCTGCATATAGTAGTTCCACGATAATTTAAAATAATATTATCTTGGAAGAAATTGACGATTCAATCGGAGCATTCAGTCTTTTTTAAGATTTTGTTTTTCATTTTTATTTTTTATTTTTTTATTTCATTAAAACACAAAGCACCGATAATGCTGACAATGAGTAATGAACAATGCTGCAAGAGTGTATAGTTGTCACTGAAATTATTACCGACAAACCTGCGTTATTCTACGATAATAAATTACTGTTACCTTCTCTTCCCTTTTTCTCTAGTCCTCGCTTCGCAACGTCACATTCTATATACGAATAGAAACGAATATAAGAGAAACCTCTTATCGCATTGAATGTTTTATTCAATTCCATTTCCCTTTTTAATTGCGTTTGTAATGTGAACTTATTTTTCGTCCTTGTGACAATTGTTTTTCAACGCGCAAAACTCTTTTCATGTATACATTAATTCAAATTCCGTGGTATATAATTTAATAATAATAATACGTATAATATTAATTGGTCTTATCTAAGTGTCCGCGCGTTAATTTATATGCACCATAGTGCATTAAGGACCGATTACGAGTTTTACATGCAACCATGGTAAAAGTAAAAATTTAAAACAAACCGTTACAACCATTTCGTTTGTAGAATATTTTTTTTTTCTATATTTAATCGACTATATCTAGAGTCACATCCATTCAATATACCCACAAATTGTAGAAAATCGTATTAATATAATCGGGTATTTATTAAGCAGAATAACCAAATACGTAAATTTAAAACAACAAATTATCGAAAGGTATTACATTTTTAGTAAAACCTAATCATGGAACAAACGATTTTCGGTCATATCAACAGCAACAGATGCTAGTTATCGTTTTGTAATGCGTTAGTCTTTGATACAACCTTTTGTAAATTATATTTTAAATACATATTACAATTTACATGGATCGATACGTGTGATCACCAATAACATTGAATTCATAAAGGTTTTACAATTAATGAAAAACACAAGAACTGTGTATACTGGTATTAATTCATAATATATTACAGGATATCCTGCTGTATATCCATGTAGGATAATAAAAATAATTTGATAAACGACTTTATTTTTATTTGTGCTGACTTCGTTTCGAAATCTAAATTCAAGAGAGTAACGTGGTCTAAAACAATTTTTATTTTACTGATGACTTATTGTATTTCATAAATGTTTACCGTATATAATTACATACTGTACAATATAGTCACTCGAACATTATTCATATATTCGCTTAA
Organism: Sipha flava; assembly: GCF_003268045.1. Lineage (NCBI taxonomy): Eukaryota > Metazoa > Arthropoda > Insecta > Hemiptera > Aphididae > Sipha > Sipha flava. Next base: position 1,335,137 of record NW_020272878.1, read on the forward strand.
TAAATATGTTATAGTGCTATATTACAAGAGCAAAAATTTACACGGGTACACGTGTTCTTATCTGAAATGGCATTGAAACAGCCCGTGTCATTAAAATACACGTACATAATACCGTGTACCCGACATCATCCTTTTACGAAGTCTGTTAAAAAAGTTGCCTAACTATTGTTCTTAAAAATAGATAAATTATAGTATCCTAAATTGTATTAGATTAAAATAAAATAGAGATAAGTCGCTATTGTATTTTCAAATTGACCAGAAATTCATATTACGGATAATTAAAACGTGAGTTTTTATTTATTTTTCTATTCTAACATTGATTTTTATCAAATGTAATCACAACAAATGCTATCTTCATTCTTCTATGTTGTTTGCCATGTCCATTAGCTCTCTGTAGGAAGTAGATCCAGTACCTATCCTTTATTTTTTGGCTGATGTAATTTTTTTTAAGATTTCCTCTAGGTTGTGTTCCTTTTATAATACTTTCAACCGTTAGACTATACAATTCGTTTCCATGTATTAGTTTTTATTCAGTGCATAATCAGTGGCATTTATCAATGATCACTTTTCTCTAATTTTCATTTACATAAATTAATTTAGTCTTTTTTCATTCCATTTTACACTCTGCATCTTTTTATGGCATCACACTTCTAAACCTTTTAGCATATATTTCCCTTTTTATTTTTTTCCATGTTTCTAACCTCTTATACCATACATCAAACGTATGATTTTAATGAAATTTTTTTAATGAATATGTTCAAGTTTTTTGAAGTTGATAATTTCTTCAAATTTTCTTAACCTATTTCGTTTTTGACTTCCTTTGTTGATTTTTCCTATTCTGTTGTGTGCTCTGGCATTTGAAATGTTTACCACAGGTATCGAATATTAAATGCACGTGTATCAGTAAAATATATTAATATAACACCGATCTTAATATATTTTTAGTATAAGTACTCGGGTTACGTGTACACGTGTATTCTAATAATCGAGTATGATCACGACCCCCGTACACGGTTATAAGTTTAAAACGTTTGGGTTTTATTGAATTTAACTAATAAAAGCATTGAATTCATGTCTGATTACTCAAAGAAAAAAAAAATCAAAGCAAATCCTGTCAACTTCAATTTTCCAATTAATTTGTTCACAGAAAATGCGTGTAGTTTTGACTCAGTGCTATATCATTGTGTTTGTACTTTTTTAGCTATGATTGCACGTGAATACATCAGATAATATTACCCAATTATAAGTTTATAAACACGGGTTATTATCATTAATATTATTATTATTGTTATTATTATTATTTGAGGTTACTTGTGGCTCATTCACTGGTATAATAAAATACATACGATTATATATGTTTCAGAATGAATAACTGAGTCAACAACGGCAAGAGCATAACAATTCAATTAATGTTATTCAACTTCAATAAATAAGAAGGTATTATTGTTTTTTTCATTTTTATAAATATAAATACAATTCATAAGATTGTAGCATAAAATATTTTATAATGTTTATATAAATATGAGGTAAGTGCGCGGGTAAAATTATACATTAAAAACTCAATTGCTGTATAGCTGTCAGTAAAATGAAAACATTAATCGGAATACTGCTCTTTTGAATTAAAGTTGTTGGAAAAATTATAAATTTTTTTTATAATGTTATTAGAATTATGTTTGTGTTTTATCTTGTACAACAATCTTGATTTAAAAGGATAAAATAACACTACTTTTGAAAATATGCTCCTTTAATTTAAAATAACGTGTCTCACGTAAATCACATTTTATGAATGCTCTAGCTAAACATCTGTACAAGTATGTGAATGCGTTATCAACACTAATACAGTGTTACACTTCTGATAACATTAATATATAACACATCACCACTAAAGTAAAACAAATGAATATAATATGAAAATTTAATATTTTATACTTCGAATGAAAACTTATAATAACATAATAATAAATAGTACAATAATCTGTATATAATATAGTACATAAATATACATAATGACATAACATGAACATGATAAATTAATATAGGATATTAAATTATATTATATAATTATAAAAGTGTTGGTAAATACCAATACAAAAATGAGAAAAATATAAAATTTACCAAAAAAAATTATTGATAATATTTAATTGGTTTCCTAATAGTTCTCTTAGATCTTTGTTGGCTATTAGTGGTATTTAAGGTTATTTCAGAAATTGGAATTTTTTAACTATTATTATTTGAATCAGTGTTAGTATTGAAATTTGTTCATGACTGGATTGTTTAATTTTTAACATTTGATCTACATGACGTTTCCAAATGTGATTTTCATCTGTGGTGACCTATTAGTTTCTAGTACCCAATATTTTTTGTTACTACAGCTGTTTTCCACTTGGAACTTGTAGATTTATAATCCCTTACTAACACTTTTTCATTTATATCAAAAGTAACATCTTTCCTTCCGCTATTTTTTATTTAAGTAATTTTTTTACCTAGGACTATGTCGTCAGTTTGTGTAGATCAAAAATATATCTTACTGACTTGTCTAATAGAACTTTCATAGCAGTTTTCTTTGTGTAGTACGAGGAGTGTTTCTGTATTGAAACAAAAATTTACTCAGTTCAACATCTAGATCAGATTTAACAGGACTTTTTATAATTTTTTTAATTACATTTTTTATTATTTTTAAAGCGCTTTCAACAGCACTATTACTTTGCGGATGGTATGGGGCTCCAAATAAATGCATGATACCATACATTTTTAAGAATGAATGGAAAATTTCATTAGAAAAACATTTAGCACCATCGGATGTAATTAATTTAGGTAGACCAAATCTAGAAAAAACTTCATTTAAATGCTTTATGACTGTGGTAGTGTTAAGAGAATTTACTTTGAAACTTTCAATCCACTTAGATGTGGCATTAACTAAAACAAAAAAAAAAACTTGACCGAAAACTGGTCCTAGAAAATCAATGTAGATTCTTATCCAAGGTTTAGTTAGCCATTCAAAAGGTTTTAGAATTGCTTTTGGAGGGATTGCTCTATTTTCACAACATACTTCACAACTACTGGTTAACTTTCAATTTCACCATCTTGTAAAGGCCACCAAAAATAGGCTCTAGCCAAACTTTTCATTTTTGTTGTACCCTGATGTGATTCATGTAACTGAGCTAGTAATTTATTTCTAAACTTGGCAAGAGTTATTACTCTATAACCCCATTAAAACGTTTTGTTCTATGGTTAATTCATTTTTTCTTTTATAATAGGGTATTATATTTGAATTTTTGTTGGAATCATTTGGCCAATTATCATTAGAAGCATAATCAATGATTTTTGAGATGATAGGATCAGACCTAGTCGCTTTTTTAATTTTGAACCAGTCTAAAATCCAATTTGATTCATCATTTATAAAATTTAAATAATTAGTGTTTGCTTCTATGTCTATTTGTTTACTCTGTATGGATAATCTAGATAAATAATCAGCTGGATTATTATTGGTGGAAACTCATTTAATATTAAATTTGTAAGCCATCAAAACATAAGTCCAACGCTGTAAGCGAATTTGTAGCAATAGTGGGAATGCCCTTGTTTGGATTTAAAATGTGTGCTATGAGTTTATTATCTGTTACTAAAGTAAAGTGTTTTCCAAATAGATAATCATGAAATTTTTTTAACTCCAAAAATAATTGCTAGCTTTTCTCTTTCTAGCTGAGGACCTTTTTCTCAGCTTTTGTTAATAAGTGTGATGCAAATACCATTGATCTTTCTGTATTGTCATTGTAGACATGTGATAAAATAGCACAAACCACAGATGCATCAACAGCTAACTTTAACGGTAATTTAGAATCAAAATTAGATAAAATTCTGTTAGAAATTAGCAGTTTTTTAATTTGATTGAAAGCATTATTACATTTATAAGACCAAATAATATTATCTTCCTTTCTAGTCAATTTATATATTGGTTTTAAAGATTCAGCTGAATTGGGTATATATTTGATGTTATAAGCAACCATACCTAAGAAATTTTTCAACTCAGATAAAGAAGTAGGTACACTAACATTTTTAATGGCTTCAATATGTTTTTCAGTGCTATGTATACCGTTTCTATCCAAAGTAAGATCCAAATATTCAATAGAATTTTTAAGAAATTTACATTTTTCAACTTTAACTTTTAAGCCAGAATTTTGAAGTTTGTTTAACACAGTCTCTAATCTATTATTGTGTTCTGATCTAGTTTTACCAGATATAAATATATCATCTTGAAAAACTGTGACACCATCCATGTCCCCAATAGTTTGTTCTAAGACTCGTTGAAATATGCTAGCAGCACAATTTATGCCATATGGTAGCCTAAGTGATAGTATATAACCCTAAATTTGTAATTATTACAACTAAATTTCTAGCCTCTTCAGATAAAATAAACTGTGCATATGCATCTTTGAGATCAATTTTGCTAAAATAAACACCATTAGTAAGTTTTGTGAATAAATAATCAATTTTAGGTAAAGGGTATTGGGTTCCTTGTAAGACAGGTTTTAATATTACACTAAAATCCCCACATAATCTGACTGTATTATCTGGTTTAAAAACTGGAACAACAGGTGTTGGTCATTTGGAATGTTCAACTGGAATTAAAACACAATTCTTAACCAATCTATTTATTTCAATTTCAACTTTGTTTTTTAATGCAAAGGGTACAAATCTGGGTTTAAAAAACTTTAATGTACAATTTTGGTCTACAAAAAGAATAATTTTATATTTTGAGAAAGTGCCTAAATCTTTTTCAAAGACCTTAAGTACTTTTGACATAATGATTTTATATTTTTAAATTCATCGTCAGTATATAACAAATTTACATAATTAACATCTTGAGTTATAGACAGATTAAGTTTTTTGAAATTATTCCTACCAATAAGTGGAGGTCCTCCATTTTTAATAACATACAGAGCAATTTGGCCTTTATTAGAATTACATTCAAAATTTAAATCAAGTTTGCCTAAAATGCTTACCATCATAATCTTTTAAAATAATATCGTTTTCATTTAATTTAATGTGACTAAAATTTTCTAAATAACAACTTTTACTTACAAGAGAATGCAAACAACCAGTATCAATTTGAAATTTAATGTTTATGTCATTTAGTTTTACATTTAGTTCTAAAGGTTCTAATGTTTCATTACTTGGTTTAGAAATTAATTTGAAATTGTCTGATACACCCAAAAAAATGTCATCGTCATCAGAACTATTACTTTTATCTTCTATGTAATAAGTATTGTAAGTTTTATTTTTTTGATTAAATTTATTTTTATTTTTACACATGGTAGCTAAATGTCCCACTAAATTACATAAATTACATTTATAACCTTTGTACTTACAATCGTTTGATTTATGGTTTTGACGACCGCATACTTGATATTTCTGTTTGTGATTTTCGCCAGCTTGATCCTTCTGTAAGTTCTTTGAATACTGTTTATTGATTATCTTCTTGGATTTTATGTGGGTAAAAAATGTATTTCCTTTTACAAAATTTACTTCATTTGGTTCTTGATTATTTTTCGCAGCATTTTTACTGGCCATTTCCTTAGCAAGAGCAATGCCCATCATTTTGTTTATAGTGATAATTTTGTTTGTGGCATCTTCTTCAAATAATATTTATTTAAATTGTTTATCAAGACCAAGAGGGAAAATGTCTCTTAAAACAATATTTAGTTCGGTACCAAAACCACAAGTTATGGATAAGGTGCGAACACGAGCAGCCCATTCTGCAACCATTTCTATAGGATTATTCTCCGCTCTGTAAAATTCATATCTGACAGAAAAATACAATTTTACAGACGTGAAATGTGCATCTAATAATTTGATTAGATCATTGAATGATTTTGCTTCAATATCCAAAGGTACACATAAACATGCGAGTAAGAATAACGTTTCGTTACTCAGCGCAGTTATTAAAATGGCTTTCATTTTGAGATTACTTGAAATTTCACCAGCAATGAAACTATTAGTTGACTTCAATTTAAAAGTTTTCTATTCACCGGAACGGTGATCAAATGACATGTAGTTAAGTCCAACATATGCCGCCATATTATTACCCGAGTTATTATTACCCCAGACGCAATGTTTGACGCACTGGTTTCCGAATCTGCGGGTTTGGTTTTCAACATCTTCGTCACCAAATTTGTTGTATCTTATACAATAATCTTGATTTAAAAGGATAAAAAAACACTACTTTTGAAAATATGCTCCTTTAATTTAAAATAACTTGTCTCACGTAAATCACATTTTATGAATGCCCTAGCTAAATATCTTTACAAATATGTGAATGCGTTATCAACACTAATACAGTGTTACATTTGTGATAACATTGATATATAACATTATGTAATAAATAAATAAATAATAAAAATCGGTCGAGTAATTTTATTACCAATAAAAAAAGTTGTTAAAATGTCATTAATTTAATCTAATTACATTTAATATGGTGAAAAAAGTTTGCCTGTGGTTTTATATTTTTCATTAATTATAAATACTAATATTTTAATTTATTATTATAACTATAATTTATTGAAGTTATATATATATATATGTTACGGTAAAAGATGAATATTGGTGAATGTCGTCATTCTCCGGCGAATGACGTCTTTTACCAAAATGATTCAATTATGTAGGTAAATTATGTAAAAAACCAGATTTTAAATTCAAATGTATATCTTTCACCGGTCATTGATGTCATTTACCAAAACTAGTGGTATATGATGATAAATCTCAAATAATACACTGGTTTTTTTTACTATAGGTATGTACTATTTATAATAATGATTTATTGTTAAAATGAAAAAATAATAAAATACGTGCATATTACAAATTATTTATTTGTACAATTTTGGTTACTATGACATTTTGAACTGCACAACATTTCCGCTGCATTGCAAGCACATTTTTTAGTACCATAACCAGTTTTTCAGTTGCATCGATTAAATCCTTGATGACCAGCTATTCCATGTCCTGCTGCTTCTCTTAATGTTATTTCCCTGTCTTTAATTTTTTTGATGGCTTCATCTAGCTCTAGAAATTTTTTCTTTACATGGAGAAATTTGTGCTCGTTTATATTTGTGTTTCAACACCCCATATTCTGTACCTAGTTCAAACATTCAGGTATTTATTTTACTTAAATTAAATAAACATTATCAAATTAAAATTGGCTTACATAATTTATACATGTCATCTTCGTATGAAATAATAACAGCAAGTAAATTACGCGGAGAACCTCGTACTCTATCAACATCTGGTATTGGGACACGAACAGTTGTACCGACATGTCGCGACATCAAGCTTTGAACATTTTTTTTGGCTTTAAATTTATTCCGCATACTTAAATACTAAAACTGAATCTAACTTTTATTATATTTTGTTCACTGGTGACACAAATTTTTACAAATAATATTATTAAACACACATTCGTAGCAAATACAACTCGCTATAATATACCCGTCGATACTAACTAATAAACTAAAAGATTATCTCATATTATTACTCGGGTTATCGACGTTATTTCTAGTTGGGATTTTCGTTTATCTATCTATTTCCATCATGATATTTTTAACTAATGAAGCTGATCGTTCACACCGACATAAAAGTATTAAACATCATTCTCCAATTAAACTGGTGATTGACGACAATAACCGGAGAATGTCTGCATTTACAACGTTTATCAATTTTTAGGTAAATGATGTCATTTACCGGGGAATGACGTCTTTTACCACGTTTACATCATTCACCGTAACATATATATATATATATATATATATATATATATATATATATATATACGATGATTTTAAAGAGTTAAAAATTATAATCCATTCCAATAAAATATATTATAAGAAATAATATACTTATTATATGTTATGTCGTTGAAACGTAAATTGGTTCTGATCTGATCTGAAATAATATAAATGAGGTTGCCAATAATTTCGTATAGGTCTGTATGCACAAGTGATTATTATTTTTGCATTTGTAAAGCGTTTAATTAGGAAACTGTTGAGTTGGTTAACTTTTTAAAAAAGTAGGCCTTTAAAATTAAACAGATCTTAAATCATGATGGTTAAAAGTTAAACCAATGACTGATTAGAAAAAATGAATTATTAACGTTGACATTATTTACCAGACATATTCCGCACGTGAGCTGATGATTATGCCCGTGGAATGCGATGGAACATAGGATTGTGTATCGCTTTGAATAGTGTAAAATAGAACACGCGTGATCTGTGATTTTTTCCGTTGTATTATTACGTATACATCATTCAATTATATTATGATTCTAATATATCGAATAACTAAACTTCGAATCATAGAATTATTATGACTACGATGAATGATTGCAATCGTTACCGTAACTATAATTATTTTTATTATTATTATTGTTGTTTTATAATTATTCTTGTGTTATTATTATACTGCTTCTTATTATTATTATTTGTTGGCCTGTCGGGGTGGGAGAGTTGATTAGCAGCAACATTGATGACTATGCGACTGTTTCCCCGATAACCTATCACTTGGGATTTTGCCAACACCATATGAGTTTCTCTTGGTATTGCTACAGTTATCTTATTAACATACAAAGACCATAATAATAATAATACATGGGCGAGCCCCGCCGCCCGTTTTCTGCAGTATATTTAATCCGTCATTGAACATTTACAACTAAATTTCCGATTCTACCGCGAACGAAGATTTATATACTTTGACGTCATTATTACATTATAATATTAATTAGATACAAGGATTGGATACAGTTTTGTATTTTATTAAAATGTTTGTCGGAGATTCGGTACATTGTCGTGTACAATAATATTGTTACAATATGTTTCCAACGTGATATTAATGACGTAGTAATCGAATACAATTTCCACGATTTTATTTAAATTTTTTTTAATTTATTTTTACTACTAATTGTATTACACAAGAATAACATAAAAAAAAAAAAAAACCAAGTTATAATAACAATACAGTCAATATTTTTATGTTTTTGACAACAATTATTATTTATATTGTAAAACGTATATGTATACGTATAATATTGGCACACAGAGGATTGCACCGATACTAAACAAGATGCATACTTCCTCTGCTCGAAAATAAATTGTTATAATTTACAAAAATATATCTCTGCTTTCAAATCGTACGGAAATCTCATGGCTTTTATAACACTGCTGTACCAACACTCCTTGGTATATAGCTTACGTTATTATCACGTAAATACTCATTTATGCATGCCATTTTAATAATAAGTTTTTGTACTTAACTGCGAAACTGTATGAAATAGTTGCTCATAATATAAAAGTGTGTAATATTATACACCTCGTCCACATCTTACCAACAATGCATGAATTGTTGTGTACGTGGAATGAAAATGGTTCAACAGTACTTAGCATTGAGTACAATAATGTAGCCAGAGTGCTGGGTGATACTATACATGTATCCTTCTACTTGTTTACATTGAAATATATTTCATCTATGTCCTATACCTATGTACGTAAAAAAAAAAATAAAGGAATCATTTACTGTTGTAACTCTGTTTAAATTATTACCTACTGAATAATTAAACCTCAACACCTTTTTTAGTATATGGGGTTGCGTATGTCAAGTCACCCGAATATTATTCGAAATTCGAATATTATCAGCTGTAAAGTAACTGTAACGTAATTTTCTACTGACTTTGTTTTTCGTTTTGGTAATTCTTCTGTTGTGATTTAAGACTAATAACGTTTTGAGAGGTCTCATCGCTTACGACTACTATACTTTCTTAAGATTAAAAATAACTTTATTTTTAATCATAATAATATAATGCTGTATTGGATGTAAATTTATATAAAAATAAATATTATAATATTTCCTGAAGAGTACTGTAAGAAAACCGATATGATTATTTTCTAATGCGTAGTATTTTTATCCACAAATTGTTTCTAGAGTCCAAAGGCTTGATGATTATTAATAATTGAAGTACAAATTGCCTAGAAAGATCAACATTGTCATTGTTCACTATCAATTATGTAACAAAGCTGGGATACTCTTGGAACAGATATAATAATTTTGTAGAAAAATATGTTAAAATCAATGATTTTATAACGAATAAAATATAATATATATATGAAAACAAAGATCTATCGTGTTAAAGCAAATAATATTTTCAGTAAATATTTGCACAGACATCTCTTGCAAAAAAAAAAAAAAAAACAAAGACGAATTCTGAATTCTTCACACTTCGCCATAGAAATAAACGGCATAACAAGGTCGAGGAAAAAATATTATAATCATCATGACTACCCCTTCGTTCATGAAAAATACACAATCGTATTATTATGTAAGTGAAACACTACCTGTGTACAAACAATAGGTGTCTGGTTATAACGAGGATCCACCCTGCCAACCACCGGTCAGCCATGCTAACCGCTAATAACGCCATACTATGGTGGCTCAATCCGTGTAGTGATTAATGGTATAATACGTATGCAAGTTAGAATCGAATAAGCATATAAACGGTATGTGTGTGTGTGTGTGTGTATGTGTGTATGTTTATGTTTAAGACAAAAAATACGTTAATAGTGAACTTCGTCATTAATATTTTACCATGGATGCAGTAACTACCCAATCAAATCTAAACTGACCGTATATACCAGTTGAAATCTCTCATATTGTCATTAATTCCTAGCTGTAATTAGTGCGAAGTCGGAAAATTTAGATGGTTGATTTGCAGTTCTCAATTATTTTTCACTGAGTGAACCGAAATTAAAAACAAAACGTTAACGTATAAATCACCAGATTGTGAAACCTATTATTATTATTATTATTATTGTTATTGTTGTCATTAGTAGTATTAGTATTCCAATCGCTGTTGTTTGAAATCGTTGCCGGCAGTTGACGATTAATGACGAAATTTATCTTAGACAATATTATGGTCGTACACACAAAGCAATTATTATATTTAATAATACATGCCAACCGGTTATTTTAACTCGTGTAAAGTTTTTTTCCGTAGAGCGGTAATCCGTGTTAATTTGTGTTAAAAAATAAATCAAAAACGTTATTTTTTAGCATATGATTATCATAGAAATGTATTATACTATTGGTTTTAAATACTAGAATTTATAATCAATGATTATACTTACTAGAGATGTTCCAGGAAAAAAAAATAATTTTACACCTGGTACTAGGCAAGTAAGAATTTCAATATTACACCGGATACTGAGAATTAGGAGAGTGAACATTTCAATATTAAATTGAGTACCAGGTAAAGTCCGAGTTTTATTAATTACATTGAGTCCTTGATTATAGAATTATTTCCGGCTAACCGTGACATCTTTAATACTTACATGCAAAAATATATTATTTTGTGCTCTTTATGAATACTATGAATTAAAAAAAAAAAAAAAAAAAAAAAAAAAAAAAAAAAAAAAAAAAAAAAACTAAGAAAACAAAAAATAATATAAAATATGAAATTATAATTAAAGTTAATAATTAATAATAGTTGAGGAAAACAATTAGAATAAAATATAATTTTTAAATTTTGTCATTTCTTACGCCTTCCTCAGTTTTGTACTTTCAATAACATAATCTAAAGATATGGTACTATCCGATCGACGTTGGGATTAGATTACAATAAGTTCGTCTAAAAAATGTACAATTTATTCAAATCAATATGAAAATAATTGAAAACAAGTATCATAATAATTACAATTTTTTCCCGTTCATGCGATAGAGAATTAGAATACATTTAATTTTAATATAATTATTGTTAATTTTATTATATCATTAGTTATGTATGTTAGAACTAGGGATGAGCAAAATATTTTGAACATCGATGTTTCGATGTATCGATATATCGAAATTTTAAACATGGATGTTTTTTCGATGTTTTTTTATAATTTCCTGATTAAATAATGAATTTAAAAGTTAAAATATTATCGTTAAACTTTATTTTTTTTATACATATTACTATAATAAACTGTTATAAAATTGATGAAACTGATTTTTTTTTACTTGGGTCTTACCTTCGTTATATAAAATATTTACACAAATTAATATAACATAAAATACTTTAGTTTTAAATCTTAAAATACAGTTAAAACAATTATAATTAATTATAATATGATAATAACCAACGTGAAACTGTGAATCACGATTAAAGATGTCTTTAATCGTGGTTGCGACTGAACGAATCAAAATGAACACACTGTTAAGGACATTGGTCACACATAAGAGTTACAACATATTTTACACATATTTTATCACGTATTACGTATTTTAAATTTTAATGCCCATTGCGAAACACGATAGTCGAGTCGTTCGACGGATCATTCAACTCAGAAAACCTCGTGAAAACACGTGCGTGAAGTTGGCCCCCCGACATTGTCTTATCTACTCCGGACCAATGCCAATATTTTGTAACTCATTTGTAACTATTTGTAATACTCTTTTCAGAATTTGTAACTTCTTACTTTGGGCGAAATCAACATTTTCCTGATAGGGGGACAGCCCCCC
>NW_020272878.1:1347677-1529914 GCF_003268045.1 Sipha flava
GGGGGGCTGTCCCCCTATCAGGAAAATGTTGATTTCGCCCAAAGTAATGAGTTACAAATTCTGAAAATTGTGTTACAAATAGTTACAAATGAGTTACAAAATATTGGCATTGGTTCGGAGTAGATCAGACAATATCAGGGGGCTAACTTCACGCACGTCGTGAAAACCTCATGAAATACTTAAAACTGTGAACTGATAAATTAATAACATAATTAAAAAAAAAAAAAAACATCGATGTTTTTTGCTCATCCCTAGTAAGAACAAAGCAGTAAAATTAATTAAAAAATAGTTACTGATGTATATAATTTAACAATATTTTAGAACATATTCTAATTGAAATATACAAATGACTAAATCAACTGAGCATTGTTTTGATAATCATTTGCAATTTTTTAAATTTACAATTTACCAATTACCAGATTACCATTTACAATCCCCATATTTCAATAAAATATCCGTGTAACGTTTATGTTATGATTTGAAACTTAGTATCGATATGAACACGAAGATAACTAAAAAAAAAGTTAATCTGGATATATCCCAATACTATAACCGATAAAACTAATATTGTTTTTCATTATTATTATTTATTACTTACCAAGGGTGGAAATCAAGAGTATTTGGATGGTGGATCGTTTAATTATTTAAAACCGATTTTTACAAGATTTATAACCACATAGAATTTGCATTACAAACCAGTGTTTAGGTTTTTCTTAATTAGAATTCGTTTTTAATGATATGTGCTAGTCGATTCATTGTATGCGTATATCGATTGCGCATTGCACGAGTGCGACATACGAACATATGCATATTGTCATTGTACATCTTTTAAAAGAAATGCAATAACAAAATATTTATTATTTTTATTTCTCAAAAAAAATTCTTAAAAGAACTCTAATGGCTCGAGAATTTCACCGAAAAGAATAAACGTTCACTGTGAAAGGAATGTTCCCAGAAAAACAATATCACTCGACTTCCGAATGCTGCATTGTCTCCGACGAAATTCCTCACTTTAACGATACACGGTTCAATTATTTGTCTCCGTTAAATACTATGTATCCTAGGATGGTCCTAATTTTTGACTTTAAGAATTTTTGATTTCTCACCTCCTCATTTTGTTCATTACTATAAGAAAGTAATTCGGGTTAAATTTGGTCATGATTACGAGCTGATTAAAGTGTTCATATTAATGTTAACTTTAACCTCGGATATAGAAAAATAAGAGTTTCTTATGTACTTTGATAACAGATGTGTTGATCTGGGTACATTTTTTTATTTCTGTGTCATCTTTAACCAGCATCTCCTCATATATATCTTAGTAGGAACTCAGGTACCTTTTCAAATTTGTTCCATGCTTTCCTTTTTAAAATTATAGGTATATATTTATAAATATTTATATAGTATCTAATAACCTAGATACATCAATTAGATTTTCAAAATATAAATATTTAAGGAATACAATATACAAACGAAATTAATCAAAATAAATATTATTTACACTTTTCATAAGTAATCTGTCAGAAAGCTACACGTATTGGTAAAGAGCAATTACTGGTAAAATCATAGGTACTATTTTTTATTTTGTAGATAATTACATAATATTCACATTGGGTATTTTTAACATAATAGCGAGTAGGACCTGAATAAATTACTCAAGACTGCACTATTATAGTTGATGGTATAGATATAAACTATAAAGATAATGTCATCTTGTCTATTTACTTGAATATTACAAATTTACCTACCATTTTATTACCATATTATTTTAATTCTTTTGTAAATTATTTTAAATTTAAATTTAAATTAAATGAAACAAAAATGTGTAACTACTTACTTTTATTTTTTCCATTGCAATTGATATTTCTTGTTTAATTCATCATACGCATTTTTTCATTTTACGAGGTCAACCTGAATTATATCTAAGATAGTCAGATAAGTGGTGACTTTAAAATCAATTGCATTGCTATCATCTGTAGCTGGACCATCGTCAATAAATGTTTTTCTATTTTTCGTTCGTTTCTTTGTACTAATAAAGTCTTCAATTCCACATTTTTCAATCTCTAACTTTTTTTATTATTCATATTCACTAAAAGTTCATAAATCATTCACATAAAAAATCAATGATTGATATATTTCAGCAATTTTAACCAAATCCATATCAACAGACTGTAATCTTTTGCTACTTAAATTAAAACGTTCAAGCAGATGGCCCTATATTATAGACACGAAAGCAGTTTTTAAAGTTTATTTTAATATTTGTAAAACACCATTAGTTTCACATTGTGTAGCTGACTTTTGAGATTTATCATTTTTTAAATTTTTTTTAAATTTATGGTATTTTGTATTTCAACTTACTGGGTATGTTTTGTAAAATAACACTTACACAGCAGCACGCGAGTAGGACGAGTAGATAGGTACCATAAAAACCACAACAATTAAGTATATGTGTTTACATCTTACAAGGGCTACACCACATATGACATATTATATAAAAATATACCTTCAATTTTGAATTCTAAACGGCTTGAACTCATTTAGAAATAATTCGTTTTATACGTTATCAGTCGACAATCATTCATTTATATCACAATATCTGCACATTCAATTCAAAATGATTTGATACGATAATCCGTAATCACAAAATCGTTATCATAAAATATTATACCTTATACAATCTATACACGTGTAAACAATGTTATATTATATTTCATGATACAAAAAAAAAAAAAAAAAAAAATACACTCGATAAAACTGCCGCCCCTAAAACTCTTAAAAATTTGGCGCTGGAGGCATTCGCCCTCTTCGTCCTCCCTAAATGCGCCACTGGGTGCTGGTGATATTGAGAAATATTTACGGTCAGAAAAACACAAACTATCCGATCATGCTTCCGCTTTAACTTCATCAATGCTCAATTTTTTCAAGAAAATGGATTTACCTTCTTCTAAGGATTTTGAAGTTGCTGCTGCAGAAGCCACTTGGGCTTATTACACTGTCCAGGAAAATCATAGCTTTCGCTTGAATGATTGTGCGTCAAGATTAATACAGACATGATGCGAACAAAAATTTAGATGTGCTCGCACAAGTCTGAGGCTGTTGTTGTAAATGTTTTGGCGTTTATGGCAATTCATAAGTTAAAAAACCACCTTCGTAAAGCGAATTGCATTACTTTACTAACGGACACTTCAAACCATGGTTTTACAAAATTATTCCTTGTCTTAATTCGCTACTTTTCACCGTATGAAGAAGTGCAAGTAAAGATTTTAGAATTTAAAGAGCAACCGGGTGAAACATCGAATATAATTGTGGATTATTTAAAACAAGTATTGACTAAAAAATGAACTGACGTCTAAAATTGTGGCGTTTTGTGGAGACAATATTAACTATAATTTTGGAGGAAAAAAATAGAAAAGGAGTAAATAACATTTATGCAAAATTAAACACGTCTCTTGGAAGGACTCTCATAGGAAATGGATGCAGAGCTCACATAATCCACAATGCGATCAAAACTGCTGCATATTGTTTACCTGTTGATTTTGAATGCATAATTGTAAAAATATATTCATTTTTTTATATTTATATTATTTGCGTTGAAGCTCTTAAAGAGTTTTTTAATACAGCTAACACAGAATATAAAAACTTCTGTACTATAGAAAAAACTAGATAGCTTGCGTTGATGAAAGAATTTTGAAAATGTTTCAGCCGTTAAAACATTATTTTCTGAGCATTGATAAATGCCCGAATAAATTGATAGAATTTTTTTAAAATCCCAGCTCTGAATTATGGTTGTATTTTATGCACGCTCAATCAGCTACTTTTCATCAAACAGTGTTAAAGATCGAGAGCCAAAACTTAACTGCAATAGATGCCGCAAATAAAATTTATCAATTCTAAAATAATGTAAATCAAAAACAAAATGCATGCTCTCTTCCCCACGCCACCCGTAATACAATGGTAAAATTACTAGAAACTGGTGCTATCAATGAAGAAAACGTAAAAGCGGCAGCGGCTGTTTTTTACAAAACAAGCAAAGAATATTTGTAGCAGTAGTGTCAGTTCAACGAGGAAGTAAAAATAATTTAATGGGCAAATTTGAGAAAGGTTCTCTCATGGGAAGAAGTACAAAAAGTGATGGATTTACTTATTGAACAGAAATTTATTAGTAGCAGTTAAGACACAGGAGTTTTTTACGAGTTTTTACCAATTTCTAAGTATATAGCTCAAAAAATATGCGACTGGAACACCGGGAATATAGCTACTGAAAATCGTTAGGTGGAAGTATTTATGCACTTCAATGCTAAAGATCTCGCACACGTGAATTTTTCTATAATTTTTGAATACATTTTATGTCTGCCAGGCAGTAACGCTCCAGTTGAAAGAGTATTCTTTCATATGAATAAAATATGGAGCAGTGAAAAAACTCAATTGGGAGTCTCTGTATTGAAAGCCATTTTTATAACAAAGGGTAACATAAACAAATTATGTCAAGAGTTCCATTCATATATAAAAATCAAACCGGCTACTTTAAAGCAGATTTATGAATCCGACAAATATAGAAAACAAACCGAATAATTTACTCTATTATTATATTATTACTTATTATTGTTATTATTAGGATAATATTAGGATTAATATTATATTAGCTGTGTTTTTTTGTTGTAATTTTTTTATAAATAATTAATGTTTTTTTTTTCAATAAAAAAATTGTTATTTTAAGCAAAATGTTATGGTTTTCTTATTAAAATGAACTGGTGTCCCACTTTGAAGAAAAAAAATAATGGTCACGTTAGGTATGATGACCCATAATTTAATTTGATACTTTTCAACTAATAGAGGTAGACTGCGTGTTCATGCGTCGACGACGAATTATAGCAAATTCACCACTGAGCAAGGATATTCGATAATAACTAATAACGATAATACGATACGCGTTTGTACTGTATTTGACGAATAGATATGTAATAAAAATAAACACTTCAAAAACCCAGTGCCATTTTTGTAATAGTAAAAAATAACTTATGTGTCCGCAGACATTATCCGTTATTGATATTATTGTGTAACATATACATAATATATATTAATATTCCTTAGATAATAATATTATATTCATTGGTCGACGGCCGAATATAATATTGCGTAAATAATGTATAATATAAATTATTATATGTAATTATTTTTTCTAAATAATACATTTTTCGTTTAAAGAGTAATTTCTTTCGACTTCAATAGGAACTTGAAAACAGTAAAAAACCCTTAAAAAAACAAGTATTCTTTTGGTATTGTATATAGGTTTCGGTATTGGTTAAGGTCTATTAAAAATATAAAATACGGGTTATGGTTATTTTCGGTTCTTTAATTTACACTAGGTTTTAGGTTCCGTAACCGGTTCTTTTAGGTCCGGTCTCAGTCTCTGTATACAATTGATAAAGAATTTTATTTTCTAAAATAAAGTTCATTGGTAAAAATTTTATTGAAATTACTGTTTTATTGTAATAGTCGGGTTAATATAAAAAAATTTAATTTATCTAAAATATTAATTTTATCATCTTAATTCAATAGTTTTATTAATAATACACGTTTTAATATACTCGTAATACTAGTATACCCATTGCGAAAATTCGCAATAGATCAATACATAAATACAATTGAACAAATCGTTGCTTAAGAATCAACACCACCTATCTCAGTTTTGCTAATTTTTCAGGAGAGCAGAAATGTCAATTTCTGTGTAATTGATGGTATATTTTATAACGATTTTAAAATTTTTACCTAAATTAAGTAGTTGTATTGTGGTTTTAACTGCAAAACAACAAAAAAACAATAAATTAGCCAAAATATTTGAGATAGGTGGTATTGTTGTGTCAATTTATTGTAGATAGGTGGTATTACAGAAAACAAACTAATCAAATTAAAATATATTAGTTAATAGTTAATAGATGCTTATTATTAATTTTTAATTAATAGTGAACAAAATGAAATAAAAAAAAACAAAAAAAAAACATTACATTAAAACACTCCTTGTATGGAAAATGAATTAAAAGTCCACATAATATAATTTTAAATTAGTATAAAACAGTAAACAGTAAAATAAAAAAAGTTTCTTTATTAGCATAATCATATATTTTATTTGATTGTAAAATTATTCGTTTAATGTTTTCTGATTTTATAATACATATTCATCTAAAAAATGGTAATGATATTACTTCTGGTGTTAAGTACCACAAATTACCACACATTTTTTTTAATGCTAATTTTGAAATTCGTATATCAATGACCTCATACTATATGAGCTATTTAATAAATTGTAAGTTCATGTTTGGTGCCAGAGCAGCAGCTGGAGTACAAAAACATTCTTTAGTATATATCCGAACTATAAAAATACACAAGTCGCGAATAGCATTATGTTAATTTAAATCCGTTTCGAAATAAAAATATTTTTTAAAGTAGGTATATAATGGTTTTGCCATCCAACGAGCGTGATGTACGGGTCCTGGTACTTTGAAAAATATAGCATTTTGAGTTATTTCACTTAGAAATATAATAGTAAATTCTAACAGTTCCTTATAGTCACCTCGAGGTTGAAACTGTCGTAATTAATATATACAGAATATTAAAAGATCTTCTTTGAAATTTTATCCTAATTGAGAAATAAAAGTATCTTCCAGTCTGTTATGAAAGTGGTTGATATAAATTTTAGGCCAAGCTTTTTGGAAACGCTTAATAATTGGTACTTCTGGAGCGGATACATACCATCCGCGTATCATTCCGGGAAACGAGAGAAGATATAATTGTTACATCGGAAATATTTTATTTTAAATCTTCTTTTATTCTACGCCGAAACAATTTGTGGGTATTAGTAAGTTACACAGTACAACTAAATACCGTGCAATATAACATCAAGTTCATGTGTAACTTACAAACAAAACACGTTGATAATAATCCACGGGATTGTTATTATCACCATAATTATCATTATACGTATATCGCTTAGTGTTATAAAATATTTTACAGTATTTCTATATTTTTATTATTCGACTTTCGGGAAAAACTTAACGAAAATATCGATTGCGATAAAAAAAAAAAGCTACGAGAACGCGAAATGATTAGTCTTAATAAATAAAATCGTAGCCCATGTTTTTCCGGTACTTTTTTGTTATCGCCTCACCATAAATAAAATGAACAATAAAATAAATATAAAAAATATTTAAATATTAAATATTATTTATTTATTTATACATAAAATTCAAATTTTAAAAATGTGTTATGGTTATAAATTTAATAAAAATAGTATGTTAAATTAGAAAGGAGGCTAGAATTCAGAAATATCTTTTAAGATAACTTTAAATGCATCTTTCTCCTTAAAACTGTGTCGAAACAAATTTCTATTAGTTCTATAATGCTTTTTATTTCCCCACTTTACAAAACCCCATGATATTTTGGATATGTGCCTCTGTGTACGGATCAACAAAATTATAAGTATGGTGAACAGTATTATGTTAGAATCCCGTTTGCTGCAAATTATTGTAAGCTTTCCAACAATCTGATATAATTATTGATCCGAGTTTTATATATTTTCGTATTACAAGTAATAATGTTTTTTTCGATCGATCAGGTACACTAAATATAAAATACGCGTTGGTTCCTCAACATATTCCACCAAAAATCCATTTCTGTGGCAAAATATGTCCATTACTTTTTCCACGCACAAATAAACTGTCATCAATTACGAAAAAAGTACCCGGGCCATCAATTTCTTTATTATGATTATTTTCTAACTTCCATACATGTACCTCACGTATATAATTGATAAAATTCATCATGTATCACGAGTTAAACACGATAATTGTAGGAACAGCGTAATATAGCTATGTGGCATAGCGATAACAAACAAGAATGGCGGGGAGATACGTTTTATATGGTGTATTGGCGGGGAGATAACAAACAAGTAACGTTTTTCTTTTTTAGCTTTTGTCAGAAGAAAAACATTTTGGAGTAACGAATGAAACGTCACCCACAATAATAACTACACGGTTGTAAGATCAGTGAAAAATTTGACCTTCTTTCGTTCGACACTTTATAATAATATGTTTGTTGCTTTGTAAACAGTTTACGTGAAATTTAACAACACAAGTATAACTATTATTATAACACAATTTAATACAAAAAAAAAAGTTCAAGTCACTAATCAAAGATAAAATAAAAAAACACTGTACAAACGGCAAATTCATTGTGATACATAATAAAATGTGATGATGATTCATTTGTTTTCACGTGTTTCGTGTTTTTTCAACAGTTTTCCGTCATGGTTTTCCGTCGATCCCCTATTCTAAGCATCCCACGAAACAATGTTTAGTTAAATTTTGTTTGTTTTTATAACGCTTTTTAGTAAGCCTGTTGTTATATATTTTGTTTAAACTTTGCTTCTTAATTGATTTTCATAAAATTTACTTTTTTCTAATGTTTAACACTCCATTTTCAAATTTATTTTTGGTAAATGTATAGTTTAGGATTAAATTATCTGAAATCTGGAATAATGAAAAAAAAATCCAACAACAAGTGTATTAATATCAACAAAATAGTTTCAAATTTATTGTTAAGTTATGTTATAATTAAAGTTAAATTATAATGTAATTATAACATTAGTTATGTGTATTAATTATTAAAAAATATTTGTAAATATAAGTATATATATTTATTTTAGTTTATGTAAAAATTTGGACTCAGAATAATAATACTTCAGGTAATTGTTTTTATATTTAATGTTGCTCAGTTTTTAATCAAAGTGAATGAAGCACAAAATAATTTAATACCTTATACTAATTACTATTTATAAATTTATGATTCTTGAAAGTTAAATCTGTAGCCATCGTCCTTCAACGATTATTCTCTATTGATTTTATATGTATTTAATTAATATTATTTCATTAATCAAATGATATTTTAAATATCTTATCAAATAATTAAATAATTTGGATCGCCTTTTTTTCCGAAAGTAAGTCACTCCCTCACATTGCTAAATTCTATCTCACGATTACTAAAAAAAGCTATAGATTAGAATTTCTTTTTTTGAATAAAAAAAAAAATGTTATCAGAAATAATTTTGTGTATTGTATTATTTGATTTATTTATTTTATCGACGGGCTTGGTTTTAATCAGAACTTACTAAGTTTAATGTTCAGTTTATTTCAAAATTCCTAAGGTATAAAGCAATGGAAATGTTTCAAACGTAAATAATGGTGCACTCTTTCATACATCCACAATAATTCACATGTATATTTTTTATTATTGAAATGATTATGTGATGAATGTATAGGTTATTAAATTATTAAAAAAATGTCATGCATAACTATCTTTGTGTTTTACAATAACATTGAACTCGCCTCAATACATAATCATGAGAATTATATTGTCCAAGCTTTATTTTTAACAAACAGCTTTTAAAATAAAAAAAAAACTATTAAATTATATTCGTAATCTTAATGAATAATGATGATATTATATAATAATTTATTTCAAGGCATCCTCGGACACGGTTTTTTCTTTTAATCTTATTTTAATAGTAATTTGAAAAGTCACAAATCCGGTATTGAATTCTTTAGATTTTTTTTAATTGTTAATACAGCACTTTTTATTATCAGCACTTTGGTAGATTTTTTGGTAATAAATTGTTAATATTTTACCGTTTTGTGCTCAATGATTAATTTTGGATCACACAATCTACAATGATTATCTTACACGAGCGTTGTGCAAACATATACTTTGACAGGATCCAAATTGTGGGTTAAAATTGTATTGTCATGACCTTAAACATTCTCGAATTTAATGATGTTGATGAGACCGAAAGTTCATAGTAAAAATATAAAAAATACAATGCCCTTTTCCGATGATGCCATTGATAAACTACGTTAACTTACTTCAAAAGGAACGTCATCTCTCGTGAAACTGACAATGTTAATGGGAGATAACCGCTTAGTATCTTGCGATGAGGTTTGTATTCATTTAAAATATTAATTTTGTGCGCTCGTAACGTTTACTGTAGTGCCAAAATGCATTGTTCCTCTGACATTGCAAAATTTAGCAAAAACGTTAATATCCAATCACGACCTTATAATTAACCGGAGGATTTTCAACGGAATCACTGCTCGTACACCGTCATCGTTGGTCTGGTGTTTTAATAGTTTTCCAGAATATAAATATTGTCGTACAACCGTACAGACGAGCAACTCTACGCATTACATGTAATTGAGTAGACATAAAATAAAAAAAATCGACTAAAAATACTCTGTGACCAGAGTCCACGAGAGTATTTATTAATAGTAATGAATGTAAAATATTACAGCAGTAAATAACATATGAATAAAACCGTGTTATAAGCATGAGTACCTAAAATGAGGGATTATAATTTAAATATTTTATCAGATGTGACAATTTTTACATTTCTTTTGCTTAATATGGTTAAATATATCAAATGAAAAAAAAAATATGGAATAATTTAAATAAATTAATTTCAATATTATTAATTATTATTATAGTAATAATTTAATTAAAAAATTAGAAAGAGTGTAAAGAAGATTTTTACGCTTTATTGTTTATCAAAACAAAAAATATAATGATTAGAACTTCAACACCTTAAATGATGTTTTAAATATTTTCAATCTCAAACCTTTATATTTACATAGTAAAAATGTAGGTATAACCTTTCTTTCTAAATGTTTCGAAAACATGTTCCCTTTACTAAAACGTATTCCTTTATACGTACCAAAATAATACTCCAGAAGAAGTCCTCATTTTACATCAAAATCTATTGAACCAGTTTTGGTCAAAATTACCATTTCGAAAGAATTATGAAGTTGGGAAATGAGTCCAATTTGGACTCTTTCCTTTAATAATCAAACATAAATAGGAAATATTGATTTATTATTTCTAAGCTTTATTATTAGTTATTAATAAATATTTAGTGTTTATAAGTATCTATACCTTAAATTGTTACGTAAAATTATACTTATGTCTATCTTAACTATTAAACTATTCTCGGACCTCATAATGTTTACATTAACAAATTATTTGATTTTGGAAGGTATAAGAGTATATATCTATCACTATCAAATTTGATATCCTTATTTTCTATTCGTATTATTCTTCGAACGTAAGAGGCACGACACACAGATTTATGACCGTAAGTGGTATCCCAACGAATTGTTTTTATTATACTTCCCTTTAGAAGCACTCCTCAGTGATAGGGATCCATTTAGATTGCCTCAGACCATATTAGTAATATTATAGTAGGTACTCTTAAAAACACGGAGTTCAATATCAACTCCGGTGCAATTAGTATCGGACGAGGACAATTGGAGATAACGCGCAATTATTATTATTATTATTATTATTATTTTTATTATTTTTATCGCTGCGGACTGAAACCAGATACGAATCCGATACATAACGGACAAGTAAAACTTTCTCCTTTTCTTCTCGTATCTCCTTCCAAACCTTCAAATATAGTGACTTCGGGGTAACTATTTTTTTTTCACGTTTAAAGCCCGATGGTAGTATATATTATGGTTTTAAATGCGCCACAGGTGAACTGAAAAATTACTTTTCAACTTGTGCGCAAAGACCCGCCTTTGTATGGTATTTTCTCTCTCTATAACTTGTGTTCATTCTACATCACTTAGATATATTTGAAATAACTAGAACCATCATTAAGAACAGAAATTTCGGTGTGCTGCTAGATTTCTCGCTTATACACCTGAACTCTACCGCTCGAATCAACTGATTTAATATAGAGATTTAAAGTTTTGTAAAAATAAATTGGATCCATACATCCATCCATACACGTTTTTAACTACTGAGTAGGTATTACCATATGTATGTATATCATATCTGTGAGCATATCATACACTTGTATGT
Source organism: Sipha flava (assembly GCF_003268045.1). Lineage (NCBI taxonomy): Eukaryota > Metazoa > Arthropoda > Insecta > Hemiptera > Aphididae > Sipha > Sipha flava. The sequence continues at coordinate 1,359,585 of NW_020272878.1, forward strand.
TATACATGCATAGTTTGTCCCGTTTATGGAATATAAAATGTTATATTTTCTGCATATAAAATATAAATATATACCTATGTACAGTGTATGATCTTCAGAGTATTCAAATATGATATTATTATTTTCACTCGTAAATCTATCATACAATCAAATTGGTTTTATTAAAGAACGTTATATTTATTGAAGTGATTTAAATAAACTTTGTTTCAATTTTTAGAGCATCAGATTTTAATATTAATTTTTATTGTACGCGAAACATTGATGTTTCTAAATGTATACAGTAATATTTAATTGGAGCTAAAAAGGCACAAAATACATTACATAAACAGAGGATATTTATTTTATACAAAAATAATCTTCATAAGATAATGTCATTAAATTTAAGTGTAAGGAGTAAGTAATATGCGATTTTAAAATCCTGAAATATTCATCTCAGAAAAAAGAAAGTATTTTTTTCAGTTGTTTGACATAAAAGCTTAGTCAAAATAAATATATTTAGTAATGGACACAGATAAAATGTATATACGTTTTCATTGTATTTTTTAAACCAGTTAACAAGGCGCCACAGATGTTATCCAGTGAAAATGATTTGTCACCTAGTTATTAGTATTTTAAAAGTGAAATGTCTTTAAAAATGCACTGTATGTTTATATATTGTTTCCATTTTCTTTTTTTTAATATAAGTATGATTATTATATGTATTATATAGATATACAAATATTATTTGCAGTTTTTTATACGCAAGCGATTTTAAAAGAGATAAAAACTACAACAAGTACAAAAAGAAAGAAAGAAAATCTTTTGCTGCACGACCTTGGGGTTTCTGATTCACGAGAGACCACAGTGTACATATTTTGTATGTATGTCGTCTCAAACACGTTTGAATTACTTCGGAGACGACGACGAAATAACAAAAGTCGCGCACGTACGACTGTGAACTTTTTAAAATATATATTTTTTTTATCGAGCGCAACACACGAAGGATACGAGTTGTACACATCATCCTCATAGACAAAGTGGACGCAGCGCTACGGAATAATATTATCGCAAAGCGAAGCCATTGGACTTAATATCACCACAGCATTTAATGTTCAAAATCACCATGACAATCATCTCGTTCCACGCTATCCACTACGGATTCGTAATTAAGACTCGGTGTCTATGAGACGACCAACTGCTATGGCTCACGTGCATGCTACGCGTGACATTAAAGGTTATAAACGTATCCGAAATAAAACCATCATGCTCCCCATGATCAGTGTCGGATTTAGTCAGGGCACAAAAGATGCAATGCACCAAGACCTTAAGCTCTAAGGGCTTTTCAAAACCAAAATCCAAGTTTGAAAATTGTCAATTTCACTATTATTTATTTTTTTTTTTTATAATTTACCGCACTCTTTTTTTTTATATTTATTCATTGTAATTAATTTGTCAACTATTAATAGTGAATTTATAAATTGAAACGTTAAAACGTCAGTTTGAAAGTGGTACACAAAAACGAAAAAAAAGCTACATCTACAAAAAAAAAAAAATTAAGGGGTCTCCAATTGGTATTGCATACTGGTCCTTTGAGGCAAAAATCAGACACTGTGCAAGATGTCCTTTGCACAAAATCTTCTCGTGATCGGTGGCGACTGCAATGTTTGTCTCATCCGACGTCCGCAATATGTGTGCGTGCTGTACCCTGAAGTTTATACACGTAACCGAGGAATCGTATGTTGAATGCGATTTGGTACAGTTGCGCGTGTGAGGGCTATATGCCTCCAGAATTTCAATTGCCAACATCGTTGATTCGTGTAATTGTGTCTCTGATGTAATATTATATATTTGTGTATATACAAGCTTACTAGTGCCCATTTTGCTGGGCGTCAAATTTTTTTCCTTGTGATGAAATGATTTTATGTGGTTTCTTAGTATTGAGTGTTTAGCATTTATTTTACCTCTTATATTATATAGCTGACCCAATGTATATATATAATATGTATAGCTATCTCCCGTCGCACGTACGAACCATTGTACGAGTTAGATTGTTCTGTTTTAATAATTATTTTTTTAATTTTAGACACTGTTATTTAAATGACATAGTAACCTCGTAAGGAAACAATAACCTACTTTTTGTGTTATCAATTCATGTCATATGACATTTTATGAAATATTTATTTCAATAAAAATAAATATTATTTAAATTTATTTATTTATTTTATTAAATTAAACGATTCAAAGTAAATTAGATTTTTTTATTTTCAAACCAACCGATAATATAATAAACTGATTTTCCGTATTAATTGTTCTTGATAATCCCACATACAACTGCCCTTGTGAGAAACAGTCAGATTGTAAATCAATACTAAAATAATGAAATGTTTGGCTTTGAGCCTTATTAATTGTAATATCGAACGAAACAATATGAGGAATTGAAGTATCTTAAACTGGAAAGACAAATCAGTAAGAATTATAGGTATATGTACAGGTTATTAAGGCTATTTATCCCACTATACAATAATGTATTTGACGACGGCGCGACAAAAATACACGTTTACTTTTATTATTATTTTTGGATATCCAATCACTTTTTCCAAGTCAAATTAAATTTAAAAACCTTCCCGAAGACGTGAATAATTATAAAATTAATAGGTAAAAAAAATACTAAAAAATGTAAAAAAAATGCATAAAGTTAGTCCACCGATATCGACGTTCGAACTCGAAACACTGTGGTCTATAATCATATTAATCAAATTTCAACTTATATTATTGAATTTTTGTTAGGGATCCCTGATTTTTTATAAATCAATAAAACCTATGTTACTATTAACTCTTAATTTTACAGGGTTCACCTCTAAAATAGCAAAAATAAAAAATCGAATACAAAATATTGTATAGAAAACTGCGAAAATCATTTAATTGAACGAAAAATGTAACGAATAAAAATTTATGGAAAATATAAAAAATTAAAATTATGAAAACAATTATTATTTTTGTCGTATCTCTACATTGTTTATTTTTATTATAAATAAAATATTTATGAACTGATATGTCAAATTATAGGCAATTTCTTTTAAAAAATTTAAATTATTACTCCTACCACTCCAGTTGGTGTTTGTGTATCACATGTTATTTGTTGTGTGTGAATAATTTCGTTTTTCATATTTGCTACTATGATCCTTGCATGACGTTTACTTACATCAGTCATGTGTGAATGATCTGACGGCCCTTTAGTAATAGATTCGCTTTTAACTATCATTCGGCTTTTACAATGGTGTTCTGTACACCTTAAATACATTGTGTTTTCAACAGTATTTTCCACTCTGATGGTAAATTCATCATAAATTTTCAATTTCTTATTTTTATTACTGAGTATGTATTCCATATAAATACATTATTATTTGCGCTCAGTGAAGAATTATATACTTAACACGAACTACACAACCACTCGAATACTCGATTAAATTAAAATAATTCTAAACCACGATTAAAGAATAAACATATCTAAATATCTAATACTAAACTGATAATTTACTTATGCCCAAAGATATTATTTATTGAAATATACATTATCTAGATTCGTACAAACAGTTTTCGCTATTTTTAGTTCCCGGTTTTTTTTTCTCGTTATTTTATTTTCGCTATTTTGACGGGATACCGTTACTTAAGGATAATCTATCATACTAATAATAAAAGAATTATTGAAATCGGTTCAATAGCTTTTGAGATTTTTGCGAACAAACCTACAAACGCTGTATTTTTATATAATAGTAAGATAAGACATATATATATATATATATATATATACGAGATATATTCGAAAAATAAGGGCCGTTTTATCATAAAAAAAAAAATAACCATATGAAATAGGTTTTATTAACACATTTAATTTCCTATTAATCATTTTCACTTTTCCACATAATCGCCGTTTACTTTTAAGCATTTTTTGTACCGCTTCAGCAGCTTCTTTAACCCATCTGCATAGAAGCTCGCCGCCTGCGAGTTGAACCAGTTTTCAACGGCGTTCTGAAGTTCCTTAGTTATTTTCAAAGCGTCGTCTACTGAGCCATTTTTTGAAATGTAAGAAAGGAAGTAGTCACTAGGTGCAAAGTCGGGTCTGTACGGTGGGTGGTTAAAAAGTTCCCAACTAAAATCTTGAATTTTCTCTTGGGTCTTGGTTGCAGTGTGAGGACGCGCATAGTCGTGAAGGAGGATTATACCGGATGAGAATTGGTGGTATCCAAGTTTTTCTGTGACAATTGTGTAGAAAGTAGTGTGTCCAAGGTTAGGAAATTCATCAGTCAGGGCACTAATCGTCAACCGACGATCAGATCGCAGTTTTTGGTCCACCAAAGAAATGATTTCATCAGTTTGCCTGCTGGGCCCCTACCACTCCACTCTTCGTCATGAATATTTTTTCGTCCATTTATGAAATCACGACCCCATTGTCTAACCTTTCCTTCATTCATTACAGTAGGTCCATAAACTAGCCATAACTCTCGATGAATTTCAGAAGTTGAAGATTCTTTTGCACACAAAAATCTTATTACAGCGCAAACTTCACAACTGGCCGGAACAACGATTATCGCGAACATTATTTACTGTACACACAACTAGGAAAATTACTACCGAATCAAAATATAGCTTGAAATAACTGCATGAGTAGTGCACGTACAGATATGCACAAGTTTAAACGTTATGACTTGTCGATTTTGAAATATAAGCGAACGGCCCTTACTTTTTGAATATGCCTCGTATATCCCTAATTAAAATGCAGTGATTTACAGCATCGAACTCATATATATTAGTTTGGAATCTTATAAAGAAACCGTAATCATACATCAGGCAGTGGAAGACCGTCGACCGCTTGCGAATGAACCGAAACGGCAGTGACATCATATTAATAGTAATAATTATGATATAACCAAATGTTGTAGTGAATTTACCGAAAATTCGTTAAAATATAATCAAGTTTATAAATACGGTAATAATATTATAATGCAAGCAAAAATTCAGAAAGTTTGAGGGCGAAAATGGAACAAACAATATGCTGTAAAATTGTGGGTGCACACATTATAATATTACACAAAACGACTGAGCGACTGGAGCTAGTATTTTACTACGCAAAAACGATTATTATTTTGTTTAAATGGTGTGCACTTGTATATACGCACATTTTATATCCCTCGGAGTTCAGCCTATTTCTTGGCTAATATGATCGTCTAAAATGACAAATTCTCAGTACAACGGACTCTATATTTGATAAATTTCTAAACTTAAGAGATGATGCCGCACAGAACTTTATTTTTATCGCTTCGTTCGCGTCTAAGAATAAATAAACATGTCATTAAAATATCTAAAACTCCCATATCGGACACTTATCGGATAACTTTAAACATTAAAAGCTAAAGAATAAATAAAAATAAAATATCGTACACCGCTCGAGGCGAAATACTATAATATTGTCCAAACAACAAAAGTCTGTACAGTACAGGCACGTACATAGAGAGAGGAATTGGGAATTTAGCCATCATCTCAGACAGTAAGACTATAAATTATTTTATATTAATACTCACTCGGCTAAAAAACTGGTAGTTTTAGATTATGTAATTATAGGTAGGTGACTGAATGTCTATGGTAATTTATTATTCGTAAAGAATTATTGTTATTTCTTGAAACCCATAAGGCCCTATCTGAAATATTTTTTTTATACTTGTCTCGAACAGCTTTAGATACCCGAATAAGTATTGCGGAAAAATGATGCGACAATAATAATCTTATCGCATTATACGTTTTAATGATCATTACCGAGGGCCGGTGTATGGCCGTTGCGTATGTGGTGCGGCGAAACGAATATGGTCATGAAGTTAGCCCCCCCACTTTGACCGATTCACTTCAGACCACCGCCAATATTTAACAAATCAATTGCAAATAATTGCAAATTCACTTTTAAAATTTGCAAATCAAAATTGCAATTTTGGTGAATTTTTTTGCAAATTTTGTCAGCCCCACTTTGTCCGATATATTCCAAACCGACGTCAATATTTAGCAAATGAATTGCAAATCAAAATTATAGTATAGGTAAAATTGTATTTGTATTATATATTGTTAAAATTTATATTAATTATTTTCATAAAAATTAAATTATAATTATCAAAAAGGTTTTTTAAAAATAATTAATTGAAATAATGTATCTATAAGAGTAATAAAACTATTTAATAATAATGATAAATAAATATACAATTAATGCATTTAACTGGAATTATGTTAAATTACTTACAAAACTGCCGAAGCAGTTGTTAATGTTTTATTGGATATATTTACCCTTTTTGGGGCACCCATTATATTACAAAGTGATAACGGACGAATAATGACGATAACAATAAACTAAAAGATTTATCAATTATTATCAATACCAAATTGCAGTATTCCACTTAGTTTTAAGATTTCCATTTTTAAAATTAATCTGCAGTGGTATAATGATATTTAAACAAATTTAACAAATTTAAACATTTAACAATAAAATAGTCAAATAGACTAAGTCATGTTCCTCTGGAGAGAAAATAATAAATGAAAATATTTTGAATGATATGAAATAAAAATGTACAATAATTAAAAATAGCCCGATGTAAAATTATATAAAAATAAATACAGAATTATTAATGCTATATATTGTTGTGTAGAATTAAGTATAGTTATATAATATAAGTATAGTTCACAATTATTATTTTAAGCAAAATAACAAATTAATATAAATTAACTGGAAACTCCAGTTATCGACATTAAACAGTTGCATAACAATTAAATCGAAATAATTTTCGGATGTTGTAGTGATAAAAATAGCATCTATTGTTGAAGACGATCCGATAAAGCATGATGGTCTAGGAAACGACCAACACCTATCTGCTGATCGACAAGGCGACGCCGTCACGTTGCACAATACATTGATGAACCATGAGCCATGATTATATTATTATGGACCAGAATTATATACAACTAAAAAGTATTTAAATCCTATGATGCAAATATAATGCGTAATAAAATTACAAAATATGCAACAATATTATATGCATAAACAAATTTAAAATGTGCAGTAGGATAAGCTTTTATTTAATATTTGATAAATAATAATATTAAGGTAATTAATCAGTATTTATAAATAGATTAGATAGTAAAGCGGATCTAACTAAATGTCTAACCCACGTTACTATTTAATTTTTTTAATAGCAATTAGATATTAGAAATAATAGAATTATTATTTTCGATTACAAACAATTTGTAAATGACAATCTAAAATTTAAGATTAATAAATCGTTTTCAAATAATATGCAATATATAATTTGGTCAATGATATAAGTTTGATTTGAACCGAATATTTTAATTCTAGACTCTAGCTATGAAAAATATGAAATGTATACAAGTAATGAGAACGAAAATGTATATCTGCATAAATTCATAAAAATATAAAGTAGGTTTCCAACTAAGAAAACTCAATTTGTAATAATTACAATTATTTTATAATGATATTTTGAAGTCGATCGGACAAAGTAGGAGGAGGGGGCTGACAAAATTTGCAAAATAATTCGCCAAAATTACAATTTTGATTTGCAAATTTTAAAAGTGAATTTGCAATTATTTGCAATTAATTTGCTAAATATTTACATCGGTTTGGAACGGATCGGACAAATTGGGGAGGCTGAATGAAGTTAGCCCCCAAGCCTATTTTTTGATTTGTGACTTTTCACTTAATTTGCAAATTCTAAAAATGAATTTGCAATTATTTGCAATTAATTTGCTAAATATTGTTGATGGTCTGAAGTGAATCGTTCAAAGTGGGGGGGGCTAACTTCATGACCACGAAACGGATGCGTGTTAGTATCGCGCAGCTCGTGCGATATAATTTGACATTGATGGTAAACGCGTCACGTGCTGCAGGCAATCAAACACGTCGACTCTTCAATTGCATCTAGCTGTGGTTAATCGGATAGTTATTAGTTGTAGTGATAATATTTCCAATACGAACATGAGTAGCGTATTGCTATATGCAATGTAAAGAAACTATTATTAAGAACCAAGTTTCAACTCATTGCAGGTGCCTACCCAAATCGATGATCAGATCGTTCATTTTATCCGATATGTACATTAAAAACATTGTATTTTTTTTTTTGCCCACCGATTGTCAAAATCGATGCCCATGCTGTTCGTTGATCCTTTGAAAATCCTGATGTACGGTGCAGTTCAACTGCAGTTCGACTGCTTCATAAATTATAGTAACTATACCTTTACTTACCATATTGTATTGCACTCTAAGAGTAGCCAGATTCCTCGATTAATTATCATACTCTACGGCATCTTTACTATTATTTTTTAAATTATTTTTGTATTCCAATAATTTTGCTCAGATCTCGTTATAGATTTTAAATCAACGATTGTGATATTTTTATCGTGTACATTGTTCGAACTTTTCAATCGGACCGCAAAAAAGATTCAAATAATAATATTTTATGGTGTGGGGATGGTGGAGATTGTCATATTGATGCGTATGAATTATTAACCCGTACAGTAGAATTTGAGCTTCAATGTAAATTTAATCAGAGTTTTGCTGAAGAATTTGGAACGGTAGTTGAAAAGCGAATGGTTTAAAATGTATTAATGTCGCTCAAATAGGACAAACGATAATGAGTACTCATCACTTAATGCTTAATATTATTATTATTTATAAGTATGTGACTGAAACACGAAAATCGTTGATGTGTATATGTTTAAATACAGTTTATGAGTTTTACGACGATACGGGTAAGAGACTTCTATTGGATTCTATTGAAAAAATAAATCCTGATTTCATTACAAACGCGTCATTATTTTTTTATTTTTATTGGCATTAATATTATTCGTAAGTGTATGTCAAAAAAATGTATGCATTACAGACACTTTCATAATACTGTTATCACGTATATACTTATTATATTATCTGAAGCTTTTTTGGGTTTCGTTTCGAAACCTAGTTGTTTTTATTAGTTGGGTGATTATGGAAGAGGCTGTGTGCAGATGTGTGTGATGGTCTATACAAATTAAAGAAGAATTGAACTATCAATGTGAGGGTATAAAGTGTTCGTAATTCTTCAACAGTCATTCAAACACTCGTGTTTCCATAATCAATACAGTGAAAATGACAATGAGGCAAAATGTAAATAGTAAAATTGTTTGGCTTGTAGCATATATATAGCTGTTTATGAAATCGTAACTCGATAGTTTCAGATTCGTCCTATTGGCACAATGATCAATAGTGGATGATCATAGTACAATATTGTACTGAACGTACAATAACAATACACACGATGACAACACCATAACAAACGAACAATATCTATTTATTTTAAACATTTGTGATTAAATGAAATAATTTATTGTTAACGTTAACCCATATAATTATAATTAATACAATTAAAATAGCTTACTTACCGTACAAAAAAATTAAAATCCCGCGTGGTCACATAAAATTATCGAACATAATCATTTATTTATATTCACAGTTGTAAATAAGTATGTGATAAAAGGTTTTATTTATAACCGCATTCCTTCCCAAGTAATGACCTTACCACCACAATATGTTTGTTTTCGTCAGCCGTTGACCTTAGTTAAATATTTACACTTTTGTCGTCAGAGATTTTGCATTGTCTCTCCATCACATCTATTTGAGTCTGTCGAAATGCATAAAACGAACAAGTTTGTCCACGGCAAATAAATATTGACTTTTAGTTTATAGCTTACTGTTGATGAACTAAAAGTGTAAATAAAATATTCTGAATCGTAGACTATATCCGATCATATTGTAGACCGAGTTAAACTTGAAAATTATTGTTCTACAAACGTACAGTCGATTTAAACAGAATTCTACAAAGTCTTTAAATAAAGGTATGAAACTTATCTATACCGTAAGGTTTAGTCGAGTGATTGATGAATAAACAATTCAAAGTGTGATCATTTAGAAATGAACGAAAAATATATTCCATCGAGGTCGAGCATCTGTTGAGTAGTGAATTAGTTTTGAATTTCTTCTTTTTTGACTGTTTATAAAATAATTGTTATTTATGTAAATTTCTTTTAAATAAATTTTGGCTAAAAAAAGAAAATTGATCACTGGTTAAATTACTTGGTAACATGATTTTAAATAAGGGTATACAAAGACTTTTTACTATTTGTATCTTGTAAGAAACAATATGTTTTAAATATTTCAAAATATTTTAAAATCATTAATACTACCTGTTATAATGTTATTTTCCACGTATTCGGTTTTTGAAAACAATCAAAAATAGTTGGTTATGAATTATCAAATTCATAAATAAAATTATAAATTGGGTTGCATATTTCACTATAATATTATAGTCACATTGTGTAATTGTATGTAGCCATAAGCTATTATGTCATCTTATAATATGAATGGAAAACACAAAACGATTAGTTTGAATATAATATGACATAAACAAGTTTGAGTCCGAATTCAGCCTATGTTAGTCACACAAACCTTGTATACTTATACTAAAACGATAAGTGTATATGTAGGTTATACGGACAAACGTTGTACATTTTTGATTCATCGTGCGAGAATCACTTTGCGAGAAAGCATCGTATAGGAGTGTTGAATTAGGTGTAAAACGATTTAGACAATCGAAAAACGAAACAGATTATCAGATAGTGTTGAAAAAATATTCAGTTGTGTGTGTCATGTACAAGAATAAGACGTATGCGAAGGGTACGAATACATTCTGGTCGATACACAATTGTTGTGTGTGTGTATGTGCATGTATACGTGTGTACGTGCGCGTATACGGATGCAATTGGAATTCAATTGATAAAATAATTTCTATTTTATCCATATGCGTAGCTGAAAATGTTGATATCTACAAATTTTGTTTACACTAATCATTGGATAGTGTTTGTATAGTATTAAATATAATGATAGGCTTATGCCGTTTCTAAAAAAAAAAAAATTGTCTTTACATTGATGTTAAGTTTCGTACACTGTTTAGTCAGTAGTCAACTATTCCAGTGTTATTCCTTAATAGGTATTGTTTTAATTAGTAATATTCGAATCGCACATCCAACTAATCAACTAAATTTATTTATATTAATATATATAAATAAAAAAAAATAGTTGAATTATTCGGTTCACATAGAATTTATTAAAGTCTGATTCGTAGTGCTGTAGGAACATTAGTTTAAGCTAGCGATTCCCAGACTGAGCGTCACGACGCCCTGGTGCGCCATAAACTTTATGCGAAGGATAATATTTGACTCAATCGATTTCGTCAAAAACTCGGAGTAATGAACGGTTAAAAAAAATTTCAGGAATGGCAGAAAATATGAATACGACAATTTTGATAAATATTTTTATTTATGGTGTTCCGAACGTCAGAATATACGTATACATTACTGCGAATTCATCACAAAATTCTGGACACGTTTAACTTAATATTTATTACTAAGAAGAGTTAATGAAAAAGAAATAAAAAAATTACTTCAAAGTAGATTTTCCGGCATTGAAACATTTTTCTTGCTTCTTTGCACTTGATTGAAAATTGTCTATATCGTTACGTAATTCTTTACTGTACTTTTATAATTTTATTTTGTTCAGGTATAACTTCTTTTCGTTTCTGTTGTCTGTTATTCTCGGATACCTTGTTAATGTGTCTGCTATTACATTTTCTTTATTTGGAATGTATATAATTTATACTTCATACTCTTGCAATACCAAAGTCCTTCTGCTTTATCTGTCGCTGGTTAGTCTGCATTGATTTAGGAATGTCAGTGTATGATGATCTGTTAGAATAAATGTTTTATTTCCTAGTATACTCGTATATTACCTAAATTTTGTAACGAGACAACATGTTCTCTCACATCTAAACTGATAGAGCGCGCGACCAGTAATCTATAGGCTCTCACGGTCAACTTGTTTATGATAAAAAGATAATGAAGATAGCGCGACGGTTGTCGGCATTTGCGACCCTTATTGTTGTGTATTAAATGTATGGCAAATACTACCGACGCTAATAATTGATCCCGGAACATTAAGATATAAAAAGGCAACTATTTGAAGCGACCGGTAACTACCCCCTAGTATCAAATTATATCGTACAACTAATACATGTGATTACAGATTTATCTGTAGTATATACATTATCTACCGTACGGGAAATCTTGATAGCATTACCTCGCCGTTCAGTGGCCACCACTGAGATCATCACCACTCACCAATAGCGGATATCAACGTCGTATCCAGTAGCTGCAAGGAGTCAAGGTGCCGCCACCACCACCGGTCGAAGTGAGCCGTCGCCAGGTAGAGTGCCCGCTTGACATCTACTGCCTGAGGTTCTTGATAAGACGAGTCTCTGTTCACATCGTATATGACATCATCGTGGTTCGTAACATTTGTGTTTCGCCGTGTATCATTGCGGACGAGCGAGGAGTTCAACGTTACCATAGGCTACGAATATTCAACGTAGCTTACTATGAGTAGCACGTTGATACATCAGTGTAAATCTCGCCGTATATATACTGATATCACAGTATTGTGAATCATACAGTTTATGTATTACGTTTGTGATCTTTGTATAACCTCCTCAAGAGAAGGGAATATTATTATATCCATATTGAATTGTAGTTTGAATATTTTATATAATTGTAAAATTATTAACATATTTGGAAATAAAGTTAACGAAATTAATAAAGCATAAAGACTTCAAGTTTTGTTATAATTTATTGCAACCATAGACTAATGCCAATGCTTCTATTTATATTGTCATGTCTTTCCGGTGGCTTGAGTGTTCTACTTGCGTACCCTAGTGTTGCTCGTTCATTGTTATCTAATACTTGAAACAGCTCTCCACCAATCACTACTTCGGATGCAACCATGTTAATGTACATGGGTTATTTTAATTTTGGAAATGCAATTATGATTTTATCTAAGAAAGCCTTCTTTGACTTGTCAAACTTGCTTGGTGTTTCTTCTCCCATGACTATATCTTGTTAGTTTTTGTGAGTTCTATGAGTGGTTGAATGATGTCTGCGAAGTCTTTGACGTATTTTCTGTAAAAGTTTAAGAAGCCTAAGTAGTTTTGTACCTCCTTTATCTTCAATGGTGTCTCGAATATCTGAATCGTTTTTATTTTTCTGGGTCCATTTTTAATCCTTCTGTAGAAATAATATGTCCTAAAATTGCTACCTTTCTCAAAAATAAATTAAATTTGTCAATATTGACTGTAATATTGAATTGCTTGAACTTGGTTAACACTGTCCGAATATGTTTGTAATGGCTTTTTTTCATCTATGGACGTAATTAAAATATCATCTACGTATATCGTTACGAAAGTGTGTAACATTGGTCCCAACACTTTATCCATACTTTTCTGGAACTCTGACCCGCTAATGTTTAATCCAAATGGCATTCGTTTAAATTAGTAGTTTATTCCGTAAACTAGTAACGAACATAGTTCTCTGCTATTTTTTTCTAATGGTACTTGTCAATAGCCTGACCTTAAATCCAATGTGCCTATACATTTGATTTCTTCAAACTTTGAAAATATTGACTCGATCGTCATTGGGCATTCTCGGTCCGGAACAATAATCTCATTCAATTTTCTCGCGTCTAAACATAATCTAACCTCACCGTTTTTTTTTTTTTTAAACTGGTTAGACAATATGGTAATCTATCAATAATGTCAAGTTCTATCATTCGTTCTATTTTTTTCTTTACCGCGTCTTTTTTAGCCATAGGTATTAGATATGGTCTTTGATTAATTGGTTTGTTGTCTCTTATGCGTATTGTGCACCAATAATCTCTTATTTTGCCTGGTTTTTTGCTAAATACTTCCGAGAAATCATTAATCAATTTATCTAATTTATGTTGTACGTGAACTGGTAAATTTGTTATTTTATTCTCTCTGTGAGCTTCTGAGATGCTTTCTGTTATTATTGCCCTCAGATGTACTGAATTTTCCTGTATTTTATCCATTAGTTGTATTTCGTATATTTTGTTATTGATTTTTAATACCAAGTTTATTTTCCCGAAGTCGATTGATGCTTTATGATATATAAGGAAATCATTTCATAATATTCTTTTCTCGTTTAGATTTTTTATTACCATAAACGCTGATTGTAGTATATTGTCCCCAACTTTGATTGGTAGTAGTATTTGAGTCGATATCTTTGTCATTTTATCCCCTATTGCATTATGTACGTGTAAGCCGTTCACCTGGATTGTCGGTGTTTTGGGGTTTTCGTTCGTTATTAATTGTTGATAATGTTCCGATATTGCACTTATTTCTACCCCGGAGTCTATCAGAATTTCATACATTGTGTCGTCAATTTTGATTTTAATATATGGGCATAATTTTGTTGTCATCTTTTTCATTTCTGTGTCGTATTCGTCATCTAGCAGTAAATCCGACGCCTTTAGTATTGCTATTTTGTTTGTGGCTTGTATTTGGTTAGGGGTGTTTATGATATTGGCTGATCCAGGCTCATCGTCCCCCAATCTTGGTTTTTTGACTCAATATCATTTTCATTGTATATTTCGTTTTTTTCGTTGCGTATTGCCAAATATTTAACCGCTTTCGAGACGTGTTGACTTTTTTGTGTATTTGTTCCCGTTGTTTGTCATGTTGTTGATTGGTTGTTGCCCATTGACTGTCGTGTTTGTTGTGCTGTATTATCTTGCAACGGTCGATAGTTGATGTTTTGTGATAAATCCGAATTGGTTCCGAAACGTCCGAATTGATTCCCGATTTCTTACGGAGAGTATACCCGAATTGGTTCCCATATTTTTACGGAGTAATTTCAATTTTCCCTCCCACTTCATACAGACTTAGGACTGTTTACTTTTAGTAGGTATGGTTAAAAATTGTTTTGACCATACCAACTGATAAATTGTTGTGTCTGATTATTACGTGGTGTTCTCTTTGTTTGACTTACTGTGTCCTGATTTTTTTGTTGGTCATGATCATATTGTTTATTATAATTATTTTCTAGCTTGCCTAATTTTTCCCAAGTACTTAAAAATGTCTTTTCTTGAGCGGTTTGTATATATGCTTGTATTGCGGTTGAAAAGTGTTTCGTAATTAGGTTTATCGCTTGTTCCTCATTCATTTTTGGGGAATCTAAATATTTTAATTCTGCCATCTAGAAATGAAAGTGTTCCTGAAAGTTATTCATTATGGGTTTTTCTCTGCTTCCGTGCATTTTATAAATATATTCCACTGTCTATTTTCAGAGAAAAAATATTTTAGGAATAATTGCTTGAATTTTCTTCTGTCGTTGTTGTATCCTTGATCATGTTAAACCATTTGGCCGCTTTTCCTTTTAGAGTCTAAAATTTAGACAGTTTTCTATAATGATTTTTCTATCTGCTGTCATTATTTTTCTGTGTGTTAAATATGTATCGAGACATTTTAGAGATATTTTTGGGTGTTCGTTGTCTTCTCCATTGAAATTTAGCATTGATATTTCGATATTATTTGTTTTTTGTGTTGTATCTTCCGCTCTTACGTTGTTCATATTTCTCATGTCTTTTTCATGTTTTGCTGTTTCAAAAAAATATTGAAATATCTCTTGAAAAAATCCAAGTAATTTAACTAATGTTTATAAGTATTTATTTAAAAATATGATATTACATAAAATTGACATAAAACAATTTGGAACAAACAAAATAATAAATTACATTTGGCTATTTTGAATTTCACAGTGTAATTTTGTTTTTATTTTATTTGCTATTTTGGTTTCGCTTTTATTGTAAAAAGTTTTTTTTCGTCATTATTTTTGTTAAATTTATATTTTAGACCAAATTTTCCTTATATTTTTTTAATTTATACAACAAACCGGTACAATAATAATAAAAGTAATAATAATTTTTGGCATACTTTCTCTTTTTTTCTTTCCTGAAATGGATTTTCAAAAATGCCCGAATTCTTCTCTTCCATGGCCAAATAATTTCCTTGAATTTAATAATACCATTAACAATAATATTCTTACACTGAATTTTGAAATCCAAATACACGCATTATAGTTGTTAGTTAATTTCAATTAATCCACAAGAATCCAAATAGATGAGTGTAATGTTATACCGAAGATTAGTCACCAGAGAGTATATATTTAATAATTAAAACTGTGAATAAATTTAGCTTCGCATACAGTGCATGACATTATTTTATTATTAAATATTATATTACCGTTAGAAAATTATAGTATTATTTACAGTGCACGATATTAATACCGTCTTTAATTCTGTAGGATACAGTTAATTTATATGAACATGCGTCCAAAGCTATAAAAAATCGCCATAAATAATTATAATGTGTATTATGATTTAAAAAAAAAAAAAACAATAAACAAAAATAAAGGAAAGTCTGTCCACAGAATTCTTCTGACACTAAAAACCTACGCAAATTGAACATAGATATAACGTTGAAATTTCCCATCGGAACACTATTATACTATTATATTTCCTTCTCATAATAGCCATATGCTACTCTTGAACAGGTATTTTTTAAAATTCCTATCAACTGATCAATTGGTTGTACCTTGGTAATTATTTTTAAATTATTTTAATATGAATTGTTGTGTTTGTTAACTTTTATATATATATATATATATATAGTTCCACATACCACCATTATTATTTATTTCATACACTACAAAAATAACCATTTTTTAGGTGGTTATAACAATATTGATATCATGGGGTTCAGATGTACAACATTATTTTTGGCAGTAAAGTTAATTAGTTATCGTTTCTGATTCTTTTTTCACGAGTATTTATGTACGACACAAAAGCTACGTGTATTATACGAGTAATATCTCACGATATAATGGTTTGGTTGTTTAGTTTTATTTATTTTTTTTTTAACCAATTCTGAAAACCATAACTTATAATTTACAGTCTATATGTACATCATTTAAATAATACAAATCTGTCTGTATATTTTTTTTTACACGCTTACATAACATTTGAAATATCCATTGAGTCTTATAAAACATCTATTGTGATTTATGTAGGAAGTATTTAGTTGGAATAATGTCGATTTTTATAATTTCAAAATTATCTTAATAAAATGGCTCACACATTCATCTTTTTTACATGTGGCACGTGATTTAAAATTTAACCATTTCTATTTATTTATATTTTTAAAAATCAATTGAAAAAAAAAAAGCTACTATATAATTTAAATTATATCAATTTTCGTTACAAGTTAATGGATAAATACAACTTTAGAGGAATAACATCAAGTAAATGGGTTTGAAAAATGATAATGAAAAAAAAAAATACTAGTTATTTAATTATTTTTATATATTTTCAATTAGTACAGATAATGAAACTTTAAAAATTGTTTGTATTGGTTATTGTATTTTATTTTTATTGTTTATCGTTAATTCCATTATATCAATGTAATTGAAATTCTTTACGAATGCAAAGATAGAAATGAACCTGCAACTTGAACCAATATTATTTGATTATTATTCAAACCTTACATTTTTTACAGAAAAATAAACTCATTTGTACAACGAAATCTAATCTTATTTATTACAGTGTACATAAAATATGAGCAAAGTGTAATTAAAATTAAGTTTTCTATTTATTAGATTCAAAATAAATGAACAAATAATCAATACTGCCATTGCAGTTTGAGATTAATTAAGTTGAAATTAAAAGAAAAAGAGAGAGATAAAATTGATCATGTTGCATTAAGATGTAATAAATCAGAGATTCTTGTTTCGTTTCACTTATAATGCGATATCTCGTGATATTGGTAAATAAACCAACTATAGAGTTCCACAGTTTATACGTGCATCTGATAGTATTTCCATTGTTTCCAATCAATATATTGATACTGTCGAACACCACATAATCTTTTCCAACGCGTGGTTGACCATCGCCTTTGCCCCCCAAATACAGATAACTATAAGCTCGGTATACGATGAAACGTCCGCTTTAAGTGTACTATAGAACGACTTCTGTATCTTATTTGGGCCCGAAGCCAATACTCTGCGTAGTTACAGAATCTATATCGTTGGCGAACAGCGTTTTATTTTATTTTATTTATTTTTTAACGTTTCCACGACTTTTAAAAGATTATTCGAATTTACTTTTTTACGGGATGGTACACTATTTTCTCTCTTCGTTTCTCTAACGAGCGATTTAAGGGTAACGATGCTGCTTTGCACACACACATAACTACGAAGCCAATCATTGAGCGCAGTTTGAAATTTTTGCGTTGCACACCTTTTACATTTTATTCTCGTGTTCAATATTGAAATACATGCACGCTGTTAGTCTCTGGAAAGTATCAATCAGTAGTAAAACTCATTTCACAGCCGTGCAAATGCTATATAAAATTGCACATACATTACAAGCTTATATTTACTAGTATTTAAATGAACGGTTACAATTTGGAGATGAAAGATTTTAAATCATTTATATTGTTTTTAGAGCACACCAAGATTTATCGTTTTTCTTTTTCTCTCTGTATCGCGTATTTTACGTAATGCAATTATATATTTCTCCTATTCAACGAACCGATAAATCTATCCATACACTTAATATTTTAAAATCAAATATAAATTACCATAAAATCAACTTGATATCAATTCTTGAATATTCTCGAATCATATATCTATATTTCACCAAAAATAACTGAAACTAGAATTTTGAAATGTATTTTCATGTAATTTTGTAGAATCTTTTTTATCTATAGTAACTATTAAATCCAATTTCTAATATAATGCAGTATGTGAGTTGATAAGTAGATAACTATTTAAAAAATTAGCATAAAAAAATGGGAGAGAGACACTTGATTGTATCCTAATAATAAAAATGTATTTTATTTTAATATTTTACAGTTTTTCAGAAACGAAATGATTTTAAGCCATATATACCAATATTTATACAAGCGCATTTAATTATGATTATCTAATAATAATAATGAAATTAATTACTTTCAAATGAGTTGTGTTCTAAAATGTGTTTGATATCAACTGTGTTTATATTACAGGGGCCTTCTGCGCTTCGTTAGAGATTTCGAAATAGGAAAGTTTTGCCTTATCGAGTCGTAGCAATATTAACCAAACAATAGTACGCCAACGTTAAACTAGCGTCAATATGATTTCGTACACCATTCATGTGTGGTTCGACGATGATTTTCATGACTGAACAAATCTTAACAGTTTAACGTGGGCGAGACTTAAGTCTTTACGGTTTCAAGCGGTACCGTGACGTAATTTTATCAAGCACGTGGCATGTGTGCTATTTTAATATTATCGAACCATTATTATAATATTATAATTATTACTTTACTCGTATTAGCATGTGGTTATCGCAAAAATTGCCACAGGCGTTCCATGGGCAAACACTCACATACAGGGCCGAAGAAATGGTGGGACAAGCTACAAGGAGAGTTAGAGCAATCATCCTTTTATACAAAATTATTTTATTATCTCATTCGCCATAGGATAAGATGAAAATTTGAATATTTTTATAGTAGTAAAGTATGTACAATTAGTATGCATATTTTGGTCAATCAAGTATAAATAAAAGAAACAGATAATCCCCGGTGCCCTCAAAAGTTCTCACCAATTCTGCACACGCGCGCGCGCGCACTAAGTCGTTGTTTCTTCTATACTCGTTCACTCGTTATCGCAGGAGTTCGGAAACCGATCTCGCTCAAATTGCGAATGATTCATCGGGGCCCGTCGTCATAGTCATTATCGGTTTGAAACGGAGCAAATTAATGTGATCGATCTTTGAGTGCATATTGTACGCAAAATTCCCAAACAGTTTTGCGGCTAAAACCTAAAGCACTCGCGAAAACTTTCGTGATTCACTCGGGGATAATATACATATATTAATATAATAATACAAGATCAACGTCTTACCAGCCGTACAACTATGAGCTGGCAGGTGTCTATTCCTGTATCGCATCACTATGGGTTCTTCGGGGACCACGATGATGGGTACCCATGACTGCGTTTTGATGAAGTATCGGCCGATCACGTTCGCCGCAACCGATAATAATACTATGTCATGGTAGTACAGAGTATGATAATATGTACATGTTATATATTTGGTGACTACCGCGTATGATAACGGTGTAAAACCGTTACCGTGTTTTATGTTTTCCGGTGTAAATATTTTTTAATTTTTTTTTTTTTTGTCTTATATAATAATATATAACATATTATAATAAAATAACTTGATAACGATTCGAAGATTGATTAAAAGTAAAAAAATTGGCAATTATATGAAAAATTTTTATTACTGTAAAAGATAGTTTTAATTTTGGATTAGGAGAGTGGATTTCTTTTAGGCTATCCTCCCACAAAATAAAATTCTATCCGCGTCTCTATATGCACTTCGTATCGTGCTCGTAGTAACGCGCACAGCATTTTTCAATCGAAAATATTGTACAAATATATCCTGTGTTACGGAACACTTTTCACACATATACACATGTAAAATTATGAATCTCAGGACCAACAAACAACTAGAATAAATATCGACCAATCACAGGCCGTTATTAGAAAAACACTAAAAAACAACACCAAAGTACAACTTATGGTGAAGGGGTAATATCAATGGATGGGGGAGGAAAATAACTATCCAAGGATACCATCCATGAACTAATCGAAACAAGGTGAGAGAAGCTACCACCGGAAACGTAGACGCGACCAGATACCGGATGAACCGATTACCTGAACAGTTCACTAGTCGGTAATATGTTTATATATCGGCGCTCTACCTCCGACAAATTCACACCATGATAAGATACGACCACGCACTTGTCGAGTCCATCGCTACCTAACGCTTCAACACGCAGATCCACCAGCTGCATAATTATTACACAACCACAGACGCAAAACACCCGTAAGTAAAAAAAAAAAAAATTAAATCTTCTGTTACTATGACCACGAGGCAAGTGCCCGACACGGGTCACAACACAGGGTCGCGCGTCCGTAAAAAACCATACAATTGTTCTACAATGGCGGGCGAAGCAATATACAATAAACCCAAATGCCGTAGAAGAAGAAAACCAAACAAGACAAAAATTCAAGATTCTCCACCATCAAGTCACTTATCATCAGATACTTTTTCAGAATCAGACGAAGGGAAAATGCAAGTTATCCCTCCTATTATTACAAACAGCACTTCCAGATAACGTAATCCTAGTCAAAGCCTTCGGCCCAAAATCAGTAAAAATACAATGCACCGACATTGAAAGCTTCAGAATAGTTCAAAAATATTTTCATAAAAACGAAACCGATTTCCATATTTTATCACTTCCTTCAGAAAGAACCATCAAAATAGTCATAAAAGGCTAATTAGTAAGCATCTCAGCCGAAGAAGTCTCAGAGGAACTTACAAATGCAGGTTACGATACACAAAATGTCAGACAATTTGGCAAGGCTGATAAAAAAACTTCCCATACATACGATATCACTCACAAATACTCCTTCAAACAAGAACATATTTAATCCAAACAAATTATTCTACATATCAATAAAAATAGAAAGATATAAAAACAACTGGCCTGCCCAATGTTTCAACTGCCAAATCTTCGGCCACTTTAATCTATACTGCGGATACTAACCAAGATGCTTAAAATGCGCCGGTCTACAAACCGCAAAGATTACATCAAAACAGAGACCAAGAACAAAAATTTTCAAACTGCTAACCCAATCACACTGCGAGTTATAAACAATGCACAGCAAATTTTAAGGAAAAAATGGAAAAAACAACTATCAAAAAAACTCAACCAACATTCAACCAAAATCAGACTTCAAGCATCCAAACAACTCCACAAAACAAAAAACCATCCATACTACACCATTCGCCAACATTGTAAAAAACAACTAAAGAAAATTATACTCAGATCTACCCTCAATAATTGAAAACCTAAAAATCCATCTACAAAAACTATAATCAGGAAATGCTAACACAAAAGACATACTTTCAATTATTCTGACACTTCTCCCCATGCTAATAAATATCATACAAAATTAATAACACACGTATCATGCACTAGAACAGCCAAGGCATACTCGAAAAATACCTTGAACTAATACAATTAATTCAAGAAAAACAAATAAATATGCTACTAGGTACTCAATGAAACTCACCCTACAAACGACAAAAAACTCAAAATACCAAATTATCATTCATATTACACAAAATGAATCAAACAAAACAATCGTCTTCCTGGAGTAGGAACAGCCATAATAATTGAATAAACAAAAAAATAATTCACCGACTTGAAACACAACTTCAATTGAAAATACTACAATTCTCATCCAAATAAGAAACATAAAAACAAGATTATCCGCAGTCTACAAAAAACCATTAGTACCTTTACAAATTTCAGATTCACACTCACTCATGAACACAACAGAAAACACAATAATCGCCGGTGACCTAAACGCTAAACACAGTACCTGAAATAGCTCTAGATCAAATCAAGCCGGTAACCAAATCGACTAATTCCTACAAGCAAAACACGATACGTTTGTCACGGCACCAGATACGCCCACGCACTATCCTAATAATCACCGACATAATCCAGACGTTCTCGACATCGCCATCCTCAAAATCGGTACCCTCAACTACCACCTATAAAACTTGACCGACACCATGACATCAGACCAAACACCGAATTTAATCGATTTAGAAGAAATATCTGCTCGGACTCCTCCTTTTAGACTGGGAACACCTTTTTTGACAACGAATCAAAAGCTAAATTTTTTGTGGACACAATAGAAAAACAGTTCAACATAATCATTCAACACATTCAAGTGGAAGAAGAAGTCAACAAACTTATCACATCTTACGAAAAAATGCCATACCAAAAAAACCATCTTCTTTATACCCTAAGAAGTTTGGTGAAGAATAAAAAAAAAGAAGTAAATACAAGAAGTAAAAATTACCAAATCAAAATTCCCCAGGTTCTGACAAAATACCGAACAGTGCCCTAAAAATCAGTGGCAAAAAGACTTTGATCAGCTTAACTAACATTTTCAACAACTGCCTCCAACAAGAGTACTTTCTAACCAACACTACTCTATGTGGCACCGTGTTGGATCAAAAATCTACCAAAAAACAGCTGAACAAAAATTGAAGCTATCCAATCCTCAACACTCAGAACTATAACGGACAGCCCATGGTTCATCAACAACAGGGCAATAAGGAAAATATTAAAGTTGGACGCACTAAAAAACACCATTGAACATGACAGAACAAAATTAAGAAACACCCTTCAAAACTCTCATTACACACATCTGGCTAACATAGTCAAAAATAACTACATAAAATAACGCTTTTTAAAAAGACCAATATAACAAAGTCAATTCAAACAAACCTCAATACACCTCACTTCGAAACTTCATACATCTTGTAAGTGGTTCCGCCAGAAACAAGAATAAACAAACCAACAAACCAAAGCCGACAAATTCAACTTCTACAACTTCCACACCATTCTCAAGATATCCATCAAACCATACAAAAAGATTCTGATAAGGAAGACTTACGAAGATACCAGCAGCCACGATGATCTTACAAGTGGTCCTGTCCAGCCAATCAGAAGCCCGGAACCGCCGCCGAAGTTGAAAGCCAAACATACTGTCGCTATGATTACAAGCATCGTCCGCAACGGAAGCAGACAGTGCCCACCAACCACACATTAACTATAACGAACTTGCATGGCCTGCCGCTGTGATCACTCGTGATTGTATATTGCATACACGTCACACCGCATGGCGTTGTCTCCCGGATTACACCTCTTAGTGCTAATCGATTACTAAATAACATTATTTAGCGAAAATCCTCGAAGTGCAATCGCGGTCGACCATACATGGCGACCCATTTTCCCTCTCGGTGCGACCTACGGACAGTCCCAGACTCAACGGACGGGACGGTGCCTGACCCGAAGACCGAATGCGGAGTTAAGTCAGGAGTTGACGATCGAAGACCCGGAAAGCCCAGCCGCTACCCGTCCAGTGCGGCACAGATAACCATCGGCCAGTGAACACCAGGCCGCCCGAAAATAATACCAATCATCCGACCGAACGGATTCAGAAGAATTATTCCAGCACCCATGATGATCGAACCAACACTCGGTCGCAACTCGTCGTCATCAAACCAGCACTTTTCAGCGCTTCTAAAATACCGAGGCACTTAATCAAATTGACCCTCCCGGATTCGGCTCGTCGCCGGGGTACCGCTTAAATAAATCTGTACCGGTGACGGTCAATCCCCAAACCTATAACTGTATATAACACATGACACACCTGATATTGTAATATTAGGGCCCGTCTAACACTCACATGCACCACCGACGATTTCGAACCACTTTTCCAAGTCTGGTCGGAACATGCCGGACCGGCATTGCCGGTGCTTTACTGTGCCCTTTATATTGAATGTTTATTTATGTATTATACCAAAATAGACGAATCTGATTACCTATAACTACGTGCATTAATATTCTTTCACGATCCGCAAAGGTCAACTCGGATGTTCCGTTTCAACTGGCGCCCAACTAATGGCAAGAAGTCCACGATACCGAGATCAACCAATCAGTAACGAAGTCCACGGCACCAAATAACGCAAATAAAATTTTCAAAAATAACAGTGATCGAATCCAACATCTAGTAGGCATAGTGCAACAACTAAAAGCAACAATGAAGCAGCAAAAAAGAGAACACGAAACAATAACGGAAGAACTAAGCATGTCTATTGCCAATCTAAACAAAAAGCATAACGAACAAATTACAGTGCTAAGGCAGCTGATAAGACACAGACGTTTAATTAATTATCGATTAATTTATATTATAGTAATTAACAGGGATTACTAATATATACTAATTTTTTTTTAAAATATAGAATAAAAAATCAAAAATATATTAGTATTAAAAACTACATGGAAAAAAAATTATATAAATTTAAATATTAAATAAAAGTAATTAAAATATGAAGGTATATAAAACTATGAGTATTATTCTAAAATAAAGTAATAAGATACATTATATTGTTGAATGTTTGCAAAAAGAAATTTGCACTAATTTGGTCATAGAGTACTCTTGTATTAAATAAAAGACTATTCCACGTTAACAGATGTGATAGGGGTGAAATTTAAATTTACTATATCAAGAAGAATGATTTAAATATCCAGAGATTCTTGTTGATTTTTCCTATTTAAAAATACGAGTATCTCTGATGATTTTAATAGTTTGAAATCGAGAATTTTTTCAATTAAATTGGCAAATTCTTTTTAACTACTTCTCCGATGTGTTTTTGAGTTTTGTTTTTAATTAATCTACAAATTTTTCTAGAAAACTAATATTTTCTATCAAATACATGTTTTAGTTTCCAATTGTTTATTTGTCTGAATCCAAAAACAAAAATTAAAGTAATGTATATGTATATCAAGTTGTTTTTAAAGTTTATACTTTATATCAGTGAAGTTACTTTTTTAATAGCTGTGGCTGATTTAGTACCGATATTTGAAAATATAAAAATTATTCCTTATCCCAATTCCTTTTTTATTTTTTGAAAATAATCGCAATATTATTGGATGGCTTCAAGTCACGTACTCCATCTTGCTATGATAGGTTCAAAACGTAAATTAAGAGATGGATATATTCTTTTAAATTTTGAAACACGAATTGGCGCTTTAATGAATATTTTTTTAATGGTCACTAATGATTGATCATTTTCGGAATAAAATTTCTCCATCATTTAAATGTCTCATTATAAAACTCTTTTAAATAATAATTTTCTTTTCATTTCAATTTAAAAATTTTGAGAATTTTAAAAATTAGAATCAGGTCATACACGAGACTATATTATAAATGTGACTATGAACACTACTAAAAACGATTGTCGAGTATCACTTCCATATTTTATATTTATATTATCCGGAACAATCAATATTGATGTATAATTGTAAATAGTTTACACTATTTACAGGACATAATAACCCGATAGTTGAACTAGTCCTATTCTAAAATAATTTGGCATTCCAGAAATATGTACGTAAATGCCATTTAGGTAACGTACGATAATTGGTGATCTACGAAAATTTTTACTCTTCTTGTTTTAGACAAAGCAGATAATATTTATCGTCGTCAAAAATCATTGAAAAAAATAAAAATTTTCCAAAATATGTAAAATAAATTTAGCTTTTTTCAATTAGAATAATTTACATCGTCAACATTTTTATTAAATTTAAAATATCTCATTTCAATAAAAATATTAATTTAAAACAACTCCGTTCTTTAGTAATTAATATTTTGATGTAACAAAAAAATTAGGTTGAAACAACTTAACAATTGTTGTAAAATCGTTTTTACGTTATTTTTTTATTTATATGTTCAATAATATATATATATTATAAAAAAATGTATGAAAACTAAAGTCAGTCCATCTGACCGTTCTATTCGGCCGAATTCCTTATTTTTTTTTTTTTAAACGAAAGGTATTTAGACACAGATATGTCATCAATCATTGAAATTTACTCTACTCCCACTAACGCGATTCTTTTCTGTACATTTCTTACGGGACACATTCACTCAAGCAATTTAAATTCTCATAGCTCTCTTCTTATGAACGGATCTTTATCGTTTAACTTTCAGAACACTTAGTGGATCATGTTCTTTCTTTTGAGCTATAAACTGTTTAAATTTGTTGAGTTTGAGGAAAGTTATGCATGTACAATCAACTTTACATTAAATACTGCATTTACCAAATACTGCATTCTTATTGGCTCTTACCCTGTAATATAACAACAAACAACTCACAAACAATACTAATATTATTACTTATATTAGCTAATATTGTTTGGAAGGAATCACTGTAAAATTATTTTCTGTAATAATTAAACCCTCTCATACATAATCTATCCTAATGCTGCGGAACATATACAGTGGAACCTTGATAACTCGAATCGGTTGGGGCAAAAAAAAAATTCAAGTTATCGAAAATTCGACTTATGGAAAACCTCGATTACTCGAATTGGCAAAAAAAATTTGAGTTACTATATTTACTAATAAATGTATAATGTATGTACGTATGTATATTGTATTAAAATTTTAAAAAAGTATAAAATAATAAATTGTATGTAATAAAGAAAATACAATGTAATGAATAAATTAGAACTCTATTTTAAAAAAATCTAATATTTTTGATTGTTTTTTATTGTTTGAGTTAACTCTAAAGTTATCAATAACATTTAGCACGTAAAAAATCTCTTCTCCAACTTCTCATTGTTCTTGAATGTACTTACATACAACCTGTAAACTATCTAATGTCTGGACATGAGTAGTTTTAGGCAAAGCTATATTATATCGTTTTAAAACTGTCCTTTTAAACATTAGGTAAATATTAGATTGATAATATTAATAGGTTTTCATTTACGTTTATCGTTATTTATAATCATATACTTAGTTATTTGACCTTCGAATTATCGAGGTATGTACGTGTTATATATAATCATATAAATTTGAGTTATAAGCCAAAATTCAACTATAAATACTTATCGAGAAATTCGAGTTAGCCAAATTTATCACGCATATCATATATTGCAAGGCAGGGGCCAATACATTCCTTCGAGTTATCGAAAATTCGACTTATAGAGTTTCGAATTATCGAGGTTACTGTATTCTAATAAACACTCTTTGTCATTTTGATATATCATAACTTTCAATTTTCGATATTATACTCATTTATTGATTTGTTAAAGTGTGTTTATGTATTGATTGAAATGCACCTATACTTTTTATTATATAAACAAAGATCTATTTCGAATTTTTGCAATAAGTATAATAGTATATTTTATAATTTAAATTTAGATGTACTTTAATCGGTATTTATTAAAATCAACATAATAAACTATTTATCAAAATAAAATATTTCCTATGTAACAAAAAAGTGTTGAAAAAATATTCGTCCATAATGTTACAATAATCATATAATGTAACATTTTTTTTTTTTTATTAAGGTTCTTATTAATAAAAAAAAATAATCATATCTTATGGTTTGGAATATTCCGAATCGTCGGTTTTCAATTTTTACACTTTTTTTCTCTTTCGTTATTGTTCTGCCTTATTCGACCGCGGACAACGTGCATAGGCCCCCGTTGAACGAACTTCAGCTGTTCAATAATAATAATAATAATAACATTGTGCCAGTAGGATAAAACGCAAATTACTGATAATGTAAATACGCCGAAGGTACGCGACGATTAATCGTAGACGGGTGGAGGAAACGAGAAACTGTGCTTTTCGACATCCACAACACATTCGGCAGATAGAGTGTTTTCACTTGTCTCGCAGACGATGACACGAGCTGCGGTCTCTCGTATATCATGTTCCGACGTTGACACGGTGGTGGCGAATGCGTGCGAAATGTTTACACACAAGGCGCGTTACCGAACAACGTTTCGGAAGAGATCGAAATGATAGTAATTAGTGCGTTTGTGGTCGTGTTTTACACACACACACATATACACACACCTACACACATATACACACACATGTGCACATGTGCACGCGCGTAGAGAATAACCGATTGGAACGATCTAAAATGAACTCGATAGCAACGCGTGACACTTTCCGATAACGGGATTAAATACATTATATTATCTTATTGCGTTGCATTTTCTGTTAGAGCCAGAATGAATAAAACGATAAGTAAACGAAGTCTGGAGAAAATGAAAACTATTTTATTATGATACAACCATACTCTGAGTTAGACAGATCAAAATAAGTGCTCGATTAATCTTATGTATCGTTTGAATAATTTGTTTAAATAATTAAATCAATTTATTATTTTGCTGGCGGAAAAATTGCCCATGTTCGGACCGTGAACCGCTAATCGCTGTCCACTGTCCTAGATTATAGCTCGTTTGCAAGTAAAGACCCACCGAGTCACGCGATAATGAAAACAATAACGTAGTGGTTGGATTCGAAATCAGTGGTATAGCGGTATGGAAGGAAATATAAAGAGAGAGTTATCGTGTAAGAAATATCTAATGGAAAATGAATTGGGAGAGAATGTTGATCGGATACAAAAAGAAAAAGATACTATAATTTTTCATTTGATTTTGTTTTATTTGCCCGATAAACTTGTTAGTTATTTTAAAGAACTATATGGCCTAAGATATTTTTCATAGTTACAATCATCGTGCTTCAATGCCTGGTGATGATGAATCCAGGATATAGTTGAACTATAGTCATCAGTCGTCAGTTGTTGGGTGTTTATGAGAGCTGTGCAAATATTTTAAAGCTAGGTCAAATGACGTGTCTAAATGAACTTCTAATTATACAACAAATATATTTGTAATTCCTTATAGCTAATCGTAATACAATTCCAAGAGAAGTAATCTCTATATATGGGCTGTATCATCGTGAAAATGCTTACAAAATATTATAATATTAGGTTATATAATAATACTAGCCAAAATAAATGTTTTTATATATTAATTTGTTGTTCAATTTTCTATAAATATACAATCGTAAAAATAAAGTAAATTAGAGTCGCCTGAGAATAAATTATTGCTCATAGAATACTATACTAATAATGAAATATTGTTTACTGTATTTCATTATTGCATGCAGGTTATGAAAAAAAAATCTGTTTATACATTCTTGTTTCAAGTAAACAAATATAATCATAGTACTACTATACAGTATACTGTGTCCAGTGTAACATTTGATTTCCATAAAATTAGAAGGCAATTGCTGAACGATTTTTGAGAAATAAAGGGAAATTTTCACCTACCATAATTTTCTTGAAAAAACCATGATTTTGTTGCGATATTTGCATAGTACTTAATATAGAACGGTAGATACGTATTACTATGTATATATAAAAAAATAAATAAAAGCTTCAATGTACTCGAGTTTAATGCGACTTAAATCGTTTAATAAAAGTAAAAAATAAATTAAACATTTAAATTGTTTGCGCAGGAAGTAGTAAGAAAGGATCATTTTTTTTTTTCTAACGTCCAACAATGCTATTGTAGAGAAATTAGAACGGTGTGACAAATCAGGCGAACAGAGAATTTAACGTTTCAGATGGGACCCAAAAGTTATGATCTCGAATTGCCAATACTTAGCTGTTTAGAAGAGTTCGTATACTTTATTGTTGCACGCGAATCGTTCGCTGACGCATGAAAAAATGCTGTATCGGATCAACAGGAATACAATTAAATGACGAATTTTGGACTTTTTATAAACATTATTCTATTGCTATAAATTTTAATACTTACTTACTTTAAATTAAATACATATTTCATATAGTGAAAAATTGTATGTACATAATTTATTACCTGCAATTCAAAGTCATATTAAAAAAAAATGTAATTTATAAGTGATTAATATTTTTTATCATTTATTAATTATAATAAATAAATAATTACTTTTTACAATCGTTGTGATCACTTACCATTACCAATTTGTATAGGTATTTTAGAAAAAATTGGATAGGTACTAAACAAAATATATTATGTAAAAAACTAGACAGTAAATATTTATCGAATCAATTATTGCATTTTTATTAATCATAATTTTATATTTAATTTGTTTTATACATCTTATTATTATCGTGAAATAGTTTTGTCATCAAAACATATAACACTGTATATAAATATCACGTACCTTATTCATTTATTATTCACCAAATCATTGCATCATGATCAAACTTAAATTTTAATCTTACATAAAAGTGGTTAAATCACATTTTAAGCGATTAAACTTACTTTGATTTCATCCCTTCAATAATTTTACAATTGTGTCAATAATATGAGTTCGACAACAATTAGCATTTTTTAGCTTTCAACCAAACCGTACAAAAAGGAAAAAAAAAAATTAAAATCAAAATATTCTTGACATGAATATAAACTACTACACACGTCCTTGAATGAATATGTGTTATTCAAATGTTTTTGAAGTTATTTGTAATTCCTAATTAAACTCTTGGAAAAAATACTTTTCCAGATAATAGTTTTGATCATAATTATTTTATTGAAAATCAATTATTTATTCGGTTAGCATATTGGGATATTTTATAACGTCTCAGGAATACAA
This sequence comes from Sipha flava, assembly GCF_003268045.1. Taxonomy (NCBI): domain Eukaryota; kingdom Metazoa; phylum Arthropoda; class Insecta; order Hemiptera; family Aphididae; genus Sipha; species Sipha flava. Next base: position 1,390,686 of record NW_020272878.1, read on the forward strand.
AACATAGTATTTTTAAATTAAATTTGCTGAATGATATGTTTTGTTCGTTTAAGCAGAATATGTTTTATAAATTTGTAATTAAATAATACTTTTATAAAATGCATGATCGGTGAGGAAGTAAAATGTTTGAAGATATAAATGTTATATCTATATATATATATATATATATATATGTGAATGACGACATTTGGTGAATGTTGACATATATATTTATAAACCAATTGAAGAAAATTAACAGTATTTCCTAACGGAGATTTATATAATATAATATAATCTTTGGGTTTCCTGTAACTGTAATAAAATACTACATATACTACTACTATTTGGATTTCAAATATAGAAACAATGCGAAATATTTGACGCTCAAGGGTATACCGCAAAATTTTGTTTTTCTTTCGTTTTTAAACTTCTAAAGCCGAAACAATAAAGAATCATTGTTTAACTCATAGTACTCATTATTTTCGATAATTTGATTTTATTTAACTCTACCTTCTGTTTAGCGTTATCTCAATTATATTACAATACAATAATGAACAATCAAATACTTGTGTCAAAATTTATAAAATTTCCTAATGATAGTAAATCTAATAAGGACAGTGTATCAAGTCCGAGATCATTAGGTGTTATAGATTCTAAATTGTGCGAGGTACTTAAAATGAAATAAAATATCTATCACCAATAAATATGATTATGTAATTAATGTACCTTATTAATGTTTAGAAAAATCTGTTTTGAGACTTGAAGTTAATTATGTGGTGAATAAAGTAATATGATTTCATATAAATATTGAAACGTAAAAATATTTTATAGTATTAAATAAAATGTAAAATATATATATATTTACAAATTTTGTAAGATTATATTTATTTTCTGATCCTGGTTGGTAATTTATCTATAGCAAAACACATGGAAATCGACTTATACCTGTAGAAAAAAAATATTTCCATTTCGTTGATCGTTGTTGTAAATACAGAGGCTCTGCGATATCCTGCGCGATTAGATCTCTGCTATAACACGTATTAATAACGTATTTATTTGAATAATTATCTGGAAGGATTAATTTGTTTTATTTTTAACGATTAGTATGTCACGTTAGATCGAAGTATTCGATTTCGAAATCTCCGTTATGCATTTTTATCCACCACGTCGAATTATAAGTCGCTAAAGTTCCACACTTGTAGAAAGTTGAACAGGGTCGAAGTTTATTATGTGTAGTTCGACACAATTTGATTTTCGTTCTTTAAACACTACAGGTCTGTCCATAATGGATGCACTACCGGTGATTGATTTAAACCACTGTTTCTCAACTTTTTTATCACCAAGTACCACTTTGATATTTTTTCATAGATTGCAACAATTAGAAACAATTTTTTATTTATTTTTGTATGTTCATTAACAAGAGTACACATAACTAGATTCCGGATTTATATGCATTTAAACATTTGTAATGAGTATATTTAGTTTAATGGGAGTAAGAAATGTGAATGCTTTTTGTAACAGGGAATACATAGCTCCTTTAATTAGATCTATGCAATATGTGAACGATTTCAACATTGATATGTTTTTTTGTAATTCTATTGTTCTTTTTAATTTATATCTTAGTAATTTAATTAATTAATTTATTGTATACAACAACCCTCATCTATTCATATATGTAAAATTTTTTCATTTTTGTTCCATGTTTATATTGTAACTGGGCTCGCCCGTTTAATTCTAATAAATAAATAAATAAATAGGAAAAAGTTTATTTTACATATGAATATATATTTTTGAAATGGGAGCATATTTGAAGGATTTTGAATATTTTAGCATTTTTTGTGTATAAAATTTTTTTAGAAATGTAGAAACTACGAGTAGATTATGATTTATCAAATTTACAAGGTGACAAAGCTTTTATTACAAACCTGAATGTAATCTTAAATGTATTACAAAAATAAAGGAATTCAAGTATTAAAACAAATCGGACTAATTATATCAGAAAAAATAAATGAAATACAGCTTTTAGAAACCTTCATAGTTAAATGGCCAATATGAAATTTGTACTACTGACATCAGTATATGTGGACAGATAAATTTGTATTTATAAACATTTAATAATTGAGAAAAAAAATATGAGACCTGAACACATAGAATAATAAATTATTATGAAGTATTTTTATAAAAAGTAAATATCATACATTGTAAATATTAAACATAATACCATAATTTTTTTTTAATACATTTTAATATTTTTTGTTTCATAAATATTTATCATAGGAATGGTATAAAAAGATTTATAACATTCCTTTTTTTTTTATATATATTATTCCTAGCTAAATTATTTATTTTATTTGTTGAATATGTGTACATATTTGCTTTAATTAATATTATAAGTTGATATCTGTACTGATGATACTAAGTTTATCTAATTGTGTCGCATTAATATTTATGGAAAAAATGAATAAAATATATTTAAATGCATTATTTTTGGGTAAGAGCATATTTTTGCATATTATTAAAAAATAAAAAAATTACGTAACGCATATTTAAAGATTTTTAACCCATAAATGCATATTACTTTAAGCTTTTATAATGGATATAAATCTGGACCCTACACATAAATGATGGAAAAAAAAGTAAAGTTTCTTTACTTTACGTGACATTTTGTGTTTTATTATAATTGTACTCGATACTTAACTAAATTATTTACTTAATGGTCTTAATGTGATTTTCGTAATTGTGATTCTTTAACCATTTTTTCAATTTATGGATGAATGTTGCTCATAGCTAAGTGCATGTCATCACATATGAGTTCAAACGATTTCTGTTTGATTTTTATTACATGTAGAATATAAAATCCTTGATCGCACACAAACATGTAGTTGAAATTACAAGTAAAATCGATTTCCCGGAGTCGAATGTGTTGTATAGCTATTTTGTACCAGAATCAAACATATCATTTCTATCAATATCGTTTTGCTGTTCGACAACACATCAAACAGTTTCGATGAAAAAATGGGATTAGGAAGTCGAGTTGAATGGTGCGATGCCAGAATATGAGTACCCGGACTATCAGAATACTACGAATACTATTGCACCACTTGTCGCCCCACAAACCACTCGGAAAATGTCCGGGGATTGTCCGTTTGCTCACTAAACATAAGTTGGCTTGCGGTCGGTCTTACTTCAATACAGGTAAAAGACCGAGTGCTTTTTGGTCATTGGCACGGCCTTTTATACGTGGCTGGTTATCAACGGCAGATCAAAATAGGCAGATACCGCGTTCGGTGACTAGCCGCAGCAATCTAATCGCCGAAAGTCATAGATATTGAAACAATAAATTAGAAAGATAAAAATAAAAATAAAATGTGAATGCGATAGTCGATAATACATGATACTGCACAAAAATCCATAATCCATAACCTAATTATAAATAGGTACGATCAAATGTAACAAAAACTGATGTTTGCAATCGACTAATGTATGTTTTATTTGATAACATTATTATTATCGATCTTGATAATAATTGAATCTGTAACTATGACAACTACAAACTTATAAAAGTGGAAAAGACTAATCAGTAGTCAGTAGCAACAAAAAAATAATAATATTCATTATTTTAATTGACACTTATAAAAGTGTAAAAAAATATTGGATAAGTCAGTATATTATCCTTCTTCTTCTTCTTCTTTTTTTTTTTTTTTTAAATAATAAATATTATTAGATGAAAATGAAAGAAAAATCTATTGAACATAGACCACAATAACAGGCTCAGACATAATTTAATCGTTTTGCCGTACCAGTCATGTTTCCATTATACATCTGTTTTATATAAAATTATTTACTTGACACGTTTTAGTCGTTCAGAACTGTTCGAGAAGCATTGAAATTAGGGATCATAGTCATATACGGTTATTAGAGTACTCGTGTACCCGTGTATTAAATCTATTAATATCCGTGTTTTTAATACACAGGTATTTTTTACTGATACATGTGTATTTAATATTCGTTACCCGTGTATTTAATACCCGTTAACCGTGTACTTAATACCAGCTTATACGTATTACCCAATAAGTAAATATCAGACACCCATTTAGTTATTAATTCAGGGTAATTAAAGGTATAGTATATAATTATTCAAATATTGGTATGAATCTTGTTTGGCTTTCACAGATATTGCCAATTTTTTTAAACCTAAGTGGCTATTTCACTCTTATAAAAATTATTTTAACTTGAATACTTTATTATACTTACTTATAATTACTTAATATTTTGACTTATTCTATCATAATTTAAATAAAATGTTTTCTATATATGCTATCACTCCGGCGCATTCGAATTGCGTCCCTAAATGATATTTTGTCCGAGTTGCGTCCGCGGTTTTCTCGAGCCATGGTTTTTCAGCAACTGTGAATATTGTTTGGTGATAAACTCATAAATTATCCCGATTATCATCGATATCTTATCTGTAAATACCACCTTATAATTTATTGTTGGAAATTAATTTTTTTTCATGTTAGCATTAGTCTTACTTCGAAATCCAGAAGTTTAATATTTAATAGTAGAAAAATCTCAATTATTACAATACAAAAATATGGAGAATAAAATACACAGAAAATGACAGGTATTTAGCTACACGGGTAATGCGGATGAACGGGTATTTACAAATACACGTGTATTTTATTTACACGGACCTTAATCCCGTTTCAGATAAGAACACGTGTACCCGTGTAATTCATTACACGTAAATGGTGAGCACTAATTAAAATTCTCATCACCGTACCCTCGATTCGCTCGTCTGTAGATTATACGTTTTAGTGGTCGTTGGATGGATTTTCAAATCGTCGCGTGCATTCAGAACTTCCGTTTTAATGTGAGGACTCATTAAGAGAAAATTGTATTATATTAAACATATTTTAAATCATAAATTACTTAAAAAAATAAGCATACAAGTTTAATAGGCGATATTAAACATATAATTATTTTAGAATTAATACATTATTATATTTCGTAAAAATCGGAAAAACTAAAAACCTAATGATGAAATCGAAAAATTACCAGTTTAAAAACTAATAACATTCAGTTTAAAATTGAAAAAACTGTCATGTGCTACTTTTAATGTGGATTTCATAAGAAAAAATAAATTAGATAAGCTGTAAAATCGATAATATTTATAGTTTACACTAATACGGCATTATTTATAGGCAAAAGTAATACATGATTGCGTTGGGAAACAATACTGCTACGATCTTTTATATATTTTTGTTATCACAACAGTTCAATTTTTAATATTTTGACAAAATAGTCTGAGTAATTTAACAAAAATTCACTATACCAAACATTTTTCGTAAAAAAAATGTGTTTGGAAAAGTTTTTATTCCACCACTTGAATTACGTTTTAAGATAATTGTTTTGTTCCAGATGATACAAATCTTACTAGTAATTATTTTTCAATAATATTTTTTATCAAAAATGTGCAAAAAAAAACCTTGAGCGATATTTGATAAAACGTTAAGTCCGTTAGCCGATGGGTAAAATAAAAAACTACCTTAGTCGTGTCACAATTAAAAAAATACAAGTTTGCAGTACGAAAAGGTTAGTTTTATACATTTATAATACATATAATAACTAATTTAAATTAATATCAGTCGTAATGATGTTCGTCAACATAAAGTCAAAGTTTAAAAGCTCGATATTGATTTCATACGAAACATCAGTTTGTCTCACGGTTTATACAACAGCTTTAACTAAGTTTTTAAATATATACTATAAAATCTTCTGAATGAAGTTCGAAAATTTGCATCACATATAGGACGGTTTGGTTATCAAAGAAATATATCAAATAATATCAAAGAAATATATCAAGAAAATATCGTTCAGAATCGAGTATAGAAGGAGAATAGTTCATTTTAACCGCAACGAAAATTGTTTATTTAATTAAAGATTTTAATTGTAAATTAAATGAGTTAAACCCCAATATACATAACATACATAACATATACATAGATATACGTGTAGTAAGGTACATAACTACATATAAGTGAAAAACAATAAAAACAAAACATGTTTGTTTTAATGAAAATGTAAATAAAAATAATACATTTTACGAATATATTATAAATTACTGTACTATCTAATAATGTTATTTTACAACAACTCAATAGAATTAATATTAAATAAATCAATTTGGGGTAAGTTAAACCTAATTAATGGAGAATTCATAGTAAAAATAGTTATGTGCATTTTTATGTGAAAAATGTAAGTAGATTTTGTTTGTCTAGTTTTGTTTGATGATTCAAATTGTATTCACAAGAGCTTTTATAAAATAAAAATCGTTTTATCAACAATGTCTTAAATTACAACAAACCTTCATCGTAATGCTGAATAATATTGTTTAGATAAAGTTTCATAACGTATGATGGACGATCTGACCTCGTTATTGTTTTCGAAACTTACACGTATAACAAAAAACCATAAAATTAATTTTTTTCTATCGTCTTTTATGTATATATATATTTACGATTTATAATTCCTCTAAACCCGCCTGGGAGGTTTTTTCAAAGAAATAAAAGAAAAAAATTCTGTTTACACCATACTATACATACATCAGTTTTGAGACGTAATAATAAAATCGATGGAAGATTGTATCACAACTTTTTTAATTTTCTTCGAAATCACTGCACGATCGATTTATTTAATAGATTATAATTCCCAACAGAAAATAAAGTATTATAAAAATCAGTCGTTAAAATCTGGTTATGCTCTCTAAACAAGCTCTTCTAAATCTGTGTTAAGCCCACAACATCTAAGTTGGATTACATTGTTTATAGCGGAGACTATCAATAATAGGTCCGGAAAAGAGGGCGATCCCTGTAAATTGATTTTGATTCCAGAAAACCACGTTCCGAACGTTTCTAACTGTTGTTCATTATTTTCGGGATGGCTATAATGCTTAATCTCTTATTAAGAATCTCTTATATTTCGAAACGAATAAAAATTTAACATTCATCTCGACGTCCGCTGTGCCTACAATTGTCGTTAACAGTTCGGTAAAACGATACACAGCCAAACATTGATTATTTGTTTTTCGATATTGTAACGGTTTTTCAAGAAATCGTATCAACTTATTATAATTATTATTAACTTATTATAATTGTTGATTCGTTTAATAGCCTCATAATTTAGTCAAATAAAATATGTTGTTCGTGCTACGCAAAACTGAGAACATTTCAACATCATTGAGTAGTTTGTTTATCAACGAGCATCAGTACTCAAAGCAAATGTCTTTGAGTATAACATAGGACATTTTGTCTTCGAAAAAGTTTTAGTTGAAAAACTTATAAAATTAATTATTTGTAAAAATATATATTAGATAGAAACGCACGTGATCTGATAATACATCAGTTATGCATGTGCACATACTGAAAACTCAAAAATATACGAAATAATCAAAAACAGTTTTTTTATTGTTTTATTTTTTACCACAGCTGATTTTTTTTAATCAAGAAACAATAGATTAGCCCGATTTTTAGACCAAATATCATACAAATCTCGCAACTACAAAGAGAGACTCTACTATAATTTCTCTTTCTTCAAGTATATAATTTAACTTCGCAAAAATTTGATATATTTATGCACAGATATAAGATATAAGTATCATGACAAAAACAAGATTAACAATCGTAATTAAAGAAAGAAACGGAGACGGAGAGCATATGACAAAATTAGCAACAAAAAGGTTTATGCAAATAATATCGTTTCAAATAAGGGACTCACTCAAACCATACTTTTAATGATATCAAAATAATATAGTAAGAATGCAGTAAATAAGCTTTTCTTATATGCCTGAAAACGATAATAATTTTAGTATTTGTATTGCGTATTACGAAATTCTTAAAACTTATGTTTAAGACTAGACGTTTCATAATATCGTTTTCATTCGACGCCAATATTGTTAAAACAACAACAAAATAATAGCCCCAACCCACACAAAAATAAAAGCATTCACAATTAAAATGTGTAAATGTGTTACTTGTAAGTATAATGGAATTTGAATTACAAGCAAAAATTGAGCGAGTGACTTGTAAATGATTTTAAGTAACAACAAAACTATTATTTAAATTTGTTTTATTATTATTCAAGAAATGTAAACTTGTTCAATATACACTTTTAACAGTTTATATTTTAGTAAAAAAACAAAAAAACATATATCGTTTGCATATAACAAGTGTTACTATTACGTTTTTTTCTACGTTTGAGTTATTTCGTAAACGAAAATATAAGGAATTAAAATATATTTTTAATAATTAGATTATAATTATATAAGCAGAAAATATTTGAATTATTATTTGAATTTTATTTATATTTTAAATTTTCATCAGAATTTAAAATATTTCTTTGATGAATCTTTTGTGTATTTTAAATTTTACACTACTCATTCAAGATTGATTTCGTTTTATTTTCGACTCGGTTTATTTTTAATTGATTTTAATCTCAAAGAAATACAAAAAAACTTTTGTTTGAGCTTCAATACTGTTTAATTTCAAAGAAGTCAAGAACTAAAAAATGTTAAATGTTACTTTTTCGTTTCAGGGTTCATTAATGATATAAACTTCTTCAAATATAGTCGAATAAGGTTTTATTAAAAGTTCTTCAACCTTTTAATATGAAACTTCCACTGGGGTGTAAAAAGCTTAAACTATTTAATGGTTATATTTACATTTATTTTTTCAATAAATATTCATTTTTTTTTTATATATATTAACTTTGAAAAATGAATTATTCCTTTATCCCTTTGCACTTCAGTTATTTGAAAACTAAAATATATTAAATTATTATAATAATTAGTAAATTTAGTTAATTTTTTTATTTATTATATAGTTCAAGTATATTTATATAATTTAAATATCGTACCCGATAAAGTATCTTCACTTACTTCAAAAGTACCCATGTGCTACATATTAAAATATTCAGCGAATTATTATTATAATTTCTGATGAACTACGGTTTTGGATTTATGTGCAAATTTTATTGAATCAGGATTCCGTTGGTTTTTTAATGATATAACACAATGTACATTTTATACTATATAAACAATACTATGATATGTTGTAATTTACAATATGCTGAACGTAAACATAATACTATCTGATGTATTCACCAAAAATTTGATTACTTTTTTTTCTCTTTTCTCTAATATTTACTCTTTAGGGGGGTTTTATCAATATCAGTATAGCGATATCTTATGTGAATTTGAAATTTTTTTTTATCTTAGATGCACGATGATATTGATAAATTACCTTATAAATGAATTAATGTGAAACACGAGATTATTTTTCTCAAAATAATATTCGAGCGAGATTTTCATGCAGCAAAGTTAATGACACTGACTTTTGACAAAAGATATGTATGAACCAGATGATCGAGATTTCCCAGAACTCTTTGAATGACTGATGCATATGAAAACATTTTATTTTAAATGAATTGATAGAGCACAAAAAACACATCAGCGTAACTCTCTTTTATCTTGCACGTTCTATATAGATAGATTTGAACGCGGCGTCCAAGAAATGTTCATTTTTTAATAGACACGAAATGGATTTTCGATCGTTCAAGAAAAATATATCAAATATAAACATTTATCTATGAAATATCACAAGGTTTATGCTTAAAACGCATTGGCGTGATCACAAATACATTCTTTTGAATGTCAAGCAAAATGTTTTCCAAGACACGCATCCACATGTCATAGAATGTATTTGTTATAATTTTTTTTCTTTTTTTCTCTTTGAATCCGAATAAAAAGTATATTTAATTTCGATTTAAAAGAGATTTATTAGATTATTATGAGATAATTTATGTATTAAATGCGAACCCGTATGATTGATGGATCGTGTATTTAATATGTATTTGAAGTATGTGCCCATGAAAACGATGCTTTTTTGGACCATCGATGATACAACAAAATGTTGAGTTCTGCCCGACTAAAACTGAGGTCTAAATTACCGTGAACGGGCCAGGGAAAAGGTCCACCTACCTAACGAATTTCAAGTACATGGCCGAGTATTAAGCATCATACATTTATAACATACTTGGTGGATGCAATTTGTTAGGTCAAACATAACACACGAGCGATGAGACCGACTGTAGACAGTGTGACCACAGATGAGCAGCTTAAGATGATTTTAGGGACGCGATTTCGTCTTGAATGGTAACACAACCGCACTTGCCCGGCTAACCCCAAGCTTATTGAAACCCCGTTATTCGTAGCATGATGAGTGAACGTTCGCAATAATAATTAACAAATAATGACCCATAATATGAGCGGTATTGTTTGTTTCATATTAAACCTTGAGACAACAAAACTATACGTACAGACAAAGATCCGAACCGAATTGACCGCATAACCGACCCTTTGTGTGTTGGGCCTCAGCGAACACAAAAATTTCACAAGTGATTACAGTAGTAACACGGTCACTGTAAAAACTGAAATTTTCAAAAATTTATCGATTGCAGTATTGAAATTATATTAGAAATATATCAGTTCAGTGTGTAAGATAAGTCATATGATAAAGTTTAGATATTACTACCATTAATAACTGTTGGATCAGAATAAAATATCAATCAACTCTTCCGATCACATTTTTCAATTCCGTTTTTACTTACCAAAGCGAGACACTCATTACGGTCGACGATTGAAAGTTTTCTACACCAACTTTCGCTTACTCACTGATCAACGGTTTTACGTTAAAGTCTGAGTCTACACGTGATATGATAGAGGATTGTTACTTAACACCGACCTTATGATGTTTCCTGGCAAGATTTAGTTGTCGAAATGTATGCCTGTTATGTATAAACATTTATTTTATAATACAAAGATAGCCCACGGTATAAGGGTTTTTGGATACCAAAATAATGTGTATATAGACTGACGATAGGTAGCGTTGCGTGAATAAATAAAAAATTGTTCCTACTTAATGCAGGTGTCATCTGACCCTACCGTAATTACAACGTACTTATCAACGATTATAAGGCTGTATGTAATCCACGGAAGAATTAACGGTTTTCTAAAAATCCACGTGTAAAATACAGCCAAAAAAGAAATTACCATTATGCAATCTGCGACAAAATCGATAATATACATTATATGACTGATTGCGGCAGTTAATTTATTATACCTACTATAATATACACTGTATACCTAAGTATGCAATATGTACCTATGCATGTATATCGTTTAATTAATTATGTTATTTTGAGTCTTGTGTAAAAAATGCTAAAGTAAATCCAAATGTATTCTTAAGTTAAAATAAAACATACTAAATATCATTTCCTTTTCTAAAAGTAACACTAGTTAGTAATGTTAGGTGTCAGTAGAAGTACTTAAAAATTTAATATTTAATTCAACGTGATGGAATTTTCAACAATGTTTAGCCAGAATAGCAAATAAATTTAAAATCAAATTTAAATTTAAATCAAAAATAAGTGGTAATAAGACATGGGAATACGCAAAATGCAACATAACATAATTAATTAAACGATATGCGTACATAAGTACATATTACATACTATACATATAGTATATAATATTGTAGGTATTTAAAATAAATTACCAGAGATCGTACATTGTATCTTATCGGTTTTTCGCAGATTATATAATATTTAATTTTTTCTTGCTGCAGATTATATATCGACTAATAGAAAAATATTAGTTTTACCGGAGTTTACCATCTTGCGAATATAATAAATTATGGCCACGTTTTTGTTGTGGCAATTCGATCAAAATAGATTACCCAATAAGAAAACTAACAAACTCATTTGTTCAATACAATACTATGTAGTCGTTTTAAATACAAACTATGCGAATTCCTATTTAATTATTATTTGGAAATCATCTTCATTTTATACAAATACAAATATTTGCTAAACTTGCCCGCATGATATTTTATATTATTATAGTATAAATGAACAAATTAATAACGACACATATTATATTATCTTAATAAAATATTTATTTAATTTTTTTAAATAAATCTTTAAAACAAATCCGGTAAAAATAATTTAAAATCATGACATAAAATATCAATCAAAAATGTTCCTTACAATGTAATCAACTGCTGTTCCGTTTTCAAATCTTACATCGTATACGAATAATATTGTGCACATGGTACAATATAAGAAAAGGTAAAAATAAGTATATAGATGACTAAAAAATAAAAAACAATTATAAGGAATAAATTAAATTAATTAATTTTAGAAAAAAAAAAATCTGGAAATTAATTTAAAATATGATTCAATATTTTTATTTTTGTTAATTTTGTTGTCTTATTAAATATTTTACATAAAAAAAGTTTTTTAATTATGTAAATTTTATGTTCTTTGCAATCTTTTATTGATTCATTAAGCAACTTTAAAATTATATTATATATTTTTAAACGTTTAATTTGTTGAAATGTTATTTGTGTAAAAGCTTTTTAATTTTTTTTTCCAAAAATATTTTGTATGACTATTTTGTATTGTTTTTTTTTTTTTTTTTTTTACAATGAATTAACATACAATTTTTATTTCATGAAAGCAATTGTTATTTTTCATTTAAGTATTAATCTGTGAGTAATTATTTTGACAATGGTTACAATATAATTGTTTAATGCATTTATATCCTAATTACCCTGTAAAATAAGTAACTAAACAATTCTCCAAAATAACAATATTGTCTGATTAATTTTTAATAAAATTATCATTAACTGAAGAAAAAGAATAAATCGATAGATCGTAATTATACGCTGTATCAGAATTAAAAGTATCTAAATTTTCGGAATATATCTGATATTGTAGCTTTCCTACTTCAATAAATACTGTATTATTAACTTCATGGATTGTTTCACAATTAGTGTTATTGTATTGGTATTATTATTAAAGAATTTTATAAATTCAGCGGTATTAAGGAAGTATCACTCTATAGTTGTCTAGTTTCATTGCAAGTTCGGATAGTTGCTGTCATCGATTTACTTGATAATTAAGCAACTAATTTAACGCGAATTTTTTGAAAAGAAGTAAAGAAAATGTGTGTATCTTTTATTTTTATGAGATATTTGTTTTTATTGTTTAATTTATCTAACTCGTAAGTTTTTAAGTATCATTAAATTAAATAGATTTATCTTCATTTATATATGGTAACATGTAAAAAAATATTTCAAATATTTTTAACAAGATAAGGAACGTCAATCAAGGAAATAATGTTGTTATTGTTTACTGTTTTCTGAGATATTTAAAGACTTTAAAGCACTTTGATTATTTGTGCCTTGATCATAAATTATGATTTTTGGAAAACATCAGTTATTATTTTTTTTTTTAAGTATTTTTGTTCACTCCGGAATTCACAATGAAGTAAGCAATAGGAAATTTCCACGATAAATACCATGAACCGTAAAATATACCACGAACCATAAAAACTAGAACACTATTTGCGCTATTATTTGTTTAATATAATTGGACCATAACGGTCCAAGTCTTCAAAACCTTATATAAAATCAAAGTCTTTGGAGTATTCTAAAAATGCTTTAATCTAAGTTTCATCAAAACTAACAGCGCAAACTTTCTATTTAGATATAATAGAATATATATATATATATATATTGATAATGGGACTCAAATGTTTTTTAAGATGATTAAAAAAATACTTAACTGAAGCCTGGTAAAAATTTTGATTTTCCTGATCCATCAAAAAAAAGTAAATGGTCCGGATAAATTTACTCTTAATAAACGAAAACATTTATAAGTAGATGGTGATTTATAAAATAAACCTAAACCTACATTTTTTTAATTATTGTCTAACAATGACGCTTTTTCGCTTTTTTAATTTGGCATTAATTTAGCATTAATTTATGGGAAATCATAAGCATTTAATAAATTATATTATTATATATTTAGTAAATAATTATATTCAAGCAAGGTAAAATTACATTTTTTTTTTTTTTTTTTTCAAAATTTGTGTTGTTTTATTATGTGTAATTTTATTTTTAAAATAAAAAAAAATATTTAAATTTGATCTCGGAATTTATATTAAAGCATTAATTTTATGTTTTTGAGCAGTGAAAAAATTTGAGGAAGGATTTAGGAACACTAATTCTACTGTATCAGATTTAGAATGCAATTACGTTATGGTCGGAATAAATAAGAAAATATCCTTTTCGGGTTCATCAATGATCAATCCTACAAACGTATACAATTTCAATATAAAATAATAATATAAATAATACAAAATAAATCGGTTGTTGAGTTTTTTGTGGATTGAGAGAAAATACATTTTTGGTTTTTATTAAGAAGGGAAAATTAATTTTATAAAAATTATGTTATATAATTATATATCAAGAAATAACAATAATAATTAGAAGAAATTTAAATTTAAACGATTAAATTACTTGAATTTATCTACCAAATATCAAGTTTATCATCTTTTGGAAAACGAAAAAAATAAAAACTTAAGAATTTTTCGCTTGTTTTCCATGACCATAATATTGACCTTTATTATCAGAGATTTTAAAAAAATCTTGAAATATCAATATTTAATCAATATCTATTTTCTATATTAATTAAAATGTATCAATACATCATGTACAAAGTTACAAAATTAAGTCCCGAATCACAGTTAACGTTAAGTTAACTGTTCAACATTTTATCGAAAGCAGCCTAAATAAAAATATATTAATGATACAATCAACTGAATACTGATGAGTATTTAATCTAAAATCCACCATACATGAAACGATCGGTTTATCTATTTATTGAAGTTCAAATTGATCAACAAATTGACAATCTATTATTCAACATACACGAAACTACAAAATTGTCGACTTTTTTTTAATAAATTTCTATAGTTCAGCATTTTTCTAAGACGAATACCAAGTTTAGTATTTGTAAATATTCAGTTTGAATGTTTAATGTAGATACATTTTATATTTTTGTGCCGTTAGTTGAAATATTCCTTATAATAACTAATTAGTAGAAACTTTTTTAATTAGTATTTTATAAAAATGGTATTTGCTTTGATCTAAAATAGTAAAATGTCCCCTCGGCCCGGGTATTCAGTTTAATATGATACAAATACATACGTATAATATGTATAGTGTGTATTTACGGAAAACATAATATACACGTATAGTTCATATGGGTAACCACAGTGTATGCAAACGTAATAAAAACAATTAAAAAAACAATAAAAACTTTCATAAATACATATCATTCCGGATGCTAAGTGAATGCGAATAAAAAAATAAAATAATAAATTCATTTGATGTTCCATCGTCGGTGTATAATTTGATAGTCAATCGAAAATAAATATTTTATAATACTGGTCATGTATATAGCATATAGTACGTCAATTCCACTAGAACGATTATATTTTTATCGGAACAAACACATTTTTACCCTACCGACGCATGTGTAAACGTCATTTATGAAAAATGTACTCGCCGCATGTACATCGAGTTGTTAATGACGCAAGTCAATCATATTTTATACGCATACATTATATTATAGTATTCCGCTAAAAAGAATTGAAGCGAGACACTGGTGGTAGTTCGTTATTACATATTTTGCATCAAGTTCTGAAAAAAGATGAACTGTTTCATTACATTTATTTATATCCATTGAAAACTGTATCGTTTTTCCATTATTTTTATATATTACATCGTCTACAAAACTGTACATCAATTGTTGTTTTCACAACAATCCGTTTTCTATTTTTACGATCCGAAAATTATTTTCGTTTTTATTGGAATACGAATTCTTTCGATATAGTAAAACAATCATCATTTTTATTCACTTGAGTACCGATCGTGGAGTATACGAGTATATTTAAAAATCGAATAACCTCAAGTCACATGGTACAGTGTATCGGTTGCAATAAGTATTGCTTTTAATAGTTATACAATTATACGTTAACACATATTACTGCAAATAATTCCGTAATGTGCGTAAAAACAAATTCATACAATAATAAATCTATAATCAACTGCAGAATATGCAAACATTATCGCTGTTAAATCGTGATAAAAAATAAGATAAACAATTAAAAAATTGTGTGGTTAGTAATTAGAAATAATTCATTACATTTTTTTTTTTTAAGTTAAATATAATTACAAATTAATATGAATTGCATTAGTTCTTGAATTATTAGTGACCAATTTGATAACAAGTATAATTGTATAATTTCTTATTAAATAATTATAAATAATTAATAGCGTGATTAAATTAGCATGTCAAAATTAGATTATCACAATGAAATAAAATTGAAAATAAAATAGAATAGTTCCATTGAATTAATTTGCCACATTACCATAAATAATAATATATATATTTCATATTACAAATTATGTTAATAAAAAAAAAAAAAAAAAGAAGAACACGATCTTGAATTTATCACAAAATAACAAGAAACAAACTTTCAGAATTATTTTTTAACATGGCCGAATACGCACATGGTTATGTTGCCTAGTACCATGTATAACCTTGGACATTTTTTGTAAACTATTTAATACCAACTTACTACTATCCCTTAGAATAGTTATATGTAATTAGATATTAAGATTATGTTGATAAAATATTGGGCTTATTCATTTTTTTAGAATAATTATTAGAAAATTAGGACTAAAATTAGTGATCAGTGATTATTAACTTGAAATATTAATATTAGATATCGCTAATTCGCGTATATCTAAATTCGTGGACAGACTTGAAAATAAACCTCACGTATGCAATCATGTGAAATCAAAATTCACGTATATAATCACGTGAATTTGTGAATTTAATTACAAGTTTTACAATTTAACTTCACGTGGGTGCGTGAATTTTGTTATCAAATCAAATGTTTATTATTACATTTGAAATTTTATTACTGTCGGTTCTTAGTACGAACTTCAAACTGTTCGTAGAAGTTTCTGTGTCGCTGGTGTGTGTGTGTATATAGTATATTTATTAATCTATCCGTCCCTTCATTTTACAGTAATACTATTCATGAAATATTTATTTTTAGAATAGTAACCAGTGTGACTAATGCCATGGTGCGCAGGAGCACGTGAACCACATAAAAAATTGTATAAAAAAAATTTTAAATTCTTATAGAAAATTATAATTGGTTTTTATGCACATAATCTGTAATTAAAATATAAAACGGCTTCAGGCTGATTTTTGTGATTTTTCAAAGGTAACTAGTAACATACATTGCAAAGATGTTGGTAGTATCAAACGTCCAGTGAGGGGTAGTTATTTTGACTTTAATGGCGTTTTCAACCACACATGGTTATAAAATTAATTCTAATACGATATTGAGGTAAGTAAGACACATATTATTTTATTATTTGATAAAACATTTTATAAAAAATATTATTTGTCTTCACAATACATTTTTGCATTTTATGAATAATTGTCATACCCATATTTGCAACAACTGCTCATGTAAATAATAGGTGTTATGAATAGCTATTATAATAAAATTTAATCAAAGATGATTTATTCTAGTTTTGAAATGTAATAACATTTTTACACGAATCAAAGTAAAGTTTTACGATTATCAAAGATGTATTACAGATATTTTGATTAAAACGACTTTAGAAACTAACATTTTCTTGAGTTTGATCGAATTCCATAAACCTTTTTTTTTTATCCCATCAGATAAAATCAATGTTTTTCAAAGGTTGATGTTGACATGGTTCGACCAATAAATTGAGCTTAGAATATATTTTTTTTCCTTTTTTTTTTATATATAAGTACCTAATTCATATTTGTTATACAGCAGGAGCACTGAGTATGAGGTATTATAAAATATAGGTTTTAGTAAAAAAATTTATCGAATTTAGTAAAGTTTTGAAAATAACTAGGACAATTATCAGGTCCAATGCTTCTTCCGGATGAAACCACTTGTTTGTTTAAGAATGCGTGATTTGGGTTATAGATACAATATATAATCAATTACAAGTCTTACAAGTGGCGTATTTAAGTTGAACCATGAAAGTGATGCATCACTCACTTGAACCTTTTTTTTTACATATATATATATATACTGTATAGTAGTGTAATTTTGTAGTTTTTTTGGGATTTTGATTTAAAAAGATGTATCTTTAGAATGATTTAGGAAAAAATAATTCGAAAATACTAGAAGAATAAATTTTTTTATTGTATAATTTATTCTTGTCGCTACATGTGCAGAATAATTTACGCTAACCCGGAAAAATTCTTACACGCGCCATTGCCTCTTTTTATAACGTATCTGTGTACATCGTTTGCGGTGGCTTTATTATGTTTATTGCAACGTGAGTCAAGTTTATCAAAATTCTGATGGATGTTGGACTTGCTTATACGTCATATACATTTTACTATTTTTATTCTTACACATAAATTGACATTTTAATTTCTTTTATTTAAGAATACACAATGTATACCAGTAATAATTACTTAATACGATTTTTAAAGTTTAAAATACTGAAGTATATATGTTACGCCGAATTTATGAAATTACAGATTTCATGAAATCAGCAACATTGTCGCCGATTGCGTGAAATCGGCAAGGCCCTTCTTAAAAAATTATAAAGCATAATTTAATTTAAATAAATGTGTAAAACACCGGAAATATAATAAAAGAATAAATAAATTTTATTGTGTAAAAAAAGTAAATAAAAAAAAAATTGTATTATATTCAAATATTTTGGCAAGTATGGTCTGGGTTATACGCCAAATTACACATCATATTATTTTTTTTACTTATGCACTTTTAAGATGTGCAATTCGTACGACAAGTACGTGAATACGAGTATATAGCCAATCAATAGTCTTGTCCGGTCTCAACTGACCCCAATCTAACAAGTTCCCGTTATAAATATTAATTTTGTTGAACGTCTTCAGTCGTCAGGAAACAGTACTTTGTAGCTGCCAAACTGTTCCCTTTCAGCCATGTGCTTAAAATCCCTTCTTTAGTCCTAATACGAAATTTGCCATCTTTTTTTCTATGATAATTGCAAGAAGGTTGGCTGCATCACCTCGCCATCGATCCACAGACGGGATTGATACCAGCACATTGTCACCAACTTTTAAAGGAGAGAGGACATTTTCAATTATTTCCATAAGCCACTATTTGTAATTATATCATAATAATGTGTTATCAAATTCGTGCAATCGGCAGAAAAAGGCTGCCTAATTCACGAAATCAGCAATCAAAATTTTCCGATTTCGTAAATTTTGTAACCAAATTGCCGATTACATGTATTTGGCGACAACGTTGCTGCTTTCATGAAATCGGCAATTTCATAAATTCGGTGTAACATATATCGCATATAATGTACGAATTAATAATCAACATATAATGTAAAAAAACTTAGAAAACAATTTAAGTTTATTTAAAAATGTATGACTTATTGGTTTATAAAGAAGATATCTATAATTGTTTTTTTTTTTCTGATAGTAACATAAGTCTACTAATATTACATTTATCACCGGATAATATTACAAAACATAATTCGTATTTAAATATACAAAATATTCTAGGTAAATGTTGTTTCGTACTTGTATTGTGACTATTCAGTGCATATGTATCTATAATGTTCCAATAAGATTTATGAAATTTTTCGTTTTTTTTAAAACGAAGCCATAAATACGATAACTACAAGAACGCGTGTCGTACCGTAACAAGAAGACGAGGTGAGTTAGTTGAAAACACGTAAGTGGTAAATAAAGCAATAAAGAATACAGGGTTGTGCTCGCTATAAGAACGAGATGGGAAACGCGAATGCTGTGGAGAAGACGAAAGCCATGATATGAAACGCGCGTTCGAAAATGAGAAAATAAAATGCATGACGGTGGTAGCGTCTTCAAACTAAACACATTTGAGGGATATACGAGTATAGCAATAGATATATAATATAGATTTTTTTTTTTTACTTATAACGGAAACGTCTCAAAGCCAATAAGTCTTGTATTACCTAACAGCCGGAGAAAATCTCGGAACGACATAATCTGCGAAGAAAACGACCGGCAACAGCGAATTTCATATATGCGCAAAAATCTTGCGTCGCATTACATATTATTCTAATGAGTCTCCGAAAAGTCTCATCCAAAAATCTTTTACCGACTCCCTTGTAATATAACTATGTGCCATTGGAAATGCTCTCGTGTAAGCATATACGCAGCTGTAATCCAATATTTCTTTTAGCGATTCCGTATTTATTGTTATAGTGCAGCGAACGGAAAAAAGTACCTTTTCCGCATTTCAGGCCTTTAATTCTGTTAACGACGGTCGGTTCTAATAAACGTGAAATGTGTTATAAACTATATATTAACTAAATATTTTAGTAAAAATAGTAGTTATCGAAATTATTTTTTATATACATACATACAACGATTTGAAATTATGATAGATATCTAATAAAGTAGATGTATATAAAAATACATAATAAACTTATTCAATGCGGTTAATAATATAAGGACCTATAAAAAATTGCATATACAATATTATTCAATTAACTTTAAAATTCTGAAGTTTTTCTTTTGAATTTTAATACCTATCTGAACTACAGTTTTCTACAAGTGTTCCTGTAATATGGAAATTATCCCCGTTGAACTACACTGGTCTATTGACTTTTGAACCCATGATTAATCAACGTTTAATAATTATTATCTATGTTTGGAATTAAGACTGTATGGTAAATACATATTATATTTATAAAATAATTAATTAGAATTAAAATAAATTGCAAAATTAAAAAGTATTTTCTTTTGTCTAACAATATTATAGAAAATGAATAAAGCTCAATCACGAATATTTTATACATTTTATACAGATACATTTGAGTTGGACTCTTTTTATATTAATCTAGATAAAAAATTACTTATCTAATAATTCTACTATCCCGCATCAATACTATAAGTTTTTACCAAAATAGAAAAAAATTCAAAATTAATTTATTATTAAACTTATTTAATTAATTTTTCTCCAAACCTGGTAAGTTTTATGATCATATTCGTATCCTCAGCTTATACTCGTTCCATTAGAAAAAAATAATTAATTTGGTAAAATCAATTTAAATGTTAAAATATCTTATTTGATATTTGAACTGATTTTAACTCTTGTTAGGTGAATATGATAACTTTTACCCTTCGTAAAACTCCATAGGTTAAGTCATCCGCTGGTTTAATTTGTAAGCTAATCAAAATCAGACAATGATGACAAAATTCGTCGTCCCGCTTTAAATTTGTTGAACAATAATTAATGAAGTTTCACTTTATAAATGTTCAATCTGATCTATAACTTTTAATTATAATTGCGAAATGAGTTTTGAAATATAACAGATCTAGTCGCGACCATGATCAAACTTATACGATTTCGTCTTCTACTCTATCAGACTTCCCGATCTAGTTCATATATGATTGCTGGTCAAATGGAAAAAGTTAAAACCACAAAAAAAAAATACTGTGAAACATATGAAGTTGATGAACTTTAAACATTTCTTATACCATATTCGGAAACTTTTTTAATATCACAAACAATGTAACTAGTTTTCGACATATCACGATTTTTTCAATATTTATTTTAATATTTGA
This sequence comes from Sipha flava, assembly GCF_003268045.1. NCBI lineage: Eukaryota > Metazoa > Arthropoda > Insecta > Hemiptera > Aphididae > Sipha > Sipha flava. The sequence continues at coordinate 1,412,253 of NW_020272878.1, forward strand.
AGACATCTATTTGTTTTTATAATAATTTTATACCATTTAAGCATTGTCATTATACGCCGACGTGGCATTTTATTACTTCTGTTTATATCGTTTTAAAGAACCAATTTTTAAAACCTTTAAATATATTTTTAAATATAGAGTAATAAAACGAGTTTTATCGTGGTATTCTGTACTGGTGAATATACCTACTCAGACACAATTATGTTTATATTTTATGTTTTATTATATTTTATGAGTTGTCGAAATAGGTAGTCTATTTACAGACGATAAATTTGATTTTCGTAAAAACTGTGTCTGTAATAATAATATTATTATTATGGTCAAAGATTATTACTAATAAGTGTCGCTCTTATACAAATGGGAGAGGGTGGGAGTTGCATTTTTGAAACGATTATATCCAATAAATCAATTCAAAAATTCAAAACATTTGTACACAGTACTCCATGAAAAAAAGTTCAATTTTATATAGTGATATTACGAACCCTGATTTATTAGGTCGAACCGAACTCGAACCGAACTTTTCTTAAAATTAACGAACCCGAACCGAACCGAACTTACATATTTTTATCCAAACCCGAACCCGAACCAAACCGAACTTCCAAATATTTTATAGAACTCGAACCGAACATTAAAAATGTCAGAAAGCTAAAAAACTTAACCTTTTATAATATTTTCATTATTTTGGCATTATTGAATTACAGGAATATTAAATAAAATATTAAATAAGTATTAAATAATAATGACATAGTATTGAATAATACCTAGACAGAATTATTGACTAAAGATTAGCTAACAAAATAAAATTATGCTTATGCATAAAACAAATATTGAATAATAATAAAAAAGTAATAGAATTTTATATTGTACATTTTTAATTTATAAAATAATATAATAATTTTGATTTAGGTAAATAACTTTAATACTTAATTCTTGAAATAACAATGACATTTAAAATTTTTAAAATATATATATTAAATTTTAAATTATATAATATTATCATGTAAGAATACTAGTTGTTCAACTGATTGTGGTGATAATCTTTGCCTCCTAGCTGTTACCACTTGTCCAGCTTTCAAAAACATTCGTTTACTGCAAATTGATGTTCCAGGAATACCCAGATACTTCAATGCTACAGGAACCAAACGTGGAAAGTTTAAACAATTAGTTTTCCACCATAAAAGTGGGTTTGATGTTGGGGACAGAAGAGGTTGTTGCAGATATTCCTGTATCTAAAAAATAAATATATATTTTAAACATAGGTACATAAAAATATTTAAATACTGTTAGATAGTAAATTAATAAACAAGAAATATTTGAATATATGATCTTACTTCTTTTTTAAAGGAGCTTATCAGTTGTTCTTTATTACTAGAACTGGTGGTCGAACGTTCTTGAAGATTATCCCAAAGTGAGTTTGTTGAAACAGGGACTGTGGTAGGTAGTAATAGACTTTGTTCAGTTTCTGATATTTCTAATGTAGCACATGCTGATCCAAATTTCTCAACTTCTATAGTAAGCAAACTTTTTACTTTTTCTACATTTTCTAATTCCATAAGAATAGTCTTGAATCTTGGATCAATGACTGTCGCTAATAAGTATGACGGGTCATTTTTACTTACCAGAAATCTGTTTGATATAGATTTTCTTAGACTTCTAGCAAATCCTATTCCTGCTGCTGTATTGCTATTTTTTGTAATAAAATTGTCCAATTTTTTTTCAATGGAATATATAATTGGGTTTACCATTGAAAATGTTGGTATATCTTCTTGGCTAAATTCTTTTGTGGCTTCAAGAACTGGCTTTAATATTTCAACATATCTATTAATAAGTTTCCACTCTCTTAATGTAATATCAATATCTTTTGACAAATTTTGCAAATCCAAAACAATTGCTTCTCTTTGCTCTATAATGCGCTCCAACATTAAATATACACTATTCCAACGAGTTTCGACCATTTGTATGAGTTTATGATTTGGCAGATTTAATCGTAATTGAATTTGTTGCAAACGTTCCCAAGATTTGGTGCTGTGGTTATAATGCATTACAATTGAGCGACACTTTTTTAATAAACTTCCCATATTGTTTTCTTTTAAAGAATCTTCAATGGCCAATTGTAACGTGTGGGCTGCACAAAAGTAGTGATGTAGGGTGTCATTATCATTATAAGTATTTAATCCACAACTTATATTTCTTGCATTGTCTGTGACTATATAAATAGGAATGCTTAAGTTTGAAATATCAATGTTCCATTCATTTACCATAGCTTTGATTTTAAGAAAAATATTTTCCCCAGTATGTTCTCCTGGAAAGTATGAACATCCTAATGTTTTGTAACGAAGCTCAAATTGCTTTGTCAAATAATGTGTTGTAAGTGATATATATGGTTGTTGAGCTCCACTCGTCCAGATATCAAAAGTAAACGATATGGATCGCATACTATCCAAATCAGTGTTCATTTCTTCTTTGAGTTGAGATAATCTTTTTAAATACAGCTTAGGAATTGCAGTACTAGATAAATATTGTCTAGTCGGTAATTTATACTTGCTCTCTAATGTTTTCATTATGTTCCTAAATCCACGGTCTTCAACGATCGAGTATGGTTGATAATCTAATGCAATCATTTCACTTATATTTTTGTTTATTAATTTAGCCCTTGGACTGTTTTCTGATAAGTATGAATTAGAGTTGAATGAAGTCTGAATTGTGTTCTGTTTTTGTGTAATGACTTCGTTTTTTCTTTTCAATAATAGTTCATTTTTCATTTTTTTTTTTTTTTTATCATAGTATGCTTGATATTCAGAATATTTCTTGGTGTGAATTTTAAGATGCCTTACTAGAGTGGTTGTTGTTGATGAAGGACTTTTTAGTACCTTTTTTACAAGTATTACAAATTGACTGGTCAATGTTTATTTTGGTAAAAAAGTTATAAATCAACCTTTGATTTATTGTTTGGTCTACTTTTGCTTCTTCTGTTGGCATTAAAATTTGTTTATCTTCTTCATTTATAATTTCAGTTATCTCTTAGTCTGGATCATCAATATCAACATTATTATTATAACTTTGTTGAATGTTATCTAATTGAGTAGATCTCATTATCCGCTCAAACGCATTAATTTTCTTAGCCATTGCATATATAGAGTAAAACTGTTATAAAAATTAAAAAATTAATTAATTATTATTCTAAGCATTAGTTTTTTTTTATCTTGTTAACTTATACAGGGTAGGTATGTGTAATGATAATAACAAATAAATGAAAAGGTATAAGTAAATGTAGGTACCTATAAATTATATTTTTAATTTTTATAGTCTAAAATTTATACTTTTTATTCATTATAGTTTTAATTTCTTTTATAAACTTATGTAGGTACCCATATTTTAATAATATAAAGAAATATTTTATATACATTTTTTAAATGTATATGAATGTAATATTACTAGTTATTAGCTATTACAATAATTTATTGTACTTATGAAGTTTCAAATTCAATTATTTAGAAAATTCATAAGTAAAAGATTAATTTTTAAATTTAGTTATATTTGAAGTTTAATATTTTTATTTGGTATCTCTACTCACTCGTTGCAGTAAAGTTGTTGAACTAAATTAAATACTTAAGACTAATAAATAATAATTCATAATTAATTCTACTTACATGGATACACGGTACGTATAGTATATTCATAATCTTCTTAATAATATGATAATCATTTATTAACAACACTTATTACTTATTTTTTATCCATTTATCATATTTTGATTTCAAATTCGATAAGGCAATCACCAATCAGCCATAATTAATAAATATGATAAAATAATAAGCATTAAAACAAGTTACTATCAACTAAAAAATCTATTTTTAGTGTTTTTATAGGTATCAACTATCTAGGATTTTTCCATTTTCGTACGAGGCCTGTGCGGTTAATAGACGGAATAAGTATGGTGGGGGAGTGCTGGTTTCATCATGTAATTATTTTTGATGGCCATGTTTGATTTTAGATTTATCTGGTTGGATTTTCGAACCGAACTATTGGGTACATAGTTCGGTTCGATTTTTTCCGATTTTCAGTTCGGTTTGGTTTGGTTCGAAAATCGAACAGTTCGTAACATATTTTTTATTTTTAATGTATAAAATTTTTATACATTAAAAATAAAAAATAACCACAACATTTATAAAATATAATTAGCAGTATCTACGGTAAATGAATTTGATGATGGTGGATGCAATGAAGATGAAATATATAAATATTTTCTACAAATTTTTAAAAATATAATAATTTTAAGATTCATATTAGCATAAGAATTGCATTACATATGTATTCAGCGCGAAGAAAATATCACGCACTAGGCTTACACTATTAATATAACGTGTTTTGCCTCTCGAGAGGATAAATATTAGTTGCCGATAACATTATAACCGATAAATCGCGGACGTCAAGTGGCTTTTTGTTCAACACTAAAAACATACCACTAAGTCCTTTTTTTTCAGAAGAAGAAATAAAATATAAAATTGATCGCACTTGGGTTATATTTCCGAACACGGTCATCCCTATCAAACTTTTTCCCCGATATTGATAGTGACTACAAGCCATGAATATTTTATGACTTCGTGTAGGGATTGAGATAATTTTTCGTTTGATTCATTGACTATGGACGGACATGGTCTTTTGAATGCTAGAATAAAACATAAATCCTTCATCCGAGTGAGTTAATTTATTTATGCTATTGCATATGAATAACCAAACAGTAATATTCATACACATATTATTACACTTAGCAAGAACACGAAACCTCGTAACAATCGTATTTTTTCATTTAAATTCCAACCCATTTACTCGTGGTTTTGTTTTTTAATTATAAGTTGCAAAAAAATATACATCTTGACGTCAATTAATTATTTGTTTTTCCCGGTCATTTTCGTGGTCGACGCAAATTGCATGCGTGTATGGAATTAACGACCTGTCGTTACTTGGTCGATTTTTTCATCGAAAGAAAAAAATTAATTGTGTATCGAAATGACAAAATACGTCGGAAATGTCAAGTAATACGGTCATGCGATAACAACTATATTGTTTGGATCCGTAAATAAAAATTGTTTTTCATAAATGGAAAATTGAACAAAATATTGGAGGGGAAAAAACCATTTTCAAAATATTAGCAGAAAACAAATACATAGCATTTGCGTAGTATTCATTTGTAGTGACATGAATTTAATCAAACGACAACCCATTTTTGTCAATATAACGAATGCGAACGAAAACACATCAATGTTAACTTATTACACGTTTTTTTTAATCATCGATTTCAGTCCGAAGCTCAGCGTGCACGTATATATGTTATGGGCAAAGTAAACTATCGGGCAATGTTCACATTGTCCGGTCTATGTGTACTTTGCCCGTTGTTTTTGGGCAATACATTAAAATACTATTTTGACCGGGCAGGGTAATACTTTTACCGGTCCAAGTATACTTTGCCCGTAATAAATTAGACATTGTAACTTAAACTATTAACTATAATATTATGAAACCATTGTCTGTTAGTACTTCAAATACCTATACAAGTATGAGCCATGAGGTACCAATATACAAAACTCTCAATATTATCTGGTCAATTATGGTCGTTTTATGATTATATTATCAGTAAATCGGTTTTACCTTTTAGATATCGTACAATAATTATCACAGCAATCATTGAATCATACAACATGTAAGTTGTTAATACTATTTAGGACAGTGCAGTTGAGAGTCGTGTCGTATTGTCATAGTGTTATTGTAGTGTTCGCTGTATAAATGTGTGCGGTATTAAACTAAATTAATTGAAATGGAAGAGCAATATTGAAAAAATGTAGAAATTGCATTAAAAAAAAAAAAAAAAAAAATGACGATAGGTTGCTATCTATATATTTATATTTGATAGAGTTATCAATATTAATATTCAAAAAATAAAGTAACAACTACTTTTATTAATTATTTATAATATTAGTAATATTAGAAAGGCTAACCATTAAAAATAAAAAAAAATTGTTTATATTGCCCCAGATAGACTGGGCAATACCACAATGCCAGGGCAATGTAAACATTACTCGAAAATTTACTTTTCCCGTAACATATACATGGACATATGCACATTGTGCATCGCGGCGACGTCCAGGTAATATAGGATTTCTCTAATCCAAAATGTAAATACTTATAAACAATCTACTGCTTTTACGATTCTCTCGTCCGTGAATGTTTGAAACATCTTGAAACTTCTTAAACGCTGCAAAATGACGTATTTCCGTGACGAAAAGGCTACCGACCCGCAACACTGTTTAGGTTTTCGACGACCAAAACTAAACTATATTATAATATCACCGCATCGTATATTCCGATAAAGGCAACTCGTATTCATGTTACTTGAACAAGCGTTCAAACATAGTTTTCAAATATATGTTGAGTTGTTGAAATGATGGTTTAATTTTCCCCCACTATCTAACGCATCGTTTTAGATGAAACGCTTATCGTGTCGTGTTTTTAAAAAAATCAACATGATTATAAATCTCATGTTCATCGATTACCAATTGTTGATATCAACATCCGTCGTAAATCGCTTGTTTGTGTAACAATATTCACATCTTCAACGCGTAATCTCTGTGACTGCAGGTAGTAACGGCAATATCCATTACATAACGTGTATATTAGGATTCACAAAAAATAACAAGTTCTCGGTTATTTCAAACGTAGAACTATATTGTTACGTTAACACACACACACGTCGAGGATAACGGTGCCGGTAAGATGCAAACAAACAAGTATTGAAAAAAAATGAAATCGAGTAAATAACAAAATAATGCAGCTAGGATGTGATGTGCAAAAGCAATGTTCAAAAAACAACGGTTGGCATGGGAGTTAACAATAATATTTTTGTTTACAGAGACATTTCGATGCAACTACTCGTGGCGTTTTGGTCATAGACACTATATATCATCGCATTGTTGTACGCGCACGCTGACGGGCCACCGGGCGGAAGTTACGAGAACGTACGGTGTCGCGAAATCTACGAGCTTTTGCTGAGGGTAAAAGATTTTCCGGGATTAAAGTGAGTCTTTTTTTCTTTCTTTCTTTTTTTGTTGTTGTTAATCTATATTTTCCTTGGAACAATAACATCTTAAAACTACTCGTTTATAACGCAAACACGTGACTCCGGCGCACGATATATTAAGAAAACTTGCCGTGTACGAGTGTATTGGTTGGTTTTATATTTATGTTTTTATTGTATTTCTCTATTAATACCATCCATATAAATATGTGTAATTGCGCGCGCGCGTGTGTGTGAGTGTATTATATGATATTTGACATGAAAATACATGAAAAAACGTGAAATACGAGGTTAACGCTTTAGTATATGTATTATGTGTACACGTACTCGTATTCCACATGTAAAATAAGTTTAATAAACCATCGTTTCACTTAAGTGGTGGTTTTCAAATATGCCATTGGAGTCGTACATTATTGCTCTTTCCTAGTGTTATATGTATATGGAACAAACGAAAGAGAAAAATACGTTCTATTACTGACACATTGACTTACTGTTGCTGTAAACCAACATGTGAACAAAAATATAAATATTTGGATACATTTTAGAATACAATACAAATTATATCCAATTTTTTAGGTAGAAAAAGTTAATTTAGTGAAATAGAATTGTTCAAATATTGGGCTAATAATACGTGAAATAGATTAAAAAAAAAAAAAAAGATGTAGTTTTTATTCTGCTTCCCAAACGTGTTACAAATTAAAAAATCAACCCAGAAGTCAGAACGTGTATTCGTGGATGTCCTCTGAATTCCACTTCGATTTGATGTCTTTCGTCTGAAATATAATATATAATGTTGGTAAAATACAATAAGTAAGAAAGTAAAGCGATAACGAGAAAATCATGCTTCTAAATTATCGATGTTATTGGTGCTTTGATTTGGGTAGAATTGAATACGCGTAAATCCGTTGAACGGTATTGCGTTTACAAATTGGAAATAGTATTTGATAAAAATCATTCGGATATAAGGTAAACAACATTCGATAAACGGCATTCGTTTTCACTTGTACGAACTATATAATATGACGACTTGTTGACAGTATGATTAATTTGTTAATAAGGGGCGTTACTCGGAAAACCTTCGACGGCTTCAAGATTTTGAAAAGAGCCGCTGACGCTCATCGATTCGTGTTCGACGTAGTAATATTGTTATTATACCGCCTGTAGGCGTGTACACGTAAGCGGATTAGTCGCGTAACGCATAGGTTCGGCCGACGGAAATAATTTATTCCTGTTTTTAAAAAAAATATTTACCATACTGACGTTTTATTAGCTCGTCGTAATTTATTGCACAGTAGGTACATCACCAAGTGTTCACGTACATTTTTATTATCGAGGGTCCAATAAAAAAATGTTAAAAATAAATAAAAACCCATGTTTACGTATTATTTAATCAAATGAAGAGCGCGAGAGAAATGTTATGCACCCCCGTGTACATATTTGCATTAAATACGTACTCGCAAAAGTACAAAAAAGAATTTAGTGCGACATTTATTGGTTATTGCTGTTCATAGTTTATCCATTCTTCATAAAATTTTTCGGAGGTGTTGGGGTTAAAGGATATCCATTGTGGATTAGGATTCGCTACAACATTCTACAACAGAACCAATAGTACGTCATAGTTCCAACAAGACGTACACAATGATTTCCAATCACTAGATTCCTTCCTTATATGGTTTAGTTAATATTAGTCATATCAGTCAGTTTCAAAATTGATATATTTTCAAACTATTTCTCAAAAATATTTACTCCTTACCCAAATATAAATCCAAAAATCGACAAACATCTAGATGAAACAACTCACTTTTTAAATAGTCCATGAACCGTGTATCTTCCAGCAAAGCACTCTTCCCCGATTGATGTTAAACAAATAATTATGATATTAAATTAAAAATAAGGAAATTATCTGGATATAATTTAATTTCCAACAAAGTGCTAAAACATTTGCCAAACAAAAAACAAATACTCATCACATAGTTTAGAACTTCATATTGAGACTCTCTTATTAAACTCCCTAAAGTGTAAGTTATCCATAGTGATCCTCATTCACAAACCCTATGTACTAAAATACTTAATATTCTCCTTCAGACAAGATATAATTTTTCACTCTCAGTATGGTATCATTAACCATTCAATAACGCACCAAGTTAGGTTATGACTCATAGATGAAATCTCCATTTATTTTCAAATAAAAAATAATGCCCTACATTTTTCATAAACGTTATTCAGTTTGACCAAGTGTAGAAAGATAACCTTTTCTATAAGGTAAACGAAGTTCTTTCTTTTTAATAATTTGTTATTATCTTCTTAATCTAGGCAGCTCAAATTCTTCATATTTTTCGATGTCTGCAAAAGTGTCTCAACACAGTAGTGATATTTCCCTTAATCTATTTAATGTATTCACATCCATCATTCTCAAAATAGAAATGCTACTTTTGAAATTTATGTTGATGATATAATCATGCTTTCCTTTGACAGATATTCTATTATAGCTTAATCTGTTCTTAAAAATTAACTCTATTGAATAATTACCTAAATAATCGAGGTAGCGAATAAAATTAAATCCCAAAATAAAATGTTTCAATTCCATGGACACTTAGAAAATATATATATATATATATATATATATATATATATATACAAAAATATAATAAGATACATTAAGTATAACAATTATTTAAATCTATATTAAAATCCATTTTGCTTTTGGTTCATAAAATTTTAGAAAGTGCCAAGCCATCATAAACAGAAACCATACAATAATTTCAGTCCATAACACTTCCGTGTCATAGCCTTTGCTCCATGGTACGTCACAAATAATACACTTTACAAAGACTTGCTTGTTGAACAACCAACCATAAAATATTATATTAAATTTAACTTGTAGCAACTCAAAAAATTATCATATATATCTCGTACATCCTCATTCACACTACCTCACAATCTTCATTCTCAATAGATACTGGTATCGAAATAATTTAAAAAAAAATTAAACAAATAAATCAAGCTATTAATTTATTAGTTCTGCAGGATTCTAACACTGAATAGCCTTCTTCATCATGCAATTATATTATGAATATAAATTGCGATAGTACACATTTTTTTTTCTAATTTTCTTATTGTTTGGTTCAATATACATTGTAAATTGTTTATAAAAAAAAAAATTTCGTAATGTGTTATTATTATTTTGACAATCATCTTACCGACAATTGCAAAGATTTAATATCTCATAAGGACTCAAGAAACTCATGTTGGATATATTTTTAGGTGAATTAAATGATATATGTAGAATGCAAAAAATGGCATACTATAAAATTTACAGACAAATAAATTGATGCGATTTTTTAAAAATCAAAGTCTAAATACGTTGAACAAATTTCTATTTTCATGTTGCTTACAATAAACTTTCTCAAAAATTAAATTCCCGTGATTACCATAGATAATAAATATTTATTATATTATTATTATTATTATTATTCAGTATAAATAAATATTTATTATCCAAGGTTAAACATATAATCATTGTATAAGTACAGATTACATTAAAAATTTAATTCAATCTATGATAAAGGTAACCGCAACTAATCAATAACGATTTAATCTAACAAATGTTTCGTTAAAATCTGTGTAGCCCAGAGATATGAGCTTACTATCATATGATAAAAACAAATTAAGTAGTAAAAACTATATATTTAGGAGCGTAAGGAAATAACTAATGGGTTATTTTAATTTATCGATTTAGTTTACATTAAGTAGATACCTAAATAACTTTATTGTATAAGGAGTTTAAATTTAAATCAATTTAAATGTTTTCAAATATTAATTGATCGTTAAAAATATAATTGATTAGTGTTCACAAAAACAAATTGTTTATCATTTCTCGTATAAAATGTTGTGGATGATTACGATTTATAATCGTTGTTAAAATAAGTTGCTATTTTATAATGATTTAAATAATGTAGACTCTAATGTCATACTCTTATTACTGATCAGTTTAATATGATCATATATATAAAGTGTTACTGAAGTTTGTGTCTTTTAATGAAGTATTTCGCGTGTGATCGACACAATGTCAAACAAAACTAGCCAAGAAAGCCTTGTAAGTTGACAAATACACATTTTCAACCTGAAAAAAACAGCTCAAAAATAAAAAAAAGTTTATTTTACGACCATATTTTACCGCTTCGCATAATTTCGAAGACTGCTAAAATCCATGTTCATTAATCACCGTGTGCCTTTTAAAGTTTGTTAAGTAGATTCGCCCTCAAACTCGAATGAAACAAAAATCGATGGTACCACTGCTTACAACAACGAAATCGCATAACATTCATTCCATTTTAATTGTTTAGCCTCGTTTAACGAGTTTTCAACCGTTTGAAACGAGGTATCAATTCGATTTGGGTGTATATAATAAACGAAGTTTCTATGTCATTTATTCCTTAGTCCTTGGAGATCTAAACAACCACATCCATACTATAAGCAAAATAAAGTTATCAAACTATTGTTATTCATAAATATCCAAAGAATAATTATTGAAATAAGTTTTATTATTAACTTCATTTATCACAGCTATTATTATGATACAATATTGGTAATCTCTTGTCGGTTGGATACAGTTTTTAAATTTTTCAAAACCAAACGAACTGCCAGGGATAAAATTATTTCAATGGTTTTAAATTGTTTTGAACGAGTTTGTTTTAGTATTAATAAATTATTTATTATTTGCTTGTTTTATTTGCACATACACACACATTGAACAAATGGTATACAATTTTAAGATTCTGTACGTAATGTACGACGTTCATATTTCTCAATAGGAATTTATGGTGGGATTAACATTTATTTGCACATCAATGTAATTCTTACTTTATTTGTATCTTCATCGGTACAGTTTATACATTTTTTCTACTTATGTCCCATAACATGTTTAAATTGAAAAATAGAAAAGTAATATATAGTATGCAGTGTATAAATTAAACTTTAAATTTCTGAAATTGTATTTTATGTAATTTTAATTTTGTTTTTAACTAATATCTGAGCTAGTAATATATTAAGTGTACGATTTTTTATTTTTTATTTAGTTGATTAATTTAAATTGTTGTCAACACGTTATTTCTTTTTAAATAATAAAAATTTAAAATGCGTCATCATCAAATTTAAAAAGTGATAGTCTCAAAGGATATGTGAAACTCCATTATCAGTGGTCAGACAGATATGGGTGAATGGTATTTATGTATTATTCTTTTAAACTTGAAATCATTAGAAAAATATCCTAAGAGAAAAAAAATCAGGTGAATCAAATTTAAAAAGTAGGTTGACCTTTTAACATTCATTTTCACAAAAAAAAAATAAACTCATCTAAAATTTAGGAAAATCGTAAATTGTAAATTCTCATGGACAGCACAAACTAATTAAAAAAGTTCGAAATAATACGATATCTTTAAATAAATAATAAATATAATTTAATATAAATACTATTTCGACCAACTTATTTTATTTTGTAATGTTTATAAATCAATCATTCTTGTGATTTTCCGGTATTTTTTTCTCCTTCAAATCAAATATTAATAAAAATCTTATAACAAATTTTTAATCAATATTCTAAATAAATATATTCTTTTGAAAATCGTAGTACACCATAGTAAATGGTGATATTATCATTCGATAAAAATATCATGTCTCTATGATCATTTTTTAGTTTTAATGAAAACAAGAATTCAATTTTTTTGAAAACTTGTATGACATACATTTTTTTTGCACTTTTATAACTTATTGCTACTTTATTTTTATATAGAGAACTGTTAGAAAAATTATAAAATAATCACCATTCAAATTATAAGCTAGAAAAATGTTTTCTTAGAAATTCTTATGATAATGATGATGATGGTTGTAGAATCCTTCTAATCAATGTCTGCTACACAGGCATAATAAAAACACGCCATGGTAAATTCTCGTTTCAATCAAAATCTAAATTGTATTTGGGTTATTCTCGAAAATATGAAAACGCACAGTAATAAAACCATTATTCAGTCGTTAAATTATTTATTGCATATCGTATTATCATTTATTTTATTTGAATTATTTTTTTATTCTTCTATAATTTAATATAAAGTTTGAGTTACAATACATATAACATTTTTTCGTATTGTTTTGTTGAATATTTTCTACGAAAATGCAAACGTATCAAAAACCGTAAGCAATTATAATCTGAAGTATATTTGAAGGGCTACAATAGAAAACGATAACAGCAAATATTCTTAAACAGTTTAGAATTGCAATTTTAAAGTTTAAGAATTCAAAAAACCAAGATATAGAGTACATAGAAATTAAAAAAAAAGTATTATGGTAATATAACTAATTTTTGATAAAATAAAAATAAATTTATTTACTTTTTAAAACAAATGACAAGATGATAAAATTATCTGATTTTTTTACCATTATTGTTTTTTCACGTAGCCCTTCATTTATAGATGTAGTTGTGTATTAAATTTATTAAATGTTGTGTATTTATTCGAAAACGAATGATAAAAAAAAAGTACTTTGAAAAAACGATAAAACATTACGTTTACAGTATATAAGTTACAATTAAAATATATTTATATAATGTATAAATCTAAAATATTTTAATTTTTATAAATAAATAACGCTAATAAATTAGGTTTAAATATAATTTTTGAAAATGATTTGCTTACGTGCGGGTTCATGCGTAGAATATTTTATAACTCGTACGCACACAGGATTTCCCGTTGTGGGCCGATCCTCCAATAATTAGATTCAGTTGGCCTCCATAAATTAAAAAGGCCTAATCCACCACCGTACCTCGAGCACGCTAACACCGCTTCGCACGGAAGGAGTCGGATTACGATTGAACGGATTCCGACAATGAAATCGTAAGGCGGTTTGTCGTTGCCACTCGAACGGGACGACGTGTTTTTTTCATCGATTCCGATGCGGGTATCGCACAAACGCAACGTTTTCTTTGATAGACGGAGAGCCGCAGTCCGTGTCATGACGCGTTGAAGCGCACAAGAGTCGGTCGTTCTTTTGGCGGACGCAGTAATGTCGATCAATCTCGCGGTGGAGAATATATCTTAGTTCTGAGCAGGAAAGAGGGGTGGATTTAAAATTCACGGATCTAACGCGTTTCTATTTTATTGGAGATTTACTACCTACTTTGATCAGCACGAAAAATATGCAAATTTTGGTTTTAAAAAACCTTCTACCAATATATAGTTTAAAGTTTTTAATAAAACGTCTAGTGGAGCAGATTCTCTGAGGGGGAGGGTACCACGTGATGGGGAACCTGAATATTCTTGGCAATTTCGAACACCAATAGGGTCTCTACAACGTTTCGTTAAGCGAATAATTTAAATACACGATCAAATTTGTATCATTGCCGTTCCGGAGCTTATCGTCGAGAATGAATCCATGGTGATCGTCGTTCGAGTCATCCCCGAATGACCCCGACCCAGTCACGTTATTACGGTGTATTCCATCCGCCACCGCACTGAGGTTTTTTCCCAATTCATCAACAAACGATATTGTCGGACAACTTGAATCCGTGAACTACAAACGACTATTACCGCCCGTCGTAGCTCGGACAAACATAGTATGACTATAGATAACGACTCTTGGTGACCTCCGTGTAAATGGAAGAAGTTCACCACGGCGTATTCTGTTGTTTTAACGTATTTTCGACTCGCGGAAACGGTTAGAAACTTTTTGCGTTGTCTTCTCACGGACAGACAGTGGAATCAGTTTGCTTCCGAGACTATTATTTTCTCACCTTTCTCTTTCACTCTCTCTCTCTCTCTTCCTTTCTCTCGCTCTTTTTTCTGTCTTTTTCTTTTTCTAAGGCCCTGCGCTCAATTTTTATTAGACGGGAGAAAAGTTTCAGACATATTACAAGTAAATTATCATGTCGAACGCATGTATTATTTTTAGTGATTGAAAATACTTGTATGAGTGATTGTTTGAGAATAGGTTCAGACCACCGCGATCAGAAAGAGTGGGAATGTAGGAAGATATTGATAGATGAACAGTAGTGATGGTAATTTTACATGCGCGCAACTTAAAATATCTTTTAAATATAATTTAATATTGGAAGTCAATTTTTCATTTTCACTTTCAAACAGTTGTTGGATGAAATTTCACAAGAATTAGTTTTGTTATACTTACATTTTATTTTATTTAGTATAATGTATAGTTATAGTGTTTTTAAAATATCATGGCACATACCATAAGTATATAACATTTTATACATAGACGATAATTTTAAATTTAAAGCGAATCAATGTATGTTACGTTTTGAAAGAAAAATCAACATGCATTAAATTCAACTGTCACCATTAAGGTTGGAATATTCTTTATATTTTTTTTTTTTTTAACAATAAAGAGTTATATTTTTAAAGTTTTATTCTCGCGCGAATGCTAAGTAATCTGATCATAATGAAGACTAAGACATCATCACGTTATGACTTCGTGATTCTTTTGTCCCAATGAACACGCAGAGCTGATAATTTGAATTTGAGTTTGCTAAGCTTGTGATAGCCAAATACCCATGAATTTCAATAGGGAAACTGTCATCAAACTACTCTGCAGGTGGATGCATTCTCACGGTAATTCCCACTTTTTAAAAATATGAACCAGTTATATTTCTTAACTTAAGGTCTTGAAATAAATAATTCGTTTCATGAAACGTAACAATTTTCGAGAAAAAATTGAATTTATGAAATTGAGCATTATTTAAAAAAATTATCTGATATCCGACTTAAACGAATCTATTTAGTTATACATTATGCAAATAATCCAAACATATTATTATAGTTTAATAACTTAGTCAATGGATTGGCTGTCTGTCGAAATATTATCTAATAAACATTTTCAATATAATCACAGTGCTCAGTCAATTGATATGCGGTCGTTTAGAAGTTAACGTTTTATTATGTCTCATTAGTAAAATATCTGTAATCAATGTTGAACCATTTACCATACGAAACATATTCCCGATGAGATGATTCTGATATAACTATAATAAAAACTAAACATTTTATTGCATATGTAGTTACTTTTTGTTATTAAATGATACTGACATTCTGACTTCTAAATCATAGAGGATATTTTTATAACTTTTCTCGAGATTCCCGTTAGAAATTCTGATTTCCTGATTGAAACAGTTATCGGCATTACTCAAAACGTTTTTGTTTTGACAGTTATAGTCGCATTATTCAACGGAACTTTTCTATTCAGACGTCGTATGAAAATAAATTCACTATTATGTTCGTTGTTGAATACTTTTCATGAAAAACTAATGCTCGAAAAATACTCATCTATATCTTCCCGAACGACCGTTGTCTACCTTACTGTTAATATACAAGAATACGTATAAATTAACACAAGTTATTCATAAAAACGATAATACGAAATGGAATAATAATATGTGAACGCAAATGTATAATTTTTTAGAAACGTAGGGTTAAGAATTTTCTCCCGCCCTCACCCCTCATCGACTTTCATTATGGTTATAGTTTAGTATATCCGTTGCCCTAGCTATACATACCATAAAACTGTTGAAGTTATAAGGATAATCACGTAAGACGGGGTAACTAGTAAATACAACATGATAAAATACATAGTTTTCCTCGTTTATTCATTGTTTTAATCTTTTGAACTCCTATAGAAATATAATTCCCGACCCCTGTTCTGGTCGGTGGTCAATCGTTCTGTTTTTACGTCATTATAATATCAGGTACAATGGATACTGATCGATCGTGAACCTCTACGAATGGGATAGGGTCTGCACTCCGATGATGAATCAACTACACTCCCCTACCCGTCCCCCGTGAATATCGCCGCAAATGCGTAGGTTGGCCGCAGCGGATGTAAAACGAGCAATCGACTTAAAAGGGGTCTGGAGGATGCGTAAAAACGGTTCTCAGCTAATCTAGTTAAGTCGACAGATAATAGTGCCGAGTACATCGGTGAGGGGACCGTGCCAATTCCACACCACGCGCCCCACCGGACGTTAAATACAAAAGATTTCTCGAATTGTTTGGTTAAAATATTATACCGTTTTAATCTTTATTAATTTCGAAATTCATTATACGCACCTAAAAACTTTACGAACTTTACTTAACGGACGACTTAACGAACAAAAACCATTGTTTAAACAGCGTGCACTGTAGAACGCGTGTTCCCAAAATATTTAATGAATGTATTTATCGCGGTGCGTGCATGCGGCCTTGAACACATAATTAGAGGTGTGCGCGTATGAATAATAATATACCAATAACGCCTATAATGTACGCGCGTCGTTTGATTTCGTTTTCGATTTAATATTCGGTGTTTTACAATGCGAATGCGAGTTAATTCGGAGCTATTTAACGTTGGTATAACGTGTCTGTATATCTAGTCTGGTGTGTACGGAGAGAAAGTCATGGAGAGCGAGTGAGTTATATGGAATCAGAGTATTTCATTAACGCGTACCGTTAAGTTCTAGTGTCAATTTAATTTACAAGTTATAATAAATTGATAAAAATAAAACGAAAATCACTCATCACGTAGCATTTCGACGACACAATATTAACAAGTCTGGGCAAATTAATGATATTTTTTAACTTATTCCAAGTTATTTTCTTTTCAATTAAACTATTAATTAGGTTAATTTGCATCATATTTAAATATATTAAGTTAATAAATAACGTTAACTTCAGTCAGTTAAAAAAAAATAAAAAAAATAAAATTTAAATTTAATATCCGTGCTTAATTATGTGACAAAAAATAAATTTACAATTAAACAAGTTAGGTTAACAAATAACTGCAGTTGACAGTTGACAACTGCAGTTGACACTTTAATAATACTTTAAAGGTAAATACTAAATGGTAAAATGATACAATAATGTAGTGTGTAAGTGTAAGCATAGAGGTATAAAAAAAATGTTATAACAATTATCTATATATATGTAATATAATTTTTATGCTCATGGTTATTAATTAATATCTGTTTTTAGACGGTCGATTACTGTTTTTCGAGCCCTACTAATAGTTATTACTATTTATTATCTTGATCAATATATTTTTAACTTAAAATTAAAGTGCACAATTTTTCAATTTTCGGAGTGAATTTAATTTTAATTTTGATAATTTTACTAAGCTTAATAGGAAAATTGAAAAGTTATTTTAGAAAAAAATGATTTGAGTTCAATTAAGTTAAATAATCTCAAATTTTAATTTAAAATACAACTTATTAACTGGGTAATGTCCAGGCCGGGATATAAGTGTTTGTAATATTACATATTTCCTACGACTGGAAACGTTCCATAATATCATCTTCGAGTGAATTTCAAAAGCAGTTGGGCCATCGTGAGGACTTAAATCAAAAATAAATACATCGAAAAAAATATGCTTTAGATTCGATGAACGTATGAATCGCATCATAACGTATAATGACAATCGATCATGGAAGAAATATTTTTAGAAATGATTTCGTAAAGCCTATTGCTCTGAGTATGATCGACTACCGCGTGACGGTACTTCTTCTTTTTAATCGATAACATAATAATAACAGCGAGAACAATACATGGCTAAATACAACGCATGTAAACCGAACGGGAATAATATATAATTTATATTGCATAATGCAATAACATCTATAGCGCTAACGGTCGTATAATATGATATTATGTAGATTTATCGGGAAACGTTGAGCATTTCGATCGTGGGTCCCTGATTTCGTTTTAGCATAATAACGTCAGTGTACACAGTGAAGCTTACAGCCCTCAGATCATGTTACACACCACCACCGGCACATACCTATCATGTATACATCGAATCGGAATCCCAATGCGGGTTTTTGTACTGTCGATTTGCCGTACGGCGGTGAAACAATAGGCATTGTTCGTTGGACATTATATCGTGTTTGGCATTTAAATGGCTTCCTTTTGTACGCACTGCCAATAACGAATAATAATAATAATAATAATTGTCTAACATGATCGGAAATTCACCGGTAAGGGGGTTGTCAGAAAATTATAGTACGATGGTTACGTCTTAGACCCGGGATCGGCAACTCAAAGTTACTAGAGAACTAATTTTTAGGAAATTAAAATCTAATGGGCCAGAGCATACAAAATAAAAAAAAAGTTCATTCAAAATATGAATTTTAATTAGCATTTATATACACCAAAATAATAAATTCAACACACACAAATAGTACGAAGAAATTAATATTTTTAAATATTTCGGTACAAATAGCTATGGTTGAAAGTTATACGTTTACATTAGGGATGGGCAAAATTGTTTGAACATCAATATTCGATGTATCGATACATCGATTTTTAAAGTATCGATGTGTTCGATGTATGGGTGAAAAACCATCGGTTTAAGAACATCAAGTTTAAAAACATTGAAATTTTTTTTTTTCCTCTAGAACTGCCATCTGTTGCTCAACTTATTATCTGTACATTGTACTATTTTTTTAATAAAATAACAAATTTAAGAGTTAAAATACTATGGTTTAACTTATATTTTTTAAAAACATATTAAATACTTACAATCAGGTCTCGTAAGTTCATGATGCAATTGCATGTTTTCTTTGCTACATCGGAAAGTATACTAATTGAGATAAAAATCCGTTTCATAACAATGGTAATAAAAATGTAATAGTTTAATAGATGCATGTTTTGTGTTTATTGGCATATTTAGCATAAAGTTTATTTTTTTTTTTTTTTGAGTTATTAGCGTATATTATTTTATGTAAATTCAGCGAAATCGTTTTTTGTGGAAGTCAAGAAAAAATTAAATCAATAAATATTTGAATTATTCTTATTTACTTTTCCGAACTTGTTTATACTCGTAAAATCTTAGTATTTATCAATATTTTTAATTTTTAATGGCATTAAATTTTATAAGTTAAAAGTAGTACCACGAAAACAATTTTATTGCGTACCACTATCACTCTCCTCTTATTGACGTGTCCATTGCAATCTATCTATTTTCGTCTCAACGTGTGTTCATTAGTTATAATTGTAATAAAATGTAACAGAAGAAAAAATATTAAAATATTACTTTTAAAAATATAAATAGATAATTCTTATTATTTTAAAAAATACTTTAATGTTTTTTTTTCGTGTAAAGTAAAGGATTTTTAATGCATATTTGATTAAATTTTAGTGCATTATTGCATGCTTATTTATTCGTTTTTTAGTTCATGTATTTACGAGCCCTTATTATAACCATATAGTGTATAATGAATAACAATTTTTGTATACTACATACTAAAATAATACAAAAAAAAAAAGAAGAAAATTCGAACTTTTCGAACATAAACATCGACTTTTAATCGATTAATTGAAAACAAATTATAAATGTTTTTTGCACATCCCTAGTTTACATAAATATGATATTTAGATATTTATCGATGTTTAATACCAAATAATAATAATTATTATGTCAATAAGATAGAGTATAGACGATAAACTTTAAAATTATATGATGTAATTTGAAAATATAGCACGGGCCAGATAAAAAAGGCTCGCATGCCACTAGTTACACACTCCTGTCCTAGATGGTTATCTAACATCACTATTTTTCCGGCGCGCTTGTTTCTCAGATTCCTTAAACGTTCATACAACTGTTCTACCTAATCTAGGCGCGGTGGATGATATTTTTTTCCATCGGTTCGATTCATATTTTTTTCCCTGTAAGGGCGGCTTAACCACCAATGTCATGAGGACTAATTAAATCAAGCAATTTAATTGAGTTTCATCGAATCATCATAGAACGTTTTCGTTTTCGCAATATAATTATTATAATGATTTCCAAGAACGAATGTTAAAATCCAAAATCATGTGATTGGAATTAATTATGATTCGACGGTAGTGGATTCCGTGTAATTCTAGTAATAGATGTTCATAATTAGTTTTCCAGGACGCTTACCGCAAAGTGATGACGTTACCAACTTTTATGTTAATGAAGGGACAAATAAAGAAATAATAAAAAATAAAAATAAAAACATTTTATAAAACTTCTACGCCAACGGAAATATACTACCTATGCATTACATATACTCGTCAATGTATTTAAAAGTCCATTCAGCTTGGTTAATATACAGTGTAGTCGATAAATCATTCTATCTATGGTAAATAATAACATTGTCAGACGTCGTCGATTACGTACATAATATTCCATTGATGTCTCGATGTTTACACCCAAAAGCATTCTGATTCACTTTATGTTGCAACTCGTTTCGTGTATCCATCAGCGGTGTACAATGATATCCGTTCACAGCACTGAGGGTGGTATTAATAACAAATATTAATAATAACATTTCAACCGTGCAGCCAGTAACAGTCCGTTTCTTCGAGTACCGATTGCAAACGTTTGCGTATAAAAAAAAACGCCGTATCCATTTTAATAATAATAAAGCGAGTCACCCAAATGGTAAACGAACCGCATTATTTCTTCGATAAAGTATTTTGATTGTATACAATATAATATTTAAAGTAATTTCAAGTCCATATCAAATGCGATGAATGAACCGTAAGCTAATGTTTTCGAAAATATTATTTATCTATACATATTTTATTATTGGACTTGCTATGCATTAGTAAAAGAAAAAAATATATATATATATATAATTTTGTGTATTCTTTACATCCATAGAAAGTACAATATAATGTTATTCATTTATTAATAAAACTGTATCTGAAACTAAATAAATCATTATAAAACCACTTCAATAACTGTATGGAACTATATTGAACATTTTCAATAAAAATTACAAAAGTTTTAAATTAAAATAAACACCATAAATTTAGCGAAAAATAAATTTCAAGTAAATCATATAAATATAAAAGCGTTTACTTGTAGCTTCAAAATTTGTTATTAGATTCATTCCATATTTTATTCAGTTCAAAGATTTACTAAAAACTACAGTATACTACAGTTGGTTTGGAAATTATTTCCGTGCAATAACTTATAAATTTCTACTATTGGAGGAATATTTGTGTTAATTAAAAAAATAAATACCATGTAAATTCTTATTCTTATTATTATTTTTTATTCATATCACCTGCGCGTAATTTATCGAATTTTTTTCTTTTTTTTTTGCCAATCTATATATGATGTGATTATATTTTAATAAACATTTTTATCACCTGATTTCATTGGCACATCGAATGTTTCGTAAACACATGCATTATGATGTAAAATAATAAATAATATACAGACATTTAAACTTGAATTCATCATGACATGCAGCAGTTGTACGATAATACTAACAGAACATTACCGACGTTTATCTTACTCAGGATGGGTGACTAAGATATAACAATCACTTCGACGTGTATAATACATTTGTTTTTGTGAGCGTTGACTTATTGTTGTGCTACAAAAGGATTCAATATGTTTTTGAATATTTTGAATTCCGTGTCCCTAAAAGGCAGTTTTCCCCATGTTACATTACAGTTATGAGAAAATATTTTAACATTACTCCTAGGAGGTCACTGAATTATACATATGTATGCTGAATACGTATACTGAGTGATATTTTAAGCAAATTCATCTCATTTTATGTTTAATTTATGTATTTTTTCAAGTTATGAATCATTATGTATGTAATTATATATATATATATAATAATACTATTTTTCTAATACAAAAATTTCTTATATCTATAAATGAGTTGCCTATATTATTATAATTTGTTTTCTTCAAATGGAAATACCATTATTTCAACCCAAATAATTATTGAGCTAATTTTTCAGGAAATTTCAATTTAATATGATCAAAATGTAGACCTGTACATTCAAAAATATTTAAATGTATCTATTCACAAAGAACTTGGTATAATTTCTTTGAACAGTGTAATCAATTATTGATTTTTGATTTTACTATGTTATTTAAAAGCATAATACATGCTTAAAGAAAGAGTGAACATGCTTGAAAAATCACCCTGTTTATACGCTGAGTACGTATAAAAGTAATAAAAAACAACCGTCTCACTCGAATCGTCTTCGACATTCCGAATGGACCGTTATTTCAGGGTCAGTGATCTGCTAAATGGTTTGTTCATTATTTATCCTTGTCTTGATGACCCGATGTTCACGCATCACCACCAAAATCGTTGAAAACCCGGGATGGCAATGATAAGGCGAGCACGAGCGCGAAGTATCACATCGTCGAACAAATTTGCATCCGATCCTGGTTACCCTCTGGGGGATGGCGATTTATTCAATCGATTTTCGTTCCAGAACCCACTTCTCTCCCTTACCTCTTACCCGTATCTACCACCAATATTCGGGTTATCTTATTAACGATTGATTATATGTCTGTCTGGCGAGACATAACGCTGGTCGGGTGAAAAACTGACGAGATCCTTCTTAGCATACGTCACATGCTGCTATGTGACTACGTGCACGGTGATAATTGTACTATAATAATACAACATTATGAAACATACTACACTTCTACTGAACAAAATTTGTCCGGTCTCTCCGTAATTTGAATGCCAAGATCGTATTTACACATTTGTGTTGTGGTTTGGAAATTCGATTCAGAGTCAACGGACGCGCTCTATTATTTTATCATAGACAGATAACTGCAACATTACGCTACGCTATTGTTGAGTACGAAATGCATAATCAAAACGTTTAACAATATCGTGTCATTCTGTTCGCTACTTGAACACACACACACACACACACAATCA
This sequence comes from Sipha flava, assembly GCF_003268045.1. NCBI lineage: Eukaryota > Metazoa > Arthropoda > Insecta > Hemiptera > Aphididae > Sipha > Sipha flava. The sequence continues at coordinate 1,436,030 of NW_020272878.1, forward strand.
AAATCAACCGATCATTTGTCATCAAGGTGGTCGTGTGCACGAGGATATCGAATCGTCATCGAAAAACAACAATTTCTGACGAATATGAACGATGCCAAAATATGATAATAAATTACCACGTGAATAATTATGGTCGTTAGGAGGTGAATTGGTATATCGGAAAATCGAAAAAGTTCCAGATGAAACAGTCCTCGTATGGATGACTCAGTTTAACTTAGTTTTCGACTTCCTTTTTATTTTTATTTATTTATTATTGAAGAGACGCTTTTGGTAATATTATTTTTCGAAAATTTTTGAATTTACAAAAGTTTATTATGACTTTCTTTGAACTTTCCGATCCGAAAAATATCCGCGTTTACGGTTGTTTAATTACCCGACGTAGATGGTGAATATTATAATTGCGATGATCTACAACGACGCGGTGGTGATGCATCAAAATTTGTCTTTATCAGAATTTCACAATCAGTTTTTGTTGGGAGTGCTTACGAAAACGGAAGGACCTGACATGATAATAGTATTAAAATATGTTTATTCTTTTTTTGTTTTCATCTTTTAACGAACTCGCTGCGGCGTTATTAATTACAACGGCGATTACGCACTACTGTTAGCAGCAATCTGTTGGTGGTTTATAATAACATCGAACAATGATAAAAATTATACTGAAAATTGTGCGAGACATGCTTTCATTATATCATATTATTATTTTACCCTCACGGTTTGCGTGTAGTATTTCCAACTTCTTTACCCATTTCTCGCCGATTCTCCGCTGTTGTACAATCATAAACAACTCTGTTGCGTGCTGTCGTTCAATCGTAAAGATGTTGAAGATTTAGGAAAATATTCCAAATAAAAATACTCAATATATTTAAACTGTTTATTTTAAAATTTTTCTAAGTACAAATGATTAATTTAAAAGATGATCTGGCGTGGAGGTGCTTGCGACTACTCGTATAAATCACATCTAAATATTGGTCTATTCCCAACCCCCTTATATATTTAGGTCTCGTAGGAATCAATCTTGCTGCGCTGTGCGAAAGTCGTTTTTGATTATTATAAATATAAGATTTATCGCTTTAGTGACTTCGTTAATATTGCTATTCGCACATCTTCCATATTTGTCGTGATTCTTTCTAATTACATTTGAAATGTAACCATACAATTCACATATAATATGTATTTGTTTACCTTCTGATTTTAATTAAAATTCCTTTCTATTCATGCGAATGCGAATATTATAATAATTATAATCATTTACCGAATTCTATTATTTATGATTTACGTGGTCCTGCCCATGTTGTAAGAGTCGTAAGGACCCACATCTATGTATGTTCGCAACAACTCCGTCGAAACAGAATATTGGACGTACGTTTTTTTGTTTTATTTGTCTCCCTCCATAGTTAGTGACTCGTTCATTTTACCAGGCGGACCTTTGGAGTGAAAAAAAAAAAAGATAATTCTACCCCCATCCGCTGTTTTAACAAAGTCACGTGGGCCTCCCGTTAGAGCGCTGTCAGATCGGTAGTCATGGTGGTTGACGCGCGGATGTGCGGACGAGGAAAATAGAGTATTTTTATGGCAAAGTCCGGAGCATCGTTCGGAACTATATACCGATCCTGAGGGATACGAATTCTGCGGCGGAAAGAAAAAATTCATGTCATCGTGTCTAAAAACATTTCACACGCACTACATATACCTATATCATACGACGCGGTTGGTCTTCAGGGGACATACCCTCGTTTTTATTTGATTTTGCCTACCATTCCTTTTGTTATTTGTTCACGTCAAATGTACCTCATCTATTCTACTGTGTGTGATCACGGCGCAGACGTTTTGCTGCTTATATTCATAATAACAAACTATAAAGGTGTCTTGAAGAATTTTTCTAGATATATCGAAAGAGCTTTTTAATACTCTTTCACTATTCGTAATACCATGGTCATAATAAGTGACCACAATTGTTTTACCCTTAATTTATTGCATTACAGTTGTTACGAGAGTGCATGTGCTTGTGTATGTAAAGATTAGAGGTTTCTCTCAAGTCCACATTTCCCTCAAATACATCTATAACTATACGTTTTCTCTTAACTACGCTTTATACGAGCATCACAGAAATAAAATAATAGTCTATAGAATTTCAATAAAACCCCATATCAAAAAAAAAGGTTTTGAATTTTTTCAGGTTAAAATATTTATTTTATTATTTTCTTCTTCTTCTTTGCCTTTTTCCCAACTATTTGGGGTCAGCCACCCTTGTCCTAAGCCTTCACTCATCTCGATTTTCTACATACACCAACAATCCTAATATAATTGTCAATCATATCCAACCATCTTTTTTCTTATTTTTTTTTTATTTATAAAATTTTTTTTATTATTTTAAGTTGGTTTATCAATTTCTAAACTTAATACGATAAATATTTAGTTTGTAGATGTTTTTCATTTTATATACAAATTTGGGTTAATGCCGTTCCAAGTAACATGAAAAAAATCATATCTTTCCAATTAATCTGCTTACGCACTAAAACAAAATCTCCCTGGTATGTAAATAACGAAATCCTCCATTCAGACCTGAAAATAAAATATGTAAAACAAGTCACAGAAACTGCATACCGTAAAATTCACCAAAAAGTTAGCTCTCATACTAACCCCAACATACTTGCTTCACTCTTTGGTTTGCTCCAAATCTCTGAAAATTTCATTAGAAGACTCAAACTTAAAGTGATTTAGAGACCTTTTTTATCAAAATTATTTCTTTCTAGTATTCAAATTGGTAGTTCCATTGAGAGCCCTTCTACATCATGTCAATTTCCATGTTCAAAAAAAAAAAATTCTTATTCTTTATTGCTTCTTGTGTTAAGTTTATAGTTGTTCATTATTCATTGTTAAATAAGAAACTTAAAAATAAATTTAAAAAAACACGGCTATTAAGTTTCTTTTCGAATGACCATTATACCATATTTTGACGTAACGCAATACTTTATCACTTTATTCTCTTATACCATTACCTGAATACGAATGGTATAACTATGCCATAAAGTTTTACCGCTACACTCAGTATTGAAAATATTTTATGTGAAGCTTCTCATATCAAGTCAATCTGTTCGCGGTATAAATATTGATATACGAGGTCTGTTCAAAAAGTTCCCGAACTATCGTTTCTAAAAATAGAAAAATTACATTATTGTAAATGTTATTATATCAAAATAAAATACAGATAAGCAGCTATCTTTTCCATTAAATCTCAAATGTTTATTGCTATCGAATCATTAACTGTGCGCGTTCAAAGTAGACGAGTCGTGTGTATTGTGCGATTTTTAAGATGAGTAATTTTCACGAACAACGTATTAATATTAAATTTTGTGTTAAACTTTGTAAATCTTTTACTGAGACTCACAAAATATTGCAAAATGCTTATGGTGATCAGTGTTTAGGACGTACACAGTGTTACGACTGGTTTAAATGCTTTAAAGACGGTCGGGAATCAGTTGATGACGACCCACGTTCAGGACGTCCGTCGACATCGACAGACGATGCTCATGTGACAAAAGTCAATGAAATTGTGCGGTCTAATAGACGTTTAACTATTCGAGAAATCGCGGAAGATTGTAACATATCGGTTGGTTCATGTCATGAAATCCTGGTCGAAAAACTTGGAATGCACCGCGTTGCAGCAAAATTTGTCTCTCGGTTGATGTCGCAAGATTAAAAAGACAACCGCGTAACAATCTGTCAAGAATTGTTAGATCGCGCTAACGATGATGACATGTTCATGAAGCAAATTATAACGGGTGATGAGACATGGGTCTATGGCTATGATGTTGAGACAAAAGTCCAATCATCACAGTGGGTTGGTAAATTTTCTCCAAGACCAAAAAAAGCTCGTCAGGTCAGATCAAACGTCAAAGTCATGCTAACAGTTTTTTTCGACAATCTGGGAGTTATTCATCACGAATTTCTACCTGCAGGACAAACTGTTAACCGATGGTACTATCTAGAAGTATTAAAACGTCTTCGAGAAAAAGTGCGGAGGAAAAGGCCTGAAGTGTGGAAAAAAAACTCATGGTTTCTTCATCACGACAATGCTCCGGCGCACACTTCCCTGTTAATTCGTGATTTTTGCGTGAAAAATCACATGACCGTACTTCCTCATCCACCATATTCTCCCGATTTGGCACCAGCAGACTTTTTTTTATTTCCAAAATTAAAATATCCGTTAAAAGGACAAAGATTTTCTACGATAGACGAAATAAAAGAAAATTCGCTAACGGAGTTACGAGCAATTCCAGAAACCGCTTTCCAGGATTGCTTTCAACAATGGAAACGTCGTTGGCAAAAGTGTATTAACCAAGAGGGAGAATACTTCGAGGGTGATAAGTCTCAATAGCTTGTAAGTAAGCACCATAAATAAAAAATTGAAAAATTCGGGAACTTTTTGAACAGACCTCGTATTTCATGGTGATTTAATATTGGTGAAGGTATACGATATAATTAAACCCCATCCTCAACCTCAAAATTACGTCCAACTCAAAAAATACCGTAAAGTTTATGTGGGTCCCTTCCCATACTAAAATGAATAAACCGACCTATTAGCAGATCAAACACTATCATTATTCATATCGACTAATGACAGTAGAATATAAAGATATATTAATAATAATCGACCAAATCTCAAGCCATCAATGGCAATATCAATGAAATAACGTTATTAATAACAAATTAAAAAAATATAATAATAATAATAATAATAATATTAATAATAACAATAATGAAAATGTATCCCTTCATCAACGATCGCGGTAAAATATATGATCCTAGTTTCACCGACGAAATATTTTTGTTGTGCGCAAAGAAAACATTTCAAATACAATTTGTGTAAACTGAACTGTGTAGAGACTAATACACGCTGTAATCACAATGTTATTAGATAGTCTCACTTATTTTAGAAAAACCTAAATCAACGCCCGATCTTCCTTTTGCGTGTGAAAGTGGTCACGAACCCCCGGAAATGGATAGACAGCTTTATGGGATTGAAAGGACTGCATAAACAAATTACAATGGCCATTGTTTGTTTTAAGAGTGTATACCAAATATATTCCAGACAAACAACAATTTCCTGCACCAAAAACGTTTATCAATAAATAAAATAATAGGTATTCATAAGTCTTCATGATGCCATTCGTCATTGATCACAAATGTTCATTAATAATTTCCAATCGTTCATTGTTGAACTATACAATGTTATACATAAGTAAACTAACGCTGTCCAGTATATTATTATTTCACTGTTAGAAAATAATGAAGTATGCACATTTAATGAATACTTTTAAAATAACAACTATTGTCTGCATATTTTAATAAGAAAAGTATTAATAGCATAATATGACATGAAAATAATGAGAATTGTTTATTAAAAATACCTATGTAGTATTTATTTTAGTCGGTGCAACTCGTTTGCGCACAATTTAAATTTTTTACCTGGATATCGATGACTCGTTTGCGCACAACATAATCACTAAGTAACATGTATTTTATACTTTTAAATTTGGACTTACCTAAAGTAATTGAATTATCGGTACAAATTATCAGCACAAATTACCAGCATATCAATATCAATATATAATGATTTAAAATAATCGTCGTGTATTAGGAAAGCGTAATACTTTTAAACAGTCGTTTGCCAGAAAGCTGTACTATAACTACTAACTGTATTGACTATGGATATCGAAATTTGTGATGTTTTTGAAACGCGTCGAGGAAAAAAATGTTTAAACATAGAAAGTTATAAATTTAGAGAATTCCGAACTTTAAAATTTGGCGATAAACATTTTAGGTGTACAAATAAAAAATGTTCCGTAAGTGCTGTAGTCAGGTTAGTTAATGAATCATATACAATTTTAAAAATGACAAACACGCATACCCATGACGAGTACGACGACCGAACAATTCATCGAGAAGTAGTAAGAAGCAAATTGAAACGTAGAGCTGAAGAGGATTTACATATTACACCAAATAAACTAATACGCCGGAAATTGAAAAACAATGATAACTCCGAACATCTTCAATATAGCGATATGAAATTAATTCGAAGATCCATGTATGAAAAACGAAAAAAATCCTTTCCAAACATACCGAGATCTTTAGAAGATGCTAAAAAACAATTAGTTGATGATCAGCATAATCTTACTTACAAAGGTAATACATTTTCTTTCGTTAATGATGATGAAAATATATTTATATTTACATGTAAACAAAATTTAGGATTGCTACAAAGTGCAGAATACGTTTTAGGGGATGGGACATTTTCATTTGCTCCGAAATATTTTGTTCAACTTTATACTGTTCACGTATTTAAAAACAATTTTTATGTTCTTGTGGCGTTTTGTTTTTTAAGTAACAAACATACTTGATACTTACATCAATATGTGGAAAACATTACAAAATATATGTATTCAAATTACTGGTAATATAATAAATTTAAGCAATTTTCATGTCAACTTTGAAAAGTCTGTGCATAATGCAGTATTGCAAATTTTCCCTTACTGCAAAATTACGTGTTGTAACTTTCATTTAGGGCAAAATTGGTTTAGACATATTCAACAACATAAATTATTATCGAGCGAGTACTTAAACAACGACTCAGAAGTTGGCAAATGGATGAAATGTTTTTTTGGAATAAGTTATTTACCTCCTGACGAAGTTTCTGATGGATTTTGTGATCTTATGTCGATAGCACCAAGTACTACGTCTAAAAATATTTCTATATTTTTCGATTATATTTTAGAAAATTACATTGCATCGGACAGCAATTTTCCTCCAACATTATGGGCTTGTAAACCTACTAATAATCCTAAGACTACTAATGGTGCAGAGAGTTATTACAAACAATTTAACAGTCAGTTTTACACTGCTCATCTGCACATACATCAAGTAATCGACGTCATTATTGAAATTCAAAGTGACACTGATTTAAAAATTAATTCGATAAACAATAAAATCACAAATTTCAAAAGAAAAGAGATAATTAATAAGGAGATACAATTGGAAAACATTTGGAATGAATATAAAAATAATATTATTAATCGTTTAACTTATATAAAAAAAATTGGACTTAAATGCCACCATTCTAAATTAGTACAATTTTATAATAGACTACTATTGTTATTTAATGCATGTTTTTTAAAATATTTTAATTTTTGTAATATTAAATTAATAATTGACAATATTGTTTACGCGTATAATCATTGACGTTATTATTACTTTTATCTGTATTATATTGTTGTATATATATATCTTATTCTCGCCGATATCTGGTCGCTCGATGTTAAATTATATAATAAATACTTAAAAATGCAAAATAGTTAAATCTTAATTTATATTTTTTTTTATTTTTTTTTTATATAACAATATGCATATATATTATTATTTTATAGAGTCTATTAATTAATTAAAATTAAGCAAAAGAAAGGAAATATGCTCAAACGAGTTATACCTTTATTATTTAAACCTAAAATATGTGTGCGCAAACGAGTTGTGATTTTGTGCGCAATCGTGTCGTAAAAAAGGTAAATGTGCGCAAACGAGTCGCACCCATTTTAGTCGATAACATTCAGATGATATTTTTCCAATCTTCAGATAGTATATACATTAAAGTATTGTAGATTATTCATTTTTTTTCTTTATATATTTTCACACCAATATATTTTTACATTAAATACTGGATATGAATTTAATAATATAAAAATAAAAAAACCTAAAATTTACTAATGTTATATTCCTTTTTATTAAAAAAAAAAAAAAAAAAAAGACATTGAAAAACTGAATTTGTGTACCTAAGTATATGAACATATTTTATTTATTTCATCATGATAATTTAATTTGGTAATGTTTACTTGTTGATCGTATTTATGTAAATATTTTAAAATTCTCAAGTAGAATACAATTTATTAATTCGTTCTCTGGTCAATGTATTGAAAATACGAAAATTGAATTAGTATTTAGTTTAGGAAATAAATTAAAATATGAAAAGAATCTAACGACAGACGATTGATTTGACTTTTTTGCAATAACAGTGTACAGGAGAATAAATTTACCATACAGTTTTTTTTAGACTTCTCTGTTCAAAAACGAATCAATTTATTATATAGCTTTAAGGGATTTTTATGCTTTAACTATATTTTACGTGCAACGAATATTGAATTTTGTTAGTAATACTAAATGCATTTAATAATATTATGTAAAAAATGGTCAGTGACACAATCAAAAGCGATTATTTCCATTATTTTAAAAGACACTTTATAGTAATAATATTTTATTAATTTGCTGTTCTGAACTGATGTAACACACACACACACACACACATACACGTGAATAAGAACACATAAACCCTGATAAATTATTTTATTACAAAATAATACCTTTTTTATTAATTTATAAAATGTTGTTGATAAAAAAATATTATTTTCTTATGTTGTACTTTATTACAACTGTATTAAATATTTTCACCCTTTTCTCTTTCTTGGTATTCGTCAAGCTAGGTTTTCAAAACTCATTTAGTTTAATAATCTACTTTTTTCATAAAAATTGTATAAAATATACTAATTTGATTGATATTTATACATCATAAACATTTTACGAAATATAATAATTTGATTGAAATTTATAGATGTAAAACGAGTTTAGTGGAAACCGTAACAACTGTTTTTAGGGGTCCACTTGCACTCGTTGCATGTTAAATTGTTTAACATAAGTCATAGAATAATAATTGTACAACACGAAAAATTGAAATGTAATTTTATCATTTTTCAATCGTATACGCACATGGGTTCCTTTTATTCACAAAATGTATTCGTTTATAACACCCACGAACGAGTTCATTCGCTTATGACGAAAAACGAAAAAAATATCATTGCTCACTACTTACCAGTTCTGTCTGAAATTTAATAACCATTTATTAATTTAAGATTTTTTTTTTTTAATACCATTCACCCCATTTTACATAATACACTATAGCAATGCAGTTTACGTGGGTTTCAAGCACGTGTATATTATACAACTCGATTTATGTTATCGTTACTTGGCATTGCCTACTATAGTTAAATATTTCTATCGTTTTGGGGCCAAGCATTTTTCAGGTGTAAAGAGATTTTTGTCATAGAGAGGTAGAAAAAAAATAAAGTTTCAAGACTGTACGTATGTATGTATTAAAAAATTATGGTGTAAGTAAATTTATACGGTAAGATTATAATGTATGACTTAATATTTAAATGTGTTTGTGTATAATACCAAAGAAATAAAAAAAAAAAAATAAACATTTTAAAGAGTAACAAATTTGTAACTTTTTTATAATTTGGAAAAATAATTTTTTTTTAAATTGATTGCTTTTTGTGATTAAAAGCACGTTCAGCACATTATCGGGCTTTGATTATAAATTTTAATAGATTTGAATTTGAAATCGTGGGTAAAAACTTTAGTAACTCTTCTAAATATGAGATTGCGATTTTAAAATATTTTATTTTTGGCTTATCGTTGGTCTTAATGTCATCATCAAAATCATCATCGTTTTCTTCTTCTTTTTCCGCTTCTTCTTAAAAAGATGCCGAATCGTAAGTTTGATGTGTTTCTAATTTACTGTCGAATGTAATGAAATCTTCTATATCAACATTGAATGTTACACACACTTTGTTAATTTTTTTCAAAGCATTTTCTGGTAAATCTATATTGCTTCCTATGTTTGAATGAAACCCGGTTTCACGAAAACAATTTTGCATACATTCAAATTTTATATTATTGCAAACCAACGCTATTCAGTTGACTACATACTTATTGATTTAGCGAACTATTGGGCTGAAGAACAATTATCCATTTTGCATAATGATTATAGCAAAAACTTATAATAGTAAGACTTGAACGTGTTAATTTTTCCTTGCTCCAATGGATGGGTCGTTGATGTAATATTTGGGAACAGCATAAGTATTTTCATATTAGATAGTTCGATTTTTGGGTGACATGTAGCATTATCTAAGAATATCAAGACATTTCTATTCTGAGATCTGCGTTAAAATAACGCAACCACTGATTCTAATGGAGCAATTTAGTTATATTTGTGGTCATCCAGGATTTTTCATTAAATTTCCATATGACAGATAATGAAGAAATGTCCATACTCTTAAAACACCGAGGTTTTTTAGACTTTCCAAATATCAGTTGCTTCCTAATTTTTCCGGCCATACCATCACAGATGAACTCTGTTAAGCGATCCTTTCATTTTTTTCCTCTAGTACATGGCTCACTCTTAAGGACTAGTAACATGGTAAGAATACCTCTAAAAAAAAGGCCCATTTCGTCAGCATCGTACACGTCTTTTGCATCATATCCAGCGATAAGACTCGAGATTTTTCGTTTCCACTCCTCTACAATTTCTTGATTAACGTAATTTGCTTCATCACTGATTTGTTTCCAAACAATATCATGCCTTTTTTTTTATATTTTTCTATTCAACCATTCGAAGTCTGTAAATCTTTAATATTCATTTTTTCTGCCAATTTCATAGCTTTTGTTTGTAAAATTGTACCGGAAGTGAGTAAATTTTTTGACTAAATATAACTTTTGGTCAATCTCTTCAAATGAATGAGTTTTCACTATTTTACTCTTTTCCGTGTTTTTCTATTTACCCATTCATTCATAATCTTTTCTTTATTTTTTATCGCATCGTAGACTTGAGTTTTAAAACATTTAAATCAAGTAAAAAAATTCCTTCGAACTTAATTTATGTATTTCCTTCAAATCGAATAGTTTAACTTTATCGGAAAAAGTTAGAACTGTACGTGATAAATAAGCAAGTAAAAATTAAAACAAACAAAATCACAATGACAGACGGTGAGCACTGCACATTTACTAAACAATATAAACTATTCGACAAAAAAAAAAAAAACAGTTGTGTAGTTCATATTTACAAAATTATAGTTATATGTATGTACGTAGGTTATCTAATCTTTGCTATTCTAAACATATATACACTCATTAGAAGGTATGTAATAAACAAATCAATATGACAATCGTGAAGCGATACTATCAAATGGTATTTCAGATAACGACAAAGTTTAGATTATATAGTTACCAAATATATATGTAGTACTACCAACATAGTTGTTATTTATCTTTATATAATTTTTTTTTCCGTTTAACAGAGAGTATTTTTACTAATTGGATCACAAAAATTGTCTGTTTCCGTTTTGTAGAGGTTCCGTCTTAGAGAGATCAATTCATATATTATTTCACCGGGACTATTGACATTTTCCATTATAAGGAGGATTCCGTTAAATAGAGGGTCCACTATTGAGAGGTTTACTATATATGCTGTACCTATAGGGGGGTGTATTGTATTAACCTGTGATTTTCAACTGGTGTACCGCGTAAGAGAGAACCATTTTTATAAAAAAATCACAAAAAACCCGAGCCGCATTAATGTAAACAACCTTTTTTCATACTTGTCGTGTACATCTGTAAGAATCAACTTTTTTCGCATAAGAAACTACAAAAACCAAAAATAAGTCTACGCTTACGGGTATTGTAATCGAATTACAAGTAAGTTTGTCAAATTTAGCCAGTCACGATTTGAAAACCTATGCTTAATTCACTAATCATAAATATCATATTGATTTATTTCTATAAATTCATACTTTTAGATTCTGAGTGAAACGTTACGTGTTATATTTTTTGAGTATATCTGTACTCGATTATCAGAAAGATAAATCGGATTAATCCTATTGAAAAGACTGATAGAAAATGTTTTCTAGTTAGTGCTTAAAAAAGGGTAATTGTACAAATGCCCAAATAGTTTTCTTCCTAATCGCGATTAATATACGAAAAGTAATAAAAAAAAAAAAAACATTTTACATTTTTCTAAGTCTAAATTAGAGTGTTTATGTTGAAAAAAGGTTGAGAACCATTGAAGTATAGTAATATCAAGTGACTTTAGATATTATTATTACACGGGTCGACAGAACTTTAATTAAGGTTTATATCGTAGTACGTACATTTATATATATATATATATATTTGATGTGAACTGCAAAGATCGGCTGATTTCAATTGTCTTGAAGTTACCGTTAAAAGTTTCTCCATGAACTGCTACGAGTGTTTTGGTCAGCTTTCGACTTAGGCAACCGAAGAATCAGCACAAGATTCGGGTCCGCGTGCAGTAAATTTATACTAATGTTCCATAAGCTTTTATTTCCGTCCCGTGGCACATTATTATTATTTATATCATAATATTTATTGTTATTTTGTATTAAAATCATTAATTTATTGTATAATATATTAAAATCGTTAATCGTTTAAAATAAAAATGTTCATATTTTCACGATCCAGATTTTAAAAAACACTTACCAATATACACTCCCCATCGCATCCTTATAATACGTTTCAACAATTAGAAAGTGCTTTATTTAACTCGTACTCGGGGAGCACTTCACAACTAAACGGTAAACATGAAATAAAAATTACGACCGTAATTAGAACAGACATAGAACGTCGATGGTGCTTGCAACCCGGTGCTCGTCAACGGTACTTGGAACGTCGTTACCTTTTGCGGGGCACATGGTCGGTCAACGGTTAGTTGATCAAGTCGATTGTGTTCGTTGAATATCATAAGAATTGTTCAGGTACACATGAACATATTGTACGCCATGATACGAGCCGGAATAAAACTAAAATGTTTTTCTCGCATGGTGATTTTAAAATAAATCCATATTAACTGTAGTTCGTCACACAAGCATCAGTTTATCTGCATTCACACCATATTATACTCGAAAAACAAATAATTAGAAATATTTATTATAACTGCGAGTGGTGAATCCGTATTATAATCATAATTTTGGTAATGATTTATTTTTATAAATTTTTTAACTCTTGAATGAATGGGATCATACGATTCCATATTATCGTTGAAAGCGGAATATTACGTGTTTAAGACTTATTTTTTCTATATAATAACACAGTAGAATGGTTCACAAATATAATTTTAATTTATACAGATTGATTTTTTTGACGTTAAACTTAAACACTCAATTTTTTAATATACTGTTATGGTTTATCCGTATTACATTTTTGAGATTTTTTTTTTTTTTAAAGACAATTATATATTTAAAATTATATATATTTGAGTAAAATAATCAAACGAGATGAATAATTAGGGCATAACGACATGACGATATAATATTAGTACCAAGAGCTGAATGTTAGCGAAATTAAAATAAAGGTTCTTCAGATCACGTAATTGTGAATGAAAAACCACGAAAAAAAGTTGAAATTAACATAAAAAAGAGTATTAAAATGTTTAAAGCTTGTCATTAAAGATGGGTATTTTCATAAAACACTGAAAACTAAAAGGGGAAAAACAAATTTCAGTTATAATGGTTGGTTGGTATGTTTTTCAAGTTGTTGATGTTTTCGTCTTATCAAGTCTTGAGCCGCTGAATTTATAGTAATAATAATAAAAATAAACGTTGTATACAATGCACAGTGTCGAGCGTGTGATAACCGTTCGAATATGTAAGATAGAACTTTGTTGATTTTGCGTGTGGCGTTGAATATAAAGAAGTTATAAACCATAAATATAATAATATATTGCTTGTGAACATAGACTGAAATATTGCTAGGACCAACTTACTAGTTTATGTTCTAGCGTATAGTGCTTAAGTTAAAATCTATCTGAAAATTACACGAAAGTTTTAGTTTACCAACCATACAGAATTGAAATATGGATCTAGGTAAGAAGCTATGCTCATCTATTACCTTAGAACGATCTATACGACGAAGCTTACAAAATATAATATGTTGATAATCTATTCATAAAAAAAGTGAAAACAAATAGGATTTTGTGATCAAAATTTATAATATATATTATGGTTAGTACTTGCGGATAAGTACTTCTCTCTATGGCTTCTAGTACGGGTTTTTCGATGATTGACAACTTACAACTTAACAAAAACTTGTTGTCAGGTCGGTCGCTTGCAACACAAACTTACGGACACAGATAAGATTCTGAGTAAAAATCATGTGTGATCCTATCATCTGCGACCTTTCGTCAAGGAGAGCATATTAAGTCAATCAGGCTACGTCTTCGTAACTTCAAGACAAAAGAGAAATTATCTTCCGATGACAACGGTTTTAAAAAGTAATTTGATAATAACACATTTTTGCTTAGATGGGTTCTGTTTGTACCACGTAAATACCAGTTTCTATTATCGTTCTGCGTTATAGACCAGAAATTCGTTAATGTTATCACCGATAGTACGAAAATTATCAATTTGAAAAATACATACAATTTAATAGCGAATAAATATTTACAAGATAAAAGTGAGGGTGAAAATTTAAAAGTTGTACGAGAATTTATTTTATATAATGCTAGCTGTATTACTCGTCATCTCTCCGGGTTGTTTTAATATTTTATATAAGAGCCGTCATTCTTATTTTTTTAACTAAAAATACATTCTAAAACAATTGTATACTTTAGAGATTTTTATAATTATTGATATACAGCTCAATTGGTAATTATTAATATCAACATACGAGTAGTTTTAAACAAAATAAAAATTTATCTAGGTAGGTAATCAAAAAATAAAAATATATTTACATCTAGCTCACGGCCAGAAACTGTAACATTAAAATATAATTTTCGTCAAATCCTTTTTTAATGATCCTTTCCAAAATAATAGGTATATTACCTCAACAATTCATATTAATCGGTACGGTGGTTAGGATTATATATGCTGATCAGTATGCTCGTATTATTTGAATTGTGTGTATATATATATATATATATATATATATATATATTGAAACAATTGATTGTAATAAAGAAAACTCAATTACAAATAGTATCAATTAATGGGTTCATTTAGAGTCAAAGGATATAGTGGCTAGAACATGTCATGAGACGGAATATTGAAGCAGTAACTAGAATAGTACTAAATTGGAAACCAGAAGGGAAAAGGCCACGGGGTCGTCCTCGGAAGAGATGGATGGATGTTGTAGAAAAGAACTTGGAAGACCTTGGAGTATAAGATTGGAGGGAGATTGTGCAAGATCGTAATAAATGGAGTGATTAGGTGATGGCGGCAAAAACTCTTGGAGAGTTATGAAAGTCAGAAAAAGAAGAAGAAAGAAAACTCAATTTTTTGTCGACATCTTGAGTACATAATCGTATAAAATACTGAAAATAATTTAATTTTTTTAAATTTTTTTTTTTATATTTAATAATCTGTACATAATATGTGATACAATAAGTATAAGTGAGTTTTCTTTATATACATTTTTAACATAGTGTTTTGATGAAGAACCATCCAGTGAGGACACTTCGGTGAGGGATTTGGATTTAGTGGTATTATTTTATATTAGATTAAATCCCTTGGCCATTGTCGCTGGAGTCTTCTAGGAGGAAAACAAATTTTTTTTGGTAATTGATAGTTATACATTTTATTTTTCAAATTATTAAAGTCCAATTCACAGAGATGGAAATGTACTAAAACGTCATGTATATTTTTTATAACAATTTACAATGTTACTGAAATAATTGAACGCAAAGTTAATCATAACCACGAAAATCTTAAAACACCTGTTCTATATAGACAAACAATGAGTAATATTTCATAAAAAAAAATCTATAGATAATATCAGTAAGAAGCAATGAAAATTAATTCATAATAAACTACGTAATAAAGACGTGCAAACATTAACCTCTTATGTAGTTTTTTGTATTCGTGAGAAAATTTACCAAGCTCGAGCTCATACTTTACCAAAACAATCAAAATCCATTATCAATGTACAAGAAATAATTGGAAATCTACAAATAATATCAAGCCAAGGGGAAAATTTGATGCATATTAACAATCATCAACTTAATATTATTGAATTTTCCTGTTTTTTGAATTTAGAGTTCGAAATCAGAAATTTTGTTTATTGATAGCACATTTAAGTATACTCCAACATTTTTTTTACTAAATATTCACAATATATACTATTAAAAGTGAATTATATATACTATTTTTATTTATATTATTGCTAAATAAAAGACAAAAATCATATGTCGAAGCTTTTGAATATATAAAAAAATATTTTGCTGATTAAAACGTAACACTAAATGTACAAAAAATTTTTTAGTACCACAACCAGTTTTGCAGTTGCATCGATTAAATCCTTGATGACCAGCTATTCCATGTCCTGCTGCTTCTCTTAATGTTATTTCCCTGTCTTTAATTTTTTCCGTGGCTTCATCTAGCTCTAGAAATTTTACTTTACATGGAGAAATTTGTGCTCGTATATATTTGTATTTCAACACCCCATATTCTGTCATTTCTGTCACACATTTTTACAAATAATATTATAAAACACACATTCGTAGCAAATACAACTCGCTATAATATACCCGTCGATACTAACTAATAAACTAAAAGATTATCTCACATTATTACTCGGGTTATCGACGTTATTGCTAGTTGGGATTTTCGTTTATAAAAGTATTAAAAATCATTCTCAAATTAAACTGGTGATTGACGACAATAACCGGAGAATGTCTGCATTTACAACGTTTACCAATTTTTAGGTAAATGATGTCATTTACCGGGGAATGACGTCTTTTACCACGTTTACATCATTCACCGTAACATATATATTATGGGCAAAGTATACATATATTTGGGCAATATTGATAACAGATGATATGATTTAATGAAATATGATAAATCAATGAATAATGACATGTATTTATATTATTAATTAATTCTTCTCAGTAGATATAATTGATTGCATCACCAATCCTTTTTTGGTTGTGTTTCCTTTTCTTTTACATGATTCGCAACTATTTAAGTATAGCATAATCATATCTCTGGTGATATTTTTATATTTTGTATTTACCTCGTGTTCCATCCTGTTTCGTCAACCAATTAGGAGGTCTATGTGTAGAGCATGATTTGAGAAATACGAAGAGGCGTTGATTATTAGTCGTATTATTTCATTTTGGAATATTTGAATATTTTGGGTACTCGATTTTTAAGCTTAGCCCCATAATTGTAATTCATATACCCATATGGCTTTGAGTAGGATACTGTAACTATGTTTTTTTTTTTTTTAAATGCATTTTTGATTATTCACCCATAATAGATCGGAGTGGATATGGTAGTCTGTTGAGTTTTATTTTTATTTCGTTAATATGCTTTGTCCAACACATTAGTTTGCTCAGGTTTTGGCCTAGATATTTAACAGAAGCAGATTTAGGTATGGGTCTTAGGTATGGTCTAGTAAGTGCATTTGGGGGGAGTTGGCTCTGGCAAGGAACACATGCTACATGGATTGACTTTTTTTCATTAACTTAAACCCGCCAGTGGGAGTACCAAATGGATAGTAAGTTAAGATGGTTTTGAAGATTGAAGATTGTGAAAATTTTGAAGATTTTGAGGCAGTGTCTGGATCAATATGAGTAATGTATATTGCTTTGTTGTCGACGTATGTATTGGCTATGTAGATTTTGGGGTGCGTGGATTGGTCTGCATAGAATAAATTAAATAATGTTGGAGATGAAACTGCGCCTTGTGGGACACCGGCTATTTTTGAAAGATTATGGACAGTTCTGTTCTTACTCTTACACCAATAGAACGTTGGCTTATTTATGCTTTAATAAAGAGATATTAAGTAGGAATATATGAGTTTATACAGTAGGCCGGGTTTCCAAACTTTATCAAATGCCTGTGCGACATTTAGTAATATCGCTGAGGTGTACGATTTTTTTTCTTCTAATGAATAGGTTATGGCAACTGCTATTCTGTGTATTTGTTGTATTGCTGAGTGGCGTTTATAATTGTAAAATTGTTTTAAGTAGTATACAGGATTCTATTATAAGAGAACTATATAGGTCAATATTTTGATTATAAAACCAAATTATAATAACGGTTTTCAGAAAATTGTTGAAAGCTTTGAATTAAACGAACACAAAATTAAATTAGAATTAATAATAATTTTATTTTTACCTGTATTAAACTTGTACAGCAAATATAATATTTTAATACATTGTTGAAATTCTCATTTTTAATTCACTTGTACGAGTAAGTGGTACCTAAGGTTATATTTTCATGTAAATTAGAAAAACAGTTTTTAAACTCAAACGGATTTGGAAAGGTGGAGCCACCGAACGCTTCTTCATATTGATAATATCTGCCTGCACTAGTAGATTTTAAATATAAAATGATCTTCTTGATTGTTGAACTTTCGTCAATAATGTTATAAATTAAGTGTTTTACATTTTTTTCTGAGGGAGATTTTAAATTTTTCTAAAAAATAAGTCATTTCTTAATATTATAATTTAACATTGATTTATAATAAAATAACACATAATATGAGTATATTTATATTTTATTTTTCTATGGCTACGTAAGAAGTCGTTTTTGGCTTTAAAATCCAAGTTCTTAATATTTTATAAACTGAAACCTTGTAAATATAAATATTATCATTTAATACTATAAATCGTTATGCATTTTGATTCAATTTTTGGTCGTTGGCGGGTAGGGATTAGGTCGAGATCTAGGACTCCTTCCCTCCTGTGGATACGCCTCTAGATTTAGTTAACTTTATTTTGAACAATATAAGTTAGTCTAACTGCAAAATAGTAAAATTGTTTATAGTTATACAATATTACACAAATGCCTACGTCATTCACCATTCAGAGAACGGTGTGAAAATATGCATAGTTCAGCCAACTATGTGTGAGCCGAAACTCGCAAAATCGAATCCTGTATATTTCAGTCACCGTTCGGCACTAAAATAACAATACGGAGAAGTGCAAAAAGCACACTGGTGAGGATACGAATACTTTTTGCGACGATTGGCATCGCGTATGTCCAGTTTCATAAACAGGAGGCTATCGAATAGCCGTCTATTGTAGACGAGGTGCAGGATGAAGTAGTTTTGCTTGCCAGAGGAGACAAATGTTCAGACTTCTGTGAACATAATGAATAGAGCGGATTGTGACAAGTAACACTTAGTCGAGCAGTAATCGTCCTCGGTTATGCTTCTACTCGGAAGTCGGACGTTTTACGAAATTAAATGTAATATGCGTGAGTGTCGGACCGAGTTCGTTTAGTCTACGGTAACATATTCCTGAACCATTTGTATATCGCGTTGTGCGTAAGAGGCAGTTGCGGCAATTGTGAATTCTCCAGCAGTGTGGTCAAAAACAGTGAGGCGAAAAGTTTCCGTGTCTGGCGATTTTCACTCTTGACGACTGCAAAACCGACAGGTTCTGAAACAACGTGATGTAAGTCTGTTACGGGGTGCGATATCCGTGCAAACATAAACACTTATGTCCAGTGGGCCGTTGGAATGTAGGTATATTGAATGTAATACACCCGCAATGTATAAATAAACTTATTACCAGGTATAATATACTCCACACACAGCGATTATCTGGAATGCGTGCTGTTTTTTTATTTATTTATTTATTTATTTTTATCACACTTACGTCAAGTTTCCACGCAATTGGCCATCGAACCTTCACGTATATAGCGTTTTCTAAGGGTCCTAAGACCTATTGAAACGAAAAACATATAGCCACTATGGGGATAAGGTGGGGAGTGAATAGGTAATCCATGATCCCTATAAATATTACGCCGGTGATCCTGTCCGGACGTACCACCTACATACACACACACACACACACACACATACTACACATGCTGGATTTGCCCATTTTGTACAACCCCGACCACGACCTCTGCATCGGACTTCACTCCTCACGCTGCTTCTCGATGAAAACCGTTACCCGCGAAGAAAATTTTCATTACAAACACTGTGTATATAGACACACGTGTAACGAAAAGTGGACCCGTTTAGATGGGGAAAAAATACGACGTGAATTCACATGACGCGTAATTTGGTTATTTTTTTCCTCGTTCAATACTACCATTGCTCGTCTGTTAGTAGATTCCTTTTAGCTAGCACTAGATATCAAGGGTAAAAAGAAAATTCGCGTACGCATATTTTATAATCGTCAAGTCTCAAAGCGTCCGATCTCGATGCTTACAAAGGTATACTTTGGTCGGGATATTATATTAACTTCGAAGACGATAAGTGTGTGTGTGTGTGTGTGTGTGTGTGTGTGTTTGCAGTTAGCGGTTGAGCCACAATCCGGACGGATCCCCTACATTAGACCACACCAAAAGTCTTGTTGGGGAAACTTTTCTAATATCGCATCGAGATAGGTATATATATATATATATAATTTTGTGTAATTAAATAAAACCTAATGGACGACGGAAATATACTTCAAGCAATATTGTCTTTAGCGTGCAGGTCAAACCACATGCAGAACTTTTCTTCCACTACAGTCTAATAAGTTATTCCTGCTTTCAACTTTGATCGGATATTTGAATAAAAGTTTCACAAATAATATTTTTGTCACCAAAGTAATCTGGACCATCAGTTGTTCATCGACTTTACCGGGCCGTTCCTGCAATAACAATAATAACTCTTCTTTATCTCTAGAAGATAAACAATATTATTTTACGTAACCGTATTTCATAGAATTAGATATATTATAATTCGTTAACTATAAGAACTTATTATTTTCATTCTTCCGCTTTTTACGTCTGAAATTAATCGTATCAAATTATAATAAGTTCTAATGACGTACCTAACAGATCAAATATAAGATTAATATATATATATTTTATTCTAAAATTCACCATTTTTAACTAAAATAGTTCTTATCAGCATATTTTTATCAGAAACGCTACTTTTCGGCTAGCAGTTACTAATAATCAAAATAAATTGGTACACACACATCGTATATAAAATCAGAAATTTTTGAAATAAATAATAAGATTATTGAAATCAAATAATACCAAAATAAATTCGATCCACTTGACTCCAGTTAGAATATGTTTTGAGAATTGAATGACAAAATCTGATAACAAAGCAAAGTTTGAAGCCTTACTAAGCACGATGTATAATAGCAATCGTCGTGTGGATATGGTCGACTTAAAAATATATTTAATAATAACATAGTATTAATTGATTCATTTTTCGAAATACTAATTCATTTTTATAAATAAATATGAATGTAAAATATTTGAATTTACTTTTTGTTTTTGCGAATTTCAATAAAACCATATAATTATTATTAGTGGTGTGTAGTACAAAAAATATGGAAAATATGGTTACACATTGTGTACTCAAATTTTCCATAATTTTTGTTCAAAATTCCATACTCAAATATTTTAAACATCAAGAATTTCTACATAATGAAAATCTCAACTTGCTTAAAGTATTCAAATACTGGTCTGAATAAAATACACGGTTCATGGTTATTTATTGTTATCATAATTTCTTATGTTGTTAATCGATAACAATCAACTGAAATATGTTTGTACTGTGGAAAGTAGAACACGTAGAAATAATATGGTCCTACGGAAACAAAACGATGATAAAAAATATTGCAATTAGAAATATACGTTGATGGAGACACACGGTGAGACAGCACTGCGCACGTAGTCTTATCCTCAGTTTGAACACGACCAGTTATAATATGTATTATTTACGGTCGGTTTATATCCTATGTAAACTGCGTTTGGCACGTTTATAGCGAGGTACTAGCTTAAGTTACCGACCAGTGAAAAACATACGAGCTGTCAAGGCATTCTACTTGACTACGCGATTAGGGGTTGACAGTTTGTAAAAAAAAAAAATAAAATAAAATAATCAAAACACGTTTTCGTGTTAACATTAAGATATGATTAATCGTCGACTTCAATTAAAATCAATATCAACTGTCGTAAACAGCATGATGCAGAAAGACTAAGCTAACAAAAATTCTACAACGGTCAATAAAATATTCGTCATAACTAAAGCGCAATATTTTTTTTATTCATTTTTTACTTTTTTTTTACAATCAACATCCTTGTAAACTATGTCTGTTGGACTAAAAAATTTTTAACAATTTTAAAAATATCTAAGATAATTTTAATATGTACATTGGAATTCTGAAAATGTATTTTCAGACATGTTATTACAGGCATGGTGTACTGCGACAGTTGCTAATAATAATGTACACAATATTTGTTAACTTAGTTTTTCCGTCATACCCTATCTTTTATGGATTGCCGTAACTAGTGTTTGAAAATTCTATGAAATTTAAAATTTTGAAATATTTCAGTAATATAACACAATTTTTTTTTTTTTTTTAATAAATTTTTTTTGTACGTATTATTGTCATAACTTATTGCTATATTTATGCTCATGTTTATTAAATAGATTTGAAAGAGACTAGATTATTATAATTCATAATATGCACAGCAGTGGCGTAGCCAAGGGGAGGGAGATTGAGAAGACTGCACCTCTCCTGGAAACGTTTAGAAAATTATATTAATGGTCTATGAAATTCGCTAAAAAAGTAAAAATATTTAAAAATTTTAGTATTAACACTTTACAGCTATCTATCTGTGTTATTAGTTATTTAATGCACATAATATTGTGTATCGGTCGCAAAAAACTGAACGACCGCTGTGTAAAAATTGATCAGACCCCCCCTTCCCCCGAAGAAAAATCCTGGCTACGCCACTGAAAGAAAACAATCACTTACTACATATCAATTTATCATTTATTTATTTGAATATATAAAAATAAATGTGATATGCCATGAAGCCAAGTTTTTAATAGGAATATAGTTCAGTTAGTTTAATGTAATGCATTTGCTTATAGGTTATATAGCTTATGTGGAATTGATAAATTATGCAAAATAAATAAACAAATTATATATTAAATTATAGATTAAAAATAAATAAAGTATAAATATTATATTTAGTCATAATAATAGTACCACAATATTTGATATATTGTTTGTCAATGTCGACGATAAGTGATTTACTAGGAAAAAAGAAGTTTCGCTATAATGCTATAAATAGTCGAAAAGAAGACACAATATAGTAATTATATGTCCATCACAGTACTCATTCCGTTAATAATAATGGTTATACTTAGAACTAGAACTTTTGGATTACATAATGTATAATTAAATAACTATCATTAATATTTGTATGAGAAAAATGTTAATGTTTGAAGTTTTTAGAAAATATTTCATAGGTTCTTCAAACACAAGTCGTAACACGTTTTGTGAGCACTATTTGCCGATTCCAACATTCACCGGTCCGCCGCAATTTGACCAGTGTTCCCTATACTGGTGGTTTGAGGAATATTTTAGAGAAATCCGTCGTCGTATGCACAAAGACCAATGATTGTACATATCGCGTTCGACCTCCATTACCTATCAATGTACCGTTCCTCGTCATCGTCTTTGGGCCGTTCGTTTCTATTATTATTGTCAATGGGCAATATTCTTATGTGGGACATTGACGTTAATTTTCAACCAATGTGCCGCACATAAGCCAATGGATGAACTTATTTCAGTTTTGTACAGCTTATAATCCGAGTAGATAGATTTATTTGTACTTAATGTTTTCAATGAAAAGCAGATTATTTAGTCCTTATTAATTTGCAAGTTGTGTTACATGAAATGTTTCTCCCTCGTTAATTACTGCGATGACTTAAGATTTTTTAATTTTTTTTTTTCATCAGAATCGTTTGAACAAATTAATACCGAGATTGAGTGATGTCTGATCAGTCGTTCTGATTCATGTTGATCATTTCTTCTAATATTATACAAATATAACCAATAAACTATCTGGCTACAATTCGTTTACGCACATTTACCTTTTTTTACAACTCGTTTGCGCAAAAATGTGACAAAAATCCTTAGTGTTAGAACTCGTTTGCTTATTATCGTTGATTATTATACTCTTCATGATTATGAAAGTTAGTTACTTTTATTATTTTATTTGATTTATATCAATAACACTCGCAGGACATTTTTTATTGGTGCATCAAAAATTTTAACATCCACTCATGAAAACACGATATTCACTAAATTTATAATCATCAATATTAAAACATCGTTTTCCTCACCGAGATTCAAAAATATTAGAAATTTCTACGCCATATTAAAGTTTATGTCGTCCATACATTAGTCACTACTGTACCGTCCATATCTATAGTCCATACCTGCCGTAACTTTGCTAAAAGTTGTTTGGAAAATCCAAATTTATGTAATCTACAGTCTACATAGTCGATTATAAGATAATATTAAGATAATATATTTGATAATTTGTACTGCAGTCTGTGACGATATATGTATGTATATGTTACGGGTAATGTCGACATTATCCAGCTAATATTAACATCAACCGGATAATATATAAGTCAAAAACTTTTGAATAATATCTTAACAACCATAAAAATTTAACATTGATGAGATGAAATCATTGTAAATCATTAACAATATTAAATATATTTAACATACAATAAATTAGTAATTACCATAAAATACATAATATTATTAATAAGAATTTATTTTTTATTTTTTATAATTTAACCTACTAATGATACAATATTGAATTTCATTTTATATTATAAATTATTTCTTAAAATATTATTTTAGGTACCTATAGAATTAAAAGGCTAATGTTTTAACCTTTATTATTACATGACATGTTTCCGTGACATTTTGAATTGCACAAAATGCTAGATGGTTTGCATTTATACATCGATATATTGTTCACTTTATTGGTAAGATAACTGATTAACTCGGTTACAAGTCGAGATAAAATATTATACTTTGGAAGTTCGACGCTTTATTATTGTATAGAATGCTAATAAAAACTCTATAGTCTATTTAATATACAACTTTTAACATTATTTAATATTGACTGGTTAAGGTTAACATTATCCGGATAATGTTAATAATTCCTGCTTATAAA
Organism: Sipha flava; assembly: GCF_003268045.1. Classification (NCBI taxonomy): domain Eukaryota; kingdom Metazoa; phylum Arthropoda; class Insecta; order Hemiptera; family Aphididae; genus Sipha; species Sipha flava. The sequence goes on from NW_020272878.1 coordinate 1,460,884, forward strand.
CGAAAAATTACACATTAGCCATAACAGATGGCAAATGTTGATATTAGCCGAATAATGTCAACATTATCCAAATGTTAACATTACCCGTAACATATACACGTGACATGTGTGTGGACGGAGCATTCGAGTTGGGTCTCTAGTAATAGGGGCTAATCGCAAGTAGTATACTAATTAGGTTCCGGATTTTTATAGGTACTACAATGGTTGGTCCCTGAATTATTTTAGGTATTGCACTAGTTCCTGAATATTTTTTGGTAAGTACTACATTATATTAACATTTTCCTTGCCATGTAAACAGACTTAGGACTGTCTATATTTTATTTAGACCACAGATATGGTGAAAAATGTTTTTATAGTTTTTTTTTGTATAGTTTCTTTTTCTTTAAAATATAAATTTTAGAATTTATATAAAATGTAGTCCTGTGGTCTAGTTAGACCATAGACATTCCTAAGTCTGTTGAAATGGGAAGGATAATGTTAGTATAATTTAGTACTTACCAAAGAATATTCAGGAACTAGTGTACACCTAAAATAATTCTAGACCCAACTAGTGTAGTACCTATAAAAATCCGAGACCCAACTAGTGTAGTACCTAAAATAATTCGGAACCCAACTAGTGTAGTAATTTTATATACAGGACTCAATTCGGATTCAACCGTCTGTGAATGTGTCGTTGTGTGCAAATGATTTATCTTTTTTCAAGTAAACGACTGATTTCGTCGTACGCAAACGAGTTGCAGTGAATTCATCTAAATAAAATGACAGATAGTTAGTTTTTAATTTATCTAGATGAGATAAATTGATAACACATAAAATATGTATCTGTATTATAGATAAATGATAACCCCTTTTATCTAGATAAAAAAAAACAGAATTTAAAAATGTAATGTTGTATTGCAAGCTTATTCCAACGGGTTAGTTTAGGTTACTTAACTTAACATAAACCTTACCTAACCTAACCCTAACCCCCTAACCTCCTAACCAAACATAAAACCATTAATAATAAATACTATTTACAATAGTAAAATAGTATTTATAATCAACGATAAAACGTATTATCAATATAAACACAATCAAGTGGCTAGTTGGGCTCATTTGTGTAAAATTTAACGAGTAAACTATTTATAGATGATAATGTTTTTCCCCCAATGATAATGCTAACCATCATCGACACATATTACAGGGCCAACATTCGTACTCGGTGTAAATCATAGTTGTTATTATTATTAATTATACATATAGTAGTATTATTTTTATTAAGTATCCACATTTAAGACCAACCATTCCTATCAACAAATCCAGTGAAAGACGAATCACACGTCTCCCGGCTACGGTCTTCTATCGATACCAAAATATCGATAATAATTAAATTGCATTATTTTTTTACTTTTGTATGACAATCAATCGATAGTAAATATCGTATCAATTGTTTACGTAGAAAAAATTATTTGTTCTACGCGGAATTGCACGGGCAGTTTATTTCGTGGCACCTATTGGTTCTTATTTAAACGGGATGGATAATTATTTCAGCATTTCAGCATTTTCTGGAAAATAGTTATGTATTATATATGTATTAATATTACATTACACTTATTATTAGCGATGTACGTTGCATAGGACTCAATACGAGTATAATCAGAGCGTGATGTGTACTAGGTAATTCTAAACAATTAGCTTATTGTATTTTATTATTTGTTTGGGAAAAAATGTCAAATTTAAATTATTATTCAAATAATAATTTGTATAGATGATTATTCTTAGATGGCCTATTAATTTATCTAGATAAGATAAAAAAATAAATATTTTTTATATAGATAATGCACAAAACTGATTATATCTCGAAAAATATAATACATATTTATTTTAAACATCTCACTATTGTCTAATAACTATACAAGGTGATTTAATCTAAATAATAACTGACCATCAAACATATATATACAGTGGTTGCCGCTTATAGTGTTCATTGGTTATAAGAATCAGCTGCTTATAGTGATCAAAAATGCCAGGAACGGAACAAACAGCCGTTATAAGTGCATTTTTCGTTACTTACAGTGTTGAGGTTTTCGGTTATTGTGATCAGAAATAATCATTAGAAATATAAAATATAAGTATAATTTACAATTATATCACCTCTTTTTGTGTATAGGGAAAACGGTTACGAATGACAATTATCTTAATCGTGAACTTTAATCGAGCTAATCTTATCTAATGTAACCCACGTAATAAGCGACACTTCATATCGTACATTCGTACATGTTTAAAACCGTTTTTGTTCTCACAAGCATCGATATTTTTACACTTTATACCCAGTTTGTTTTTGTTCTTCGTTCAGTGTACTGTTTGTATAATATGTAGTTGTATACTGTATTATGGCTAGTAGGAGCACGCTTTCAATTAGTGAAAAAAAATGTATTTTCAAATCGCCGCTTATAATGATTTCCGGTTATAATGATCACAGTTCTCTCGAACAAATGTGATCACTATAAGCGGCGATCACTATATGTACCTTATCATAGAAAAAAATAAAAAATTCAAATCTCTATAATTATAGTTGAAAAAGTTCGAGAATAAAATGTATTATTTTGCTATTGAACCGTATTGAGTGTACGGTATTGGCTGAGGCTTACAATTATATGTTGGGGTTAACGACATCCAAATCCTTATATAAATACACAGTAATAATTATTATGTTATTTATTTCACATTAACAAAAATTATACAAATTATTTAATGCAATAAGGGGATATTCTGAGCCGTTCGGCTGGCTTGACCAAGCGGCCTCAGTGGGTGGTATCGGACCTGAGCAGGTGCGACATGGAGAGTTGGATGCACGGTCGATAGCAGAGTTAAGCAAGCGAGCGTATTGGTCGTGAACACTTTACCAGCGAACGCTCAAGCAAGCGCGCTGGAAAGGTTTCACGGATATTGGCCCTGAAAGGCCGTTTTTAGTTTTGACGAACAGATCCACGAATCGCGGAGCCCCGCATATAAATGCGTTAAAGATAATAAAATTTTGTTTGGAAGAAATTTAAGGGCTGTATTGGTGATGAGGTCATCACCGGGGGTTTTCTTTTTCCGAAGATCACGTATGATGTTTTGGATGGTGCCGGGAGTGGGGAAAAGATTCGATTTAGTAATATTATGATCAAGTTATGACTGATTGTGGGCGATTACTTCTGGTAGGTCGGGGCCAGGATTAGTTTGGAACTGATGCTTAAGAAAGTCTGCAATCAACTACGCTCGATCGAAGGCTGAAAGAATAGGCCATTAGGGCCGGTCATTGGGTGAGAAGCTGGACGTTTGTGGAAGAGGCATTTGTTAAGTTTGTATATGGAACCGTCTTGGTGGTCAAATGAGTTTAGAAAAGTGTTTCACTGGTCGGTTTTGTAAGTTTCGAGTAAAGTTCGGATTAGTGAGATTTTGTGGTTAAGGTGACGCTTGCTGATCAGGTCACGGTTTTGTTGCCATTCACAGCGTATGCGGTTCTTTTCCTTGATTCCAAATTTGATGTAGTCTGGTATTATGAAGAACAAGTTTTTGAGTTTTGGTGCGTATACGCTAGCTTCGATCGCGTGTTGTATGTGTTCGGTCATGCAGTCGATTGCCAGGTCGATTGACTTACATTCGTTGTTTGGGTGTGCAGTTATGTTAGGTAGGGTTGTAAGTATTGTGTTGTATTTTTTCCAGTAAATGAAGCGGTTAGTAAGTGGTGGGGAAGACGAAACTGGAGTACATACAATTTCTAGAAGAATAAGGTTGTGGCGGAAGATAGTTCGTTGAGGTTTTCGATTTGAGTTGGGTATGGTAATCGTAAGAGGGCGATGTCAAGTATGACAGGTCTGTGTCGTGCGTATGTTGGGAAAAGTGTGGGACATGTAGGAGCAGTTATGGAGTAGTCAGATTGTTGTATATAGTCAGAGAGGACTCGTGCAGCAGCGTTTGTTGAGTGGCTGTACCACAATGGGTGTTTGGCATTGAAATCGCCTGCTGATATTTTTAATTCTGCGCTTTGAATTAGGTCAAGGTCGTTTGACGTGAGTATGAATCCGGGTGGTTCGTTTACAGCCGATACTAGTACTTCGTGGTTGTTGAGTTTGATAAGGACAGTATTTGTTTGGATGTCAGTGTTAAATATTGTTTGTCGGTGGGTAATGCGTCAGTGGATGAAAACAGTCGTGAGCAGCTGAGCCACTTACGGGCGGCAGGTCGTTCCTGTTTGTAAAATAGTTAGGAATGTGAAGTCTGGGTGAGGGAGAAAGGCGAGTTTCGTTAAGTAAGATTATGTCAATTTTCAGTTGAAGTGCGAGTGAACGTAATTCGTTAAGTTTGTGGTTTATACCGTTTGAGTTCCAAAATAAAATATTTAAGTTATCGCTTTTGGGGTGAAGGAATGATTAGGAAGGTTTGGATTGTGGATTCGATCAGGGATTATGGATCTTAGTTGTTTGTAATGGCAGTTAAGAGGTTGGTTAGGAGATCTAAGATAATTGTTAGGTTTGTTAGATTAGTTTGTGTAATTGAGGGGTTTTATGGTGGAGACGTTAGACCGGTAGTTGCTGCGGTGTATGACCGTAATGAGTTTTGAAATGATGGTGGTGGAGGTGGTGGTGGTGTGATGTCAGGTTGGCGGGTTTTTTTTGATGTAATATTTTGAGTAGGCTTAGTATCGTAGTATAATAGAATTTAGTGTTAGGTTAGGTTAGGATGTAGTTGAGTTTCTAATTTAGATGGTGGAGGTGGTGTGGCGGATTTTTGAGAATCTGTTGATATTTTTATGCTAGTAGAGACGCTAAAAAAATTAAAGGTTTTATAGTCTGAAGGTAGAGGTGGTAGAGAAGGTTGTTGACCAGGAATTTTTAGTGTTCGTTGGGGATAAGAGGCAGAGCTACCCCCTTCCGCTTGAGTGGTTTTTTTCCAACCCATATCGAAACTGGACGTGGCTTATTTCTACTGTCGCTCTGAAAAGAGCTGATTTAATTTGGAGGGGAAGGGGAAACCTTAGGTTTTTGGAATAGAGGGTGCTGTGGCAATATAAGGGAACGGATTTATTTAAAAACCAGAAACAACGGCTTATCTGTGGGCGCTGATGCCCTGTTGACGTAGCGGTGAGAACGGCTGTTTTATGGGTGCTAGTACCCTGTTGATGACAGTGTAGCAAACTGATGAGCAGGCATGATGACAGCGAGTGGGGGCGCTGTTGCCCTGTTGAGGTAACGGTTAAAACGGCCGATTTATGGGACAAACTTCCGCGAATGACGGAAGTTGCGAATGTTATGTGATGTGATGTGATGATGTGATGAGTGTCGATGTTGTTAAAAGTGACCAGTATTTATACCTAATCAAACATTGACGCTCCATTCTCATTAGTCAGTTTTTTTATCTCTCCCGTAGACGATGTAAAACTGCACTATTCTTCTGTTGCATTTGTTGCCTTCGTACCGTTTTTCCTCGTCAGAACGTTGTTCTTTGTGGCCCTGTAATGGGCCATTTTGCTATAGATGCGTTCCGTTGCAAGCTATATTTTTAATGAGTCGAGTACTGCAGTCATTATTTTTTTCTTATTCTATACATTATATATTTTAACAAGTTTTTTTTGCATTAAAATATAATATTTGTGTTAATATATTAATATATTATACTGCATTAAACAAAGTGATCTTGTTTTTCAACTGATACTTACATTATTGTAATATAAAATTATTTTATATCACACCCTTTTATTTTTAAACATTTTCAACTAAAGTAATTCGTTAAAATACCTTTCTGTGCAGGCAGTGGTGTTTGGATACTTAAAATTTCATGCTACAATAAACCATAACTCGTAAATTATATTACAGGCTGCGGAGATATTATAATAATATAGACACTCTGTAGACAAAACTTACACGCATTTTATCATTCCGTTTACTTTTACCTCACCAACCCATTTTTTAGTTTTCAAATACCGATATAAATAAATGTATACATATACATACACACATACACACACACACACACACATATATATATATATATATGTATATATATAAATATAATGTACTTATACAAGACGTTAAATTTATATATTTGATGAAAAATAAATAATTCATAAAAAAAAACCTCATAAATATATGCATGTATGGATTTCTGTAAAATTTAAATTGACACCCAATATTTCCATAGAATTCGTTGTTCGCTTTTCTTTTAGACAATTTGAAGACATGTCACCGCGTCTATCTAGTGGATTTTTTCAGAACGATAAAAGAAAAATTTTCATGTTCAAACATTATAACACTATACACCAAATAATGATTTACAAGAAAAATTATTGATAGATCCACCAGGGGTAAATTTAGATTTACTTCTAGGAGGGGGAATGCAACTCAAATTTTTTTCTTTAATTCAGGCTCAAAATGTACAAGTAAAATTTTTGGTAATATTTAAATCAGGTAAATCTTTAATATTTGTGGTTTTTTTTACTTATTTTTTAATCTAAAGCCGGAAATGGCGGATCTACTTAGAATGGACTTTTGTGTAGTACTTTTTTAACACCCATATGTGTTTTGAAAGTTTCGCTTGTGTTTTATTTAATTTTTCACTAAGTATGGACCAGAGCTTAAATCAAAATAATATATATTGTTCACTGTTGTGGTACATTTAAACGTTATAAGCAATTGAGCATTTAACGCTATAAGTAATTTAAACGTTATTCAATTTAAGCGTTTAAACATTATACAAATTTAAACGTTTTAAAAATTTTCCGTTTACCATTATTAATAATTAAAACGTTATGAACAATTTAGCATTTTTCGTTATTTAAATTAGTGTAAAATTTGAAACGTTGTCAAATGTAGTACTTACTATGTAAAATAACATTAAATATTTTAAATATTATAGTATAAATATAAATTACCTTTAACCAGTGGTGTATTGGTAAATATATTTGTGGGTATACGCACTAAAAAAATATGGATATTTATCCTAAAATAATATTTCTTACTTCGTTCAACAATTGTTTTCTCTCGATACGTTTGAAAAAATTTAATGAATCCTTTGTAACTACATGTTTATAACTTCTATTAAGACTATAAAATATACACCACAAGATATACATTTGCAGCGCATTATAAATTGCATGATGCAGATTTAAGAACCATGGGCTGAATGTTCACTCTCCATATTATTTTATTCAATATTATTCACTACAGTTAACAAAATACATTAAACGCAGTGTACATTATAATCTTCAACAGATAAATATTTGAATCAATTTCATAATGCATAGTAATTTTTTCCAATGAACTATTAAATTATTATTATTATTTTTTTGTTTTCTAGTTATTTTAGAAGCGTATAACTGTAAAATAATATTTTACATTAGGTATACGTCGAAAATCGAAAATCTGCTGATTGGTATACGCCGTATATCCGCTTATACGTACCAATACACCCCTGCCTTTTATAATACTATCATTTTTTAATTCTCATAATTCATAACTTATAAATAAAGCAATTATATTTGTTGTATAACAACAATAAAATGCATATACCACGTAAAATATGTATTTATTGTCAATTTATAACTTATATATGGTATATTACTAATATTTCATCGTTGTTCACCGAAATTATTTTTGATGAAGCAGGCCATACGGGACAATATCCGATGTATTTTCAGAATGCATATTTATAAATTATAATTGGTAATGCTCATTTATATATTATTAGTTGATAAATTTATTGCTGTTTTAAAGATCCTTTTTAAATATAATTTATTTATATTACTCAGTAATTTGAGTAAATTTTACAAAAATAACTATGTTCCAAATCTATTTAACTGAGAGTTATAAAAATTTTTCCATGGTAATTTATTTATTTTTCAATCGTTAATCGTTTTCTGTAATATTATTCGATTTCCATTTCTGTTGTTTTATCTGTTATCGATTTCAATCCCTTTTTGAATATTTTACCGTTATACTTATAACATTTTAAAAATATTTTGGTGCCTTGGTATGGACACTAAGTATCACTATAAAATGATCCATATTAAAAAAAATTGAAATTTTTTTCTCACATATAATCGATTCCTTAAACACAGTTTCAGGGGGGATCACCCCCCTTCGTCAGCCCCTAAAATATGCCCCTGAGATCCACATAAGTAACACTTCTATCGTTTAGAAACATATATAAATAAATTTAAGTTTCTAATTTAACCTGTTTAGAAACAGTGTTGGGACTTACCTAGATAAGTAATCTAGATAGATTTTTTGTCATCTTTTATCTTATCTAGATAAATAACGCTAAGTTATCTAATTATTTATCTAAGATAAAATTTTTACTTATCTAGATAATTGTCTAATATGTGTAATAATAACTGTCAAGATTCTTGCCAAGATTAGAGTTATTTTTATTCTTGTACGGAGACGAATCCAATAAATCAGATATCATCAAAATCGGTCCAGCCGTTCTTGAATTATAAGTTCTGTAACTAACCTGACTTTTTTTTATACATATAGATTTTTTTATTCATAATTATAATTCGTGTATTATTAATAAATAATCATTATTTCTTAATATGACATTATGTTTGAATTTTCATGTTGGGTAAATATTTTTGGTATTTTTAAACTTAATTTCTTATTTTTCCATGGAAGTTCCAAATATAATAGGTATATGATTTTAATATAAATATGTCACTCATACGCTGAATAGTCATTACTTCCCTCTTGGAACCCGTAAAGTCGTAACTACTTATAGAATTATGAAAATCATCAAATAAATATTATATGAAAAACAATATTAATAACTTCAAATATTTTTTTATGTATCCTGAATTCATCTTGATACGTACAGAGCAAATTTCATTTTTTTTTTTTTTTGTGTAACATTTTAGTGACTATCATTAAATATTGTACATTATATATTTATACTGCTTAATAATACACTACCTAAATTACTACAATAAACATTAAAAATTTAGGATCCTATTGATATTAATGATTATAATTGAGTTTTCATAGATAATATTAGAATTTGAAATATTGACCAAAAAATAACATTTTTTGAAAATATCTTTTTTTTTTATCTAGATAAAAATGAAATTATATTTTATCTTTATCTAGATCATTAGCAGTGCAATTTATTTGCAGTGGCACAAATGTGAACATAAACAGATCATTGTCTGTTACCGATTGTGATGTAGAAAAATTAATCTTGTACTGAGGCCTGGCCTCTACTCCCATCACACCCTCATTAACACAACAATTCATATTCACCTATGATTATATTGATATAATTTAATGTTGAAATTTTAAAAAGACGTTCAACAGTGTGATTTAACAAAATCCTGGAGAGGTATTTCTGCGCTATTTTCTGTCATGATAATATTTTCCAGATAACATTGTTTTTTAGGAATAAGAACTTTTTAAATAAATATTAGACTTCCGATTTTTAGAACCAATTTTAATGCTACAATATTGTTTTTTTGTTAGGCGATTATCAATAAGAAATGCTAAGGCTTTATTAGCTGTGTAAGGAACGGGAACAGATATATTATTACTTTGTAATGACTTTCGAATTTTCTTAGCACGTTTAGGAGTTGATGTAATCTCTTTTATAAGTCATGCTGCACTTCTATTTCCAGATTTAAACAATTTGGATGTTACAGCATATTTTAATCCCGGAGAAGTATAAGTTTTTACAATATCCTGTACTTTTGTTTTTTTACTCTTTCAGAACAAGAATTGAAATCTTTTTTTGGACGCCCAGTATGATTACTACATACTTGAGACTCATAAGTAGGTAAAATAAATTTTCTTTGGAACCAAATGGAATGTTTTTTCATAAAAATTGAAATCGTTCTACTGCATTGAGACCATCTTCGATTTAAATCTACTTCATAAGAACGTATTAATGCCGAAATTTGGTCTTCGTATTCTAAATACCATTGTTGCTCATTATATTATTCACAAATTTTACTCAATAAAAATTTCCTTGACCCAACAGAATGAGGATTTAATGTGCCTATTCCACGTAACAAATTAAACAGATTTTCATATGTGAAATTGATTGTTTGCATACCACTACTAGAACATGCTAAAATTCAAATAAAACCCAGATAGGCAATTTAAAGGTAAGCGAAAATTATTAGAATTAATTAATTTATGTATACATTAAATGAAAAATATATGGCACAAGTGTTACTATTTGTTACTTTTAAGTTACAGTAATTTTAATGTACAAAACCGTTTTTACTGTTCATATTTTAAGTTTTAGAATATACATTTTCATTGGAATATTCATATTGAAATAATTTTATTTATGCTTACCTCCATCTTCAGTTTCCATGCTATATAATGTCTATCGCAAAATAATTTTAAAATGATTGGTATACTTCCAATCACAGTCGAACATAAAATAAATGAATGTTCGATAATGACAAATAATACAGACAAATATCTGTATAATTTTATAAATAAATCGACTTAAGTAATGTGCATTATAATATTTTATCAAATTATCAATTGTATAGATTTATACGGGTAACATATAGTGCAAATTTATCATTTAGATAGTATTTTATCATACTTCAAAATTTGTATTTTATGTAAGCTAAATATACATTTCAGACCACTGTACGCCGATGACCTGGTTTCACATAGTTGCCTTTTTTAGTCATAATACCCTTCCTATTCCCCTATTGATGTATTATATATATTTAAAAAGATAATGGTACGGAATAAAAAATTATGTTGTTATATTAAGTTGTTATTATTTTAAAAGATAAACAAACTGATATTGTTCAAGTAAAATTATGACAAAAATAACATACTTTTGAACCATGTTATTTTGTTGAATACAAGCAATAATTTGTTCGTTAGTATCAAGAGATATTGACAATAAAAATAATAATAAGTACGAATACCGTAGTACCGAACAATGTACATGAGTACTTGTCAACTTCGTTTATTCAAAATATTTAACAAAAAATTTCATTGCCGAAAACAATCCTAAAAAATAATCTGACATAATAAATGTTGTTAAGGATGAGTTATATTTCTGAAAATATCGTTGTTCTTTCAAACCCCTTGTGTTTTGTGGACATGATTAAAACTCACCAAGAATGTATATATATATGTATTTTCTTCAAAAAAATGTTCTTCAGATGGTGTCGAATAAATTTAATGTAAGGTCCTTGGTATATATATATATATATATAGACTTTTATTTTCGTGTACGTGGTTACGACTAATTTACTACTTTATGTGGTTATCATTATACTTTTTCTCGGTACTATAACGATAAAATGATAACAAGTTTATGTTTCTGTCTAAAAAAGTATTAAATATAAAATAATTCTTATGAAAAATATGAAAACTTATTTTTTTGGTAGTTAATTATTACAAAATAATTTTGATAATCTTGCGTAAAATCTTATAACTTTCTCAAATCTATTTTTCAGACAAAATTACTCGGTATCAATAACGTATTTATGAAGTAAAGATATGCGAATATACACCCTTGGTCATTTTTGTTTTCTATTTGCGTATAATGAATTTATATAATGAATCTATAGTTATTTTTTGATCATTATACTATTTTTTCTTTTACGAATATTTAAAATTATTATAGCTATAACAAAATTAAATGTTGTTTCCTAATTTTATTTATCTTTATTGAACTACATTATAACTAAAGATACAGCATTTTTATTTGATAATGATAAGTAGAAATTTTTACTGGAAAAAATCCAAATTACGTCACTTCACAAGTAATGTAGTTTTAAGCTACCTGGTAACCGATACTAAGATTAATAATTTATTTTTTTGAAAGGCAAATTTAACTTACCAACGAAAACTTTGATTTGTAATCTTAAAATATATAACTGGAGATACTATTGACCATTGACTTTTTGAAATAAGTCGTAAATATTTTGATGTTTTTATAGTTTATAGTACACTACTGCTTTATTATTCGTTTATCTATACATATATTATTATTCACCTATTTAAACTAAAAATAATCAAACATGCATTGTATATAGCTAGTATATTTGGCTTTTCTTATAATTTTAATGGGTCAAAACTAAAAGTTTTTGGTCTTAATTTCGATTAAACCATACATTATAATTCATGTAGAAAACTTTTCACTTTTAGACATATTTTTTTTTTCTTTCATGAATTACATGAAATACTCATAAACAATAATGAATAAATAACAATTACATTTTAAGTACAAACATATCCATTATTTTAATGTGTTTGGTGTAATATACACATATTTATAACAAATATGAGTTTGAGAAACTGAAGTGTGTTATGTTTTAATATAATGCATGTTTGTAGTTTAGTTATGTTAACTAGAAATTTGACAACAATGTAATTGTAATTGTAATGTAACGTGGTTATAAATAAACACTTCGAACCCAGTTATCATTAATTACGAAATTTGAAAAAAAAAATTCGCCTCACCGATTTCCAACGCAATGATTTATTATTTTGACCATAGTATTTTTTCTGACAAAAAATTATCCTTGATAAATTTCCATTTTTTATGTTCATAATGAACACGATCTTGATTAAAAATTTTACTTCTCAAAAAATTATCTTTTATTTTATTAAAAAATAAAATAACGACATACTCCGAAAGTTAAAATTACTGGATACTTATAAACTATTTTTTTGCGACAAGTACCTAAGGTCTGTACTTAAGTAGTATCTTATCTTACAGTATAGTGGTTTTTGCTTAAATATTTAGAACTCGTTTCTCCGCATGGTGTTTGAATAATTAGCTCTAATACGTAAACTATAATTACATTTAGAAACGATTTTTTTATTTATAAGTTTTTAAAATATTTTCATAACAATTAATTATATTCAGACAACAAGTCTTTTTTTTTTTTTCAAACCATGTTGTACTATCATCTAATTCAGTGTTTCTCAACTTCTTTTACCCGCAGAACCTTTACAGGAGCTTAAACGTTTTCTGGAACCCCAATATTTTTTCTATAATACTCGTATTAGTGCAGACATATGTTTTGTACACTTTAATGAGTGGGTTATCGGACACTTCCGGCACAAGAGTGTCTTTAATATAAAAAAACAAGACGGCTTTAACATTTTTTTATTTTGTTTATTTTTATTACAATATTATAAATTTACACATCAAAGCTAAAAATTTAATATTTGTCTCTCATTACCTCTAAGATAAATTCAACGAGAGATTGAAATCTTTCCATAGTTTTTTTCATAACTTTTTTTAAATCTGGAGTTATTCCTGAAAATTGGATTCGTAAGTCCGGAGCCGCGTTCAGTTGATTCCGAAACTTATTCTTAGTCTTTGTATACCTCAAAAAGCTATAAAATACGCACCTCACATTGGGAAATGTGTTTATTCCAGTTCTATGTTCAAATCAAAATATTGCTAATTAATTTATATTTTCTCAAATTTCTCACGGAACCCTTCGCCCAAGCTCACGGAACCCATGGGTTCCGTGGAACACTAGTTGGGAAACACCGATTTAATTGATATTATTGATCCAAATAGGGTTAGTTTCAAGAACTCGACGTTAACTTATATGTGTATCACTGAAAATAATATATACGTGTACATCTGTATAATAATTTCTATCTAGTTTATATCTGTATATTTAGTTAAATTACTTTATAGGTAAATTTAAATATCTACCAATTAAAAATAAATTCATATTTTTACAAATAAAACACAAAACAAGTACTGATTGGAATAATAATTGTTATGTAACTTTATTTACTTTTATAAACATATAAGTGTTACGTATACAATCGCAGATTGTAAAATTATTTTTTATATATTATTATTATTATTTATTATTTATTATTATTTTTTAATGAATTGGATGATTATAGTAAAAAAATGATTTATATTTTGATTAAATTATATTTGTTACTTGTTATTATTTTATATATAATGCTGACCATGTATGTTAATTATCATTAATGTAATAAGGTAATAATCTTATATATTATTCATTCAACATGATTAATGGATGTTTCTAGTTTTTCAATAAATAAACAAACTACTTATAGCTATATTGTACATTAATATTTTTAAATAAAAATAATGTTAACAATTCGAGCTCTTTTCTTGGTTGTGAATACACACAAATATAACTCAAATTTTTAGTTTTTATATCTTATATTTTATTACTATAGTATTCATTGTACATAGTAAATTGCTCATATATAAATAACATCATTCTGTAATGATGAAAAATTTATTTTGATCTTATGTAAATGTTTTTCTTTTTCTCTCTCTCTCTCTTCTTATAAATATATATGAAATGAATATATTTCATATAAAATATACATTGATCACATTTGAACGTAATTTGTAATCCATGATAACCGATTGAGCAAGGTCGTTATCGGCCGACCTTTTTGACGACATGATTGAGTACGGTAAAAAAAAAAATATTGTTGTACAACGTTGTCAGATTTTTACTAGTATGTATTATTGTAGATTACTAATAGGAAACTAACCTAACCTAACTATTAGTCGAAAAAATTTCGCTACCGATTGATGGGTACCACGGAAGCTTAAAATAACTTTGATAGATAGTAAACCAGAATTTTATTTACAACGATTGCATTGTTATTGTTTGTACTTATGCTGTAAATAATAGCCAGTCTGTTCTGTTGTCTCGTGTGCTCGTGTTATATTTCTTAATAACGTGTATTTTGCAAATTGAAATAGAAAATAATGAAATAAAAAATATTTTATCCGAGAGAAGCAGAGAGTTAGCTAATATTGGAGCTTTCAAGAATATGTTTATTGGGATAAGAAAAAATGGTGGATTATTATTATTGAAATATTTTACGGTACAAAGCGGCAACGTCGCACCTATTTTTGTGGTCAATCATGTAGTTTTTGGGTTTTTTTTTGGCTCCTATTGTTTGATTGCAACCGTGCTCAATCGGGTTCCAGCCTTTGTGATTCTGTAATATTTTTATATCCAGGTAAGAATTTTCTTTAAGATTTATAAAAAGAAAACATCAAATAGATAATATTAAATCTGTATGCAAGACGCTCGACGTTATTGATATCTTTTTATTTTTTATTTTTATTTTTTTTTAAATAATAAAATGACGTTTTTCCATGTCATTCAAAAAAAGATCTGTACTGGTCGTTAAATCAAGGTTAATCTAAACTCTCTAAATTAGTTGTGTATTATAATTATAATGTATAATTTTTTTCTTAATCGGTTATGTATTAATAATATTATGACACTTGTATGAAACATTTGATACCTCTTCGACATACCTAATAATATAACTATGATTTGATGCTTCAAATTAATATATAAAATATATGCTCTTTAATTTATTATTTATACGTTTACGTAACCAAAATTAATGTTATAGTATTTAAAGTGTAAATGAAAAATGGTTTCATAATAAAAGGTAGTTCTTATTAAACCTGTTAATATCGTTTCCTACAACTTCGAGATATATCTAGATTATTATAACAACAAACAATGATGAACGGGAAAATTGAATTGATTTGATACCATACGTACACAAAGTTTAAACAATGAATATTAATTAAAAATAATTATCGGGAACGTATAGTAAATTATATAATATCAATGATTATGCGATATATTCTGCATGCAAACAAATACTTTTTGCGCATGTAATCATTTAACGTAGTTTTTAATGGTCTGACGGTTTTATATTTTTATTTATTTATTTATTATTTTTTTTTGGCAAATAATTTATACAGGACTATGATGTTTAATATGGAGAAAAAAGTACTCGTTTTTTGTTTGGATTTGAAATTCAAGCACGTATATCGTATGATGACAAGATAAGAAAAGTACGGTCATTTAAAGGGAAAAAATCCAGTTTTTGTAGACAAAAGAAGAAAAAAAAATCGAATTTTAAAATATCGTCACGAATTTGTTATTTTTTTCGAGTGTTTAACAAATTATCATATACTCAAATACGTTTCAAAAACGAAATGGTAAAATTACTTTAGAAATTTGGTGATTTTTAAAATTATTTCGTATTTAATCTATATATAAGCACATCTGCGTCATACTTCATCAAATCGTTAAAAAAATCATAATGAAATCACTGCAGTGTGTATGAATGCGCTTTATCCACGTATATTTAAAACACATGTATAATGGTCGTCGTTTATTGATATTAATAACTTATTGAGTACTTAAATACAGATAAAACTGATACGACTGTAAGATATTTTTTTAAAAAAAATAAAATATTGTACTTATAAAAATGTATTTTTAATTTAATATGTAGTAAACCAAGATGAAATAAAACGAAAAAAGAAATAAGTTAAGATAAGAAGAATAATATGATAGATAGGATAGAGAGTAAGAAGATTGAGGGTGATGGACATAGGATTGTATTAATTATCTTCCTCCTAGCTTAAGGGAGAACTATGGGATTTATAAAAGTTAACCGATCAGTGAAACTGAATAATCCTGAAAGCCAAATAAAATAATACTTACTTGTTTCGTAAATTATGTTCGGATATCGATGAGTTAGACACTTATGATAACTATTTAAGTAGAGTAATGTTGAAATAAAGTGAAACAAATACAGGATTTGGTAAACTGGTATTGGCAGTGATACTAACACAGAAAACGAATCATAGCTAAGAACTATATTCATTTTAACAAAATTTTTAATCAATCCATATATGATCCAATTTTTAAATTCCATATAACTGTTTTTTTTTTTTAATTATATTTTAAGTATTCAAACGATAATTTCCTACATAATGACTCATTTTTAAATGTTTTTCTTCAACAATAAAATTTTACATGAATATTTCTATATGTCATGATTATTTTTTTTTTTTGTATTTACCTTGAAAGTTATTATTAGGGATCGGATTTATATACGAATGCATATATCTATTGGAATAAGCATTTTGAAATCCTATGAGCATTGTCCCTGATTTAGATATTTCTCATTAAAATAACACTAATTTTACTTTGCATATTTTTCATATTTCAACGTTTTAACCTATTAAATGCATATTTAATGCATATTTGTAGTTTTATAGTGAATATTATTATTAATAGCACATATATTCGTTTTTGTCGTATTTTCACGTTTACAGCCACATAATATCGATAAAATTGCGACCGAATACACAGGATTGCCGAAGAAATAAGAAATTAATTTCATCAAGTTGATGAACTCATTTCTGACGTCAAAAAAGTTTTTTAAAATCTCCATTGCGTACGACACTTTCTGAAATATGGCCCCTAATCTAACACTTCCACCTTAACTAATATTAACGCGCTGGGGTACATGGTTAAACGCAGCCTTTTATTATTGTGACAACTTGGAAATTATTAATGAAATAATTCTTCAATTGAACAGTGAAGACTCTATTTCAATTAAAAATTCACAAGATTTGATAAAAGATCCTAATTTGAAAGCTAATTTAATTTATATTAAATCAAATTTTAAAATAATTCCGATTACGATAAAAATGTTAGAATCAAAAGATTACTTGTTATCAGAAGCCATGATCAAAATTAAAAACGCAAAAACCACATTAAATAAATCAAAAAACAAAATTGGTGGTATTATATATGCCAAACTTTAACCATACATTTCACATATTTTTACATTATTTTAATAACATTTTAAGCGAATATTTAAGTACACATTTAAAAATATATACATATTTTATAGCATATTACAGCATTTTTAGAAGCATATTTTGAGAATTTTTGTGCATATAAATCCGGTCCCTAGTTATTATTAAAGATCATAAAATAAGATAAAAATGTTACAGGTGCAATCATTTGAAAATAAACTTGATAAATAACACTAAATATGTTTTGATAATTGGTTACCTTCCCTTTGAGGAAATTTCTAGTTGTAACTACTAAAGCTATTATTTTTATAAAACTATATTTTTCTAGAATAAGATACAAATAGTTTTATTTGTTTATGTAGTAATTTAAGTAATTTTTGTCTTACAAGTAGTATTTTAAAAAATTATTTCCGTGATGACTGCCTTTTATTATTTATAATAATTTATTTTTGGACACTTTTCAGCTACACAGAAGCACATATGATATGCATGGAAAGATCTTTATGGACAATCGATTTTTATAGGATGATGCTTTAATTAGTATGCATGTGGGTTCGATAGCTCGATCAAACACTCACAACAACGTGTCGTATGTTAGCTCTATATGCCGATACGTCAATGGTCCATGGGTTGTTTGAAAACCACCAGCCCTGAAAGCCAAGTCACAATTCGATCTAGGGCTAAGGCTTGAACCAAAGATGGTAAATTGCACGTAGATTACTAGTTACCTTTGTCGGGTTGAGGTTTATACGAAATCTTGCTTCTGTTAGTTTTTGGTTATATGTCCGCTGAAATAGCAGCTAACGGATCTTTGATCAGTTCAACTCAACATTCTTAAAACATCTCATGGGATTAACGCATTCTTCTCCGAGTAACAGCTTACGATTCGTGCTTGCCAAGGCTTCCCGAAGGGTTAGGTTAGTTAGGTTACCTAGGCATATCACTGTGGGATTTAAGTAATAAAAATCACTCACAATTTAATTTAATTAAAACACTATATTATATAAATAAGTATGTACAAATATCGATACGCGTTACAATTGCGGAGGAATTGCCGAATATATCGTGGAGTGTAATTCACGGTGTGTCGCGGATTGTACTCACGGACTGACTGAATGAGCGTCTGACCAGCCGGTATATATATATATATATATCAGCGTCGATTGTCTAGAACATTCTCGAAATTACCTTAACGAGATAATCATCGCATATTCTAGAACATGGGATTTCCCCTTATCCACTGACAATATTGTAAACAACTTGGACGATTCGCGGTGCGTTGTTTACGACACCATATCACAATCGTAGTATTATACAGTGAAACCTCCCTTAACGGACACCTCTAAATAGCGGACACCTCTAAATAGCGGACGTTTTTTCGGGGACGGGTACATTTTCACCACTTTTATATAGGAAAACCTCTAAATACAGGACACTCTAAATAACGGACACTTTTATGACATTGATATTAGTTATTTTTATCTTAAATTAAGAATTACTTTAGAATACCTGAATAAAAACGTTATCTTATGTGTACATTATTATACTGTACATGAAAATCTTATCTGTTCAGTCATTGAAATATTATCGCGTCAACGAAGTATTGTAACTAATGCATTGTCCTATGTGCATTTAGTTGTGTTTGTGGTGCCAACGTTTATTGTAGTGCGAATTTATTTATTTAACGTATTGTTTATACAAACTTTATTGTAGTGCGCTATGGCTAGCAAAAGAAAACGATTAACTTTAAAAGAAAAAATAGACATTCTGGAATTTCGAACATCAAATACAATGGGCGTTCGTGCATTAGCAGACAAATTTAGTGTTAGTAAAACACAAATTGCTGATATTATAGCAAATAAAGACGCTCTTTACAAAACTTGGGCTGAAAATGGAGAAGAGAAACGGAAATGGACAAAGCTACAAAAAACAGAAACCTCTATAATCAACAATGAAGTATTAAACTGGTTTTCAAAATTACGAGAAAAAAATCTTCCTGTTTCAGGACCGATGCTTCAAGAAAAAAGTAAGCAAATCGCTGAAATGCACGGATTCGATTTTAAAGGCTCTAATGGCTGGCTTGAAAAATTTCGGAAAAGAAATAATATTTCTTTTAAATCAGTTTGTGGTGAAGCAGCAAGTGTTGATGAAGAAGCCGTTGATAACTGGAAAGCAAAAATACCCGAAATTATAGCAAACTACGCAGAATGCGATATTTTTAATGCAGATGAAACGGGATTGTTTTATAGAGTTCTACCAGATAAAACCATGGCGTTTAAAAATGAGATATGTACTGGAGGAAAAATTTCAAAAGAACGTTTAACTGTACTCTTGTGTACTAACATGTTAGGTGAGTTTGAACGGCCACTCGTCATAGGCAAAGCTAAACGTCCACGAGCCTTCAAAAAATTGGATATTAACAACTTTCCCGTCAATTGGTTTTGGAACAAAAAAGCCTGGATGACGACTGAAATAATGACTGAGTGGCTTATGAAATTTGATAACAGAATGGGTCAAAATAAAAGAAAAGTTTTACTATTTTTAGACAACGCGGCTCCTCATCCACATTTAAAAATGAAAAATATTGAACTTGTGTTTTTTCCACCTAACATGACTTCTCATTGCCAACCGCTTGACCAAGGAGTAATCCATCAGTTTAAGAAATTATATCGTACGCAATTGTTACGTAAAGCTGTTGCCGATTTGGATGCCAATTCAAGTCAACCTATCAACATAATGGATGCAATTTACTGGGTGTCTTCATCTACAAAAAACATTCAACCCGAAACAGTGAAGAAATGCTTTTTGCGGTCTGGCTTTAGGCACCGTGATAACAATGTTACAGACGTTGATGATCTACTTACACCAATAGAAGAACTTGGCAATCTTATTAAAGTGATTGACAATACAATTACGGAAAATGACTACATAACACTAGACGATTGCGTAGAGACTTACGACGCCGATATCGAAAATTCATCTGATACTACGAGCATGTCTACCCAAAATGAAGAAGAAAGTGATGAAGAAAATGATGGGTCCGAGGATCAAGAAATTCCAAAAATAAGAAGTCTACGAGAGGCATTGCTAGCAGTAAAAGACATACGTACATATATTTCTTCTATCGAGGTACAGAATAGTTCATTGTTCTCAAACACAATCCAATTAGAAAATGCCTTAACATACGAAATAACTACGCCTGCAATTAGTAAACAAACTAAAGTAACAGATTTTTTTTATTTTTATTAGTTTTTATTTTTTTAGTTTTCATATTTAAATAATGTAAAAATAAAATAAAAATTTAGGTAACTGGTTTTTTTTCATAAATGTTAGTTTTATCGTGTATTTAATTAATGTAAAAGTAATATAAAATAAAATTAATGAATTTATTTATTTGTTAAAAAAAATATTTTCCTCTAAATAGCGGACACCTCTAAATAGCGGACAAAATTTCGGCGACCGAGAGTGTCCGCTATTCAGAGGTTTCACTGTATTATATTTTACACAAAGCGATGAAAAACTTAATTTATTTAACATAAACTCCATACAACAACGAACAAAAAAAACACTTATTGGAAAATTAATTATACTTAATACTTAATTCAATATTTTGTTAATATTTTTAACTTAGTTTAATAGTAAATTTTTTTATAAACTAATTCAATTCTGCAATTTTTTTTATCTGTGAATTCACAGATGACGATGTACAGCGACAATGACAACGCTATGGTATGGAAATTATCGTTGTGAACCCAGTTTCAATAGCGTATATAATACGCGGATTATTCTCCCGGCCCACTTCGTTCAACAAGCCAAATTATTACATGTTACGATTGAATTTGTCGGACGTCAATTTCAATGAAACGGCGACCGTCGTTGAAATTACTAAATTAGTGTTTACATCGAAATAAATATTTATAGGTTTTATATTTTGTAGCCTTAAATTTATAATAATAACTATAGAAAACACTTTAACATACTTCCAAAAAAAACAAAAATATTTCTATACATTTTTAAAATTATAATTATTAACAAGTATCTGTTTTTTTTTTTTTTTTTTTTTTTTTTTTTTTTTAAGGGGAGACGGAGTCTCAAAGTTTCCCCTGACGAACCATCCCAATCGGCGAGTCTACTCGACGTTTACAATCGCGATAATTGCTACTGCGTGCATTTAATCATCGTTTTATCGACACACACATACACGCGCATAACCTAACGCATAACCTAACCTAACGCGTACATCGCTCACTGGATTACGAAGCAAATCTTCCGGCTTAAGAGGCGTGAATACAATATGATAAACGTTTTCGAATAAATCACCTGTAACCATTAAACGTGTGTGTGTATATATGTATAGTAAATATGTCAAAAAATGCGCTGATAGTAATTTTTCCGCAACTCGTATACAGTACAGTGGTGGTGGTAGAGCGTCGTCGAGGTCTATAAATCCCATCCGAAATAACATGTAAAAACAAATGTGAAACGTCGGGAGTGGTATTTTTTCTTTCGCCTCTCGCATGCGCATTTGCTTCCTTTTTTGTATAGAATCTAAACATCCTTTTCAAGTTATTATACCACTGATACCACTACCACCATAATCTTTGCGTACAACAACTGCAGTATAATAGGTAAGAAGATTTCTGGAGAAATTTCTAACACGTCCGTAGGTGATGATTTTTTTCTACGGTATGAATCCCACTGTGTGTGTGTGTGTGTGTGTGTGTGTGTGTGTGTGTGTGTGTGTGTTTGCTTTTCGATTAATCGTTTACATTTTAACGGCACTCCCTTGACTTAACAATAATTTATATGCATACTTCGACAACGACTACACTGATGATGGATTCATGTCGATTACTATAATATCATAATAATTATTATCGTAATTGCCATGTGTTTGATTTCGTACGTTCACAGACATTGATACAATATTCCCGATGTGCATCGGACTGTAACAATATATTATTAGGGTGACACTCGCTTAAATAGGTGATTTTTTTTTTTTTTTTTACTTGTCTTTTACTTTAATATTGTTTAATTTAAATGTAAAAGCTTTAAACAGAGAATCAATACGAAGAACTCGATGTTACCATAGAGAACAAATTGCTGCAAATATAAGATATTCGATCCATCCGTTTTAATAGTAGTTCATTAAGATGGAAAAATCTTAACAAAAACAGAATACGTAGATCGTCTTACCGTTATATTTTTTGGAAATAAAAATTTAAAACTTTTAGGAGTTTCACCGTTATTAAGAGGTGCGGGAAAATTTATCTCTGATGCAGTTCATGATTTTCATCAATAACTGGACCTTCTTAAATCGTATTCAATTTATGTTTTTCGATACAACAGCTAGCAATACATAACTTATGAATGGTGTTTGTGTGTTACTAGAAAAACAATTGGGACAAAATTTGTTTATAACTGATTTGTTAACATCATATTTTTTAAATTATCGTGGGTAAAATTGTTGATCATTTAATCCGTCAAATGAACAAGATATTCTAATGTTTAAAAAATTTTCAAATTCTTGGACCAACAAAAATCAAGATTCATTTGAAAATGGATTGATGAGTTCATTTCTATTACCAAAATTAAATATGATAAAGAATGGTATGGTAAAATTTATATTTAATTAATTAACTAAGTTTCAACCTCATGAAGAAAACAAAGAATTATTGCAATTGAGTTTATATTAGCTTGGAGAAGAGCTTCTAGAAAAGAATAGTTTTCCAAAATGGCTTGTCATTGAGCTAGGTGTATCGCCAAGGTAATATATTGTTTAAAAATGTTTTTTATTTTAGTCACAATTTTAATTAACGTATCAAATTTAGAACAGTTTACATTGTTTATAATTAAAGTATATTTAAAAGTTTAGTATATTTCTACAGATTCTTCAGTTGCAAAACTAAATGATTTAAATTTCTTAAAATATCTGAATAAGTACGGAAATTCAAGTAATAAAATCTATAAATTATCATTAAAAGTATTTTAAGGATATTTATGGCATCTTATTGATATACTCGTATTTAATTGGCTTTGCATTTTTTGACTACCGAATTTCAGATGATATTAAACTCAAAATTGTAAAAGCTTTAGGTAAAAGTGGGACTAGATAACCTTGAACATACAATAAGACTCCCAGAAATCTTATTTTAAATAGTGAATTTTATGACTTTGTTACATAAAATATATATAAACTTTTTACGACTATTAATATTAAAATTGACTTTTTAAACACATATCCAAAAACTTGGAAAAATAATGACGAATACCTTGATGAATATGAAAAAATAAAAAAATACTTGAAAAAATGACAAATGACTCAGCAGAAAAGGGTATAGCATTAATAACGTAATTTAATAAAGCTCTTACCAATAAAAAAGGACAACAGAAATACCTCTTTCAAGTCATCGAAAAATATAAACAAGAGTTTCTTAATTCGAAAAAATTAACCTTATTAATTATATAATTTATTAAAATCTATGTACTTATATTATTTTTCATCGACGACATTTTAATGGCTTCTATAATATATTTTTAGCATAGTTCAATTATTTTAATATAATCAAAACTGTTTTGTTTTTTTAAATTTATCTCATATTTGATAATTTTAAGTTACTTGAGAGACCACTTAATGTTTCATAAATTACTTCATGTTCTCACAATACCATTTATATACCATTTAGAATAAATTGAGAGCTTGAGGTCGTAAAAAAATAAAAAAATATATTTTGAGTACCACCCTAATATAGTAATAATATAGTATATATGTATACTGACACACTGTCGTCAATAGTCTAGGGTCGTTGTATGTTATTAAAATTGATTGTAAAGCGCTGTCGGTGCTCTGTGATAAATTGGATACATATGGGTATTGGCGTACAAACCGAAAAAAGAAAGACCACGACGACGATATGTAAGTAATTATTATAAAATATTTCTTCAATGATTACGGTACAACATCATACCAACATCATACCCTCTTACATTTAAAATCCGAGGATATTTTTACCAACGATATTAGAATTCTAGTAATACTGTACGAGACGATAAAATTCACTAATATACATCTAGTGAATGATATGATTTGACTAGGCACGATAAATTTTATATCTCGTTTTCCTCATACACTCGTTTCTTACCTTTACTTTCACATTTGGGCTCTACTATACACGAATTTTACAAAAACTCATTCAATACATAGGATTCGTAAAATATGCGCTCGTAAAACGATTCTAAATTTCATTGAACTGTTTCTGTCAGTTAAAATGTGAGTTTTCCGTTACCGGAACATCATAAAAACAAAAATATAACTTGAGTTTACTCAGAACTCGTCTTCCTTCACAGCTATAACGTTAGTCTACCGCCTACTACTTGCCAACAGCTGTGTTTAACGGATCATTATGGTTTCGACATGATTTCACTGCGGCGAACGACAGAAACGGAAAATAAAGCTGCGCTTTTGTTTCTATTTGCTATAGCATCTGAGTTATTAAAACAATTTTTACATGACCATGGTTAATTATATGGTCATCTTTATATTAGTTATAATGTTTATAGTTTAATCCATTTACCTATGTTTACATAAATGTGACAAAAAAAAAAAATATAAGTAATTTCTATGTTAAAATTTATTGTTTGTTACAGTACAATACATTATAAAGCCTATGAACAAACCAATTCAATTTATGGTAAAAAAATTTATGAATGTTACAGAATTTAGTGATAAGCCAATTTCATCTAATATAGTTGGAATTCATATAGTGAATACTAATGATTTATGTGATTTATGTTTAATACATGAGATTAATTTAAAGTATAAGTGTTTTTTCGTCCAAGTGTCAAATTATAAGGCAATTGTGTAATCGTTGTGCCACGAAATATTTTAAGCATTGTATTATTTACATTATTATATTTAATTACTTGTGTCATTCAAACTTTAATATTATATATTATTTTATTTGTATATAATAGTGTAATATATTTGAATGAGCTATAGCTATACTTAATTTTTTTTATTAATTTTTAAATTATAATTTACTTACCTACTTTTTTGGAGTAATATGGTATGTATATGAAGTACATCCGTTATATCTTATTTATGTTAAATACACATATCATGCTTATGTTATATTTAAGTATTTTAAAACTTGTTTCGAACATTAATAAGCAGTTTTATTAATGTTTCTTGTCTGCTCAGATAGAACATTCAGTTAAATGAAACATAGTTTTAACATAAATCTGATGTTTGATGAAACTGAATTTTAACAGAATTTTAACATAAAATTGACGTTTACTATTTTGTTATATATATATAAATATAACATTATTAGTAAGTCAATATTCGCGGACATTTTCAGTTCGTATTATGTAAAACTTACGTAATTTATAAAATAATTTTTAAAGTTTTAAGTAAACTTCAAACGTTTATAAAACATAAATATTACAACTTTTTTGAGTAGTGATCAAGTCATAAAGAGCATTTACTATTAGAAAAAAACTGAATTTTTTCCTTTTAAAATTGATGTACACCTTTTACCTGTTTTCTGTACATGCAATTGACTTTTCTGAGAATTTTAATAACGAAATTCATATTCAAAACTGTGTAACAGTTAATAAGTAGATACTTCGCCACATCTGTTTTCATAAAAATTCAAGATTAGCAATTACTTGTCAAGCAATAATAATAAATATTTTTGGTTTTTCTTCAAAATACTTTTCGACTTTTATGAAAAAAAAAAAAAAAAAAAGAAACGATATTAGATTTAATGTTGTAAATTCAGTTTGTTAATAAATCATTTGAATTGTCACTTTGTTTTAGCATCGCCTATTTCAATCATTATATTTATTTTATCATTTAAACCGGGTCACGATAGAATTAAAGAATTTAATTCGTTTCATTGCTCATTAACATTTAATGAATTTGCCGTCTGCCATTATTTTGTGTTCTTTGACTTTCTCCTGTGAACGCAATATTATAATATTTTTATTTGGAATTCTACAGATCCCTTTAAATATAGAAGATTTTTATTGACTATACAAATATATTATGTAATATACAACATACTATAACTAATCTAATGAATATAGGTGTAAATAAAAAAAAGTTTCCGCATGATATTAAAACAAACTTATTAAAACAATAAAAGAAAATTATTCAGTATTAACTCGTAAACAAAGTTTAAATACAAAACTCAAGCGTGTCAATGGTAACTAGACGGTAAAGAGGAATAACAAGAATAACAATGACTTTAAAATCATCAAACAATAATAATTTAACTCGTATAGTAAAAAATACAGTTTTAGTCGGGTAGTTGTTATGGGATCGATGTTACGGGTGTGTTGTGGTAATAGAACCGTAAGTACGGTTTCCAGTTTTATGGCGTTCAGCTTGTACGATATTATATCGGTTGAGTGGAATAAACACTGCGAGCGACGATGCCGAGTACACACCGAGATAATAATTTATTTATTTTATCGATCCTGACGTTGCTGTTGTTTTTTCTCATTTCTTTTCGGCAGAGAATATTACGGCAAACACACACAATTCAACGTCAGCATTATAATATAGTTCTAAACACAATATGTCGTCATGCTACACTTTTCGAGCTCCGGCGTCGCGTTATCCACACGCGTACAATAATATTACGAAAACCGTCCGAGTGCCAGCAGCAGGAACGCCGCAGTACACGCGACACATGTCTGGTTATGATCAATTTAGATATTCGTCGGTGGCGGAACACGAGCACGGGGAAAAAAAAACGCGGTCGGTAAGTAGATGAAATCGTCCGACCAGATTACGGTTCTACCGAACGATGTTACACGTTAAGAGATCCGCCGGGTCGATTGTGTTTTATTGAAATACGTAATAACGACGCGTACGCCAATATTAGACGGGTTGGAGTGGATTTCCGCTAGCAAAGTCTTTAGCGTGTTTATAATAATACGATCCGATCGGTGCTAGAGGATTGCGAACACGATGTACGCGTACAATGCGAACCGCTGTATTCCATTCATATTTACGTATATAAAATTCGGCGCGTGTGTGTTAAAACGGATTCGTCAAATATATTATTATTCTTATGTATAATATAATTTTGTACTATGCAGCAGAAGCAATGAAGCGGTGTAATAAAATATTGTTCTATACGGAGAAAGAGAGGAAAATCGTATTTATTTTTGTATAAACGAATACGTATTATACAATATAATAAATTATTAGCATAGTCGTTCAGGTAACACATCGTATTAAATAATATTAATTCCACTCGGATCGGCCTCGTTTATAGGATTCAATCAAAACTATCGTTTTTACTTGTACTCAAAAATAAATCATAATAACAATCGTAATTTAAGTGTTTTATGTGTACTATTACCATATTGTCTACCGGTTGTTTTTACTTTGACTAGGTTTTCGACCACAGCATTGCTTAAACTGCAGTGATACTACACAATTATTCAACAGAAACGATGATGCATACTGCCTACATTTTTTTTATTATCACGTAAAATCTTGCAAAACAAATATTGTGAAAATAATCTAAATTATTTATATTTTTAACTATTTTTAACTGTATCAGACACGTTTTAAAAGAAAGTAATTAATTTGAATGTAGGTCATTTTTATATTATATATATGAAAAAATATTAAAAATGATTAATTGACCATAAAGAAAATTTGGGTAACTTAAAGGATTTATGAATGTAATTATAATGTATGCTCGTTAATATATGTTTTAAATTAACAAAACAACAAACAAAATATTACGTAACGTGTATTATGCATATGTTATTGTTTATACATTGTTTTCATTTTTATTACAGTAAAAATATAGTAACAATAATAAATTCTGTATACGATAATTATACAATATTAATATTTATCATTATAAATAGGTAATATAATATATTTAAAATCTGATGATGTACTACCTAGTATAAATATTATAGTTGGAAAAGTGTTAATCAATTTACAATTACAACCGGTTCCGATTATAAAAAAAAAAATATCAGAAATTGTTGAGTAAGTATACTCGCTAACCATGCCTATTTAACGTGTTTAAATTAAATACACCAACTTTCGATACATATCTTTTTTTCGTTAGTGTCCCAGTAGATTAGATTTATGTGACATCCAGTAGTGGCTCGTGCTATAGTGCACAAGAGCACGTGAACCACACAAAAAATTATATAATTTATTTTTTTTTAATCCTCATAGTGAATTATAATCGGTTATTACACACATAGCCAATAATAATTACAAAAATATTTGTTAAAAAAAAAAAAATTATCGCAGCTTTTCGTGTTGAGAAGTGTCTCTATTTGCGATTAAGTAATTAGCGGAGCACACGTCTATAATATATTATCACATGCATTTACTTCACAAAACTGGATATTAAGCGTCTAGGTGTTATCTCAGAGCGATTGCTCAGTAAAAATGATAAACTTTTCTCTTCACAATAATACTACTGAGATATCTATGTCATTCAATTTTGCACATAGGGATAATTATTTACTCCAATTCTTAATAAAAATGTAACCAACTCAATGGTAAGGAAAAATATAAAAATATAAAATATTTATCAAGTGTAGTTAATTTGTTCATCGAATATCTATGTTAAGATAGTGGAAGAATAATTTGCTAATAACTATTATTATTTTATACAAGTCATGGAAAAATAATAATTATTTATTTATTTACAAAAAATTTAGGGAGTATAAATGTTATAAGGAATTTCCATCGTCGCTGGATAAATTTTTCTGATCCGTATGCGGACAAACCTTAAAATATATCCTCAGAATGATATAAAACTGGAATTACAATTTATATCTACATTTTGAAATCAAAAGTGGAAATAAAATTTGAATGCCGTACACGAAGGTGTATTCGAATAAGAGTAATTATTGATAAGATCTTATACGTTAAATATAAAAACGTATGGAGTTTTTTTTTCGCAATTTCCGTGATCCAAAAACAGTAATCTCGGGTAAAAATCATGTTGGCCTACCACGTAAAAACGTTACAGCAGATAGCGCAACATTGTTTTTGATTACAATCACGTTTGCTTTTATAACTATAACTACAAATTACAATTACAGTATGTTCCTCGGATATACCTATTTGTATTTTATCAACTTGAAAAAAATAAAAACAGACTTACTCGACGATTTTAATATCAGTGTTCTAATATTAATATTTTTATATTTAGTATCACATTAAATTAAATTAAATTCAAGATTTCATTTAAAATTTCCATTTTAAGTTTACCATCGGTTGTTTTAAATTGACTCTAGGTGTTTGCCGGATCATCAAAATTGCATTATCAAATTTTTGTCAATTCATCCCCGGGAAAACGTTAACATTTTGATCTAAAAATGTTCAACTAAAATAAAAAACACGTTAATATTTCCATTTATTTCATGAAACTAGATACCTAGTTACATAATTAACAATACAGGATAATTTAAGCAAAACTCCACAAAAATCACAAAAACGGTACTAGGACAAAAAATTGTTTCGTTTTAAGTAAATGTATATATACGTAGATGAATAGGAATTGGTTGCCTTGCGTATAGACGGATATTATTGTGTCGGCTGGATGACTGAAACGGACCGATTGTTGACGATAACTGCTTAAAGCACTCTGACGCGACTTACAACTAGGAAAACTTATATTTACGCAATTATAGTAGTACTGGTTTTTCGGTTTTATTATTTTTTTTTATTTATATTTTCCGTTGAAATTCGTTAGTTATATGAGCTGAAAATTTAATTCATTCTCGAGACAAAGGCGGGAAAAATGTATTTCTATTATTAAATTATGCGTATACGTTGAAATTATATAGTACGGTTTACAGGTAATTGTTATGCATCGAGAAACCAATTTCACAAAAGCGAAAGATGTAGTAGAACACACACGAAAGGCGCAATAAATCTTCTCAGACACAAAGCCACGTATAGTAGAGAAGTAGTATATACATACGTAGACTTGAAAGTTTTCTCTAATATTGTCAGGAGATCGTGTTTTTCAATTACTTGGTTTTGGTTATGTGTTTGGCTGATAGTGTTAGCCTTACGGTGCGATCAAAAATGAAACGCGACAAAAATACGTGTGTGCGTATGAGTGTATATTATCTTATTCTTAATTGAATTTCTGGCATTATCAGGGACGGGTGGTGATGTCCATTTTGTTTTGGGAAAGAGAAAGAAATTAAGAGAGAGAGAGAGAGAGAGAGAGAGAGAGAGAGAGAGAGTGAAAAATAAATAAAAATTTACGTTTAGATCGAAAGATGCATGCTTCTGCCGAGAGATCCGAACAAGTCCAATCTATTTCCACGACAAACCCTTTTCGCCGGGTGGGCACGTGACGCTCAACTTATCGAATCGAAAACATTGTATAATCTGATATGAAAAAATGTACGCATAGAGCAGTACATTACAATATCAACGCAACACTTAATAGTGTCCGGACCACACGTTCTGTAACGCAGACAAATCGATCGCGAATACTCCGTGACAGTCGAGCGTGACCGCATGGTAACGCAAGGTTCGATGAAAGGGCTATGATATGTGATAAATTTGATTTACGATTCGGATTCGGCAACAGTAGCTGGATCTGTCGGGGATGCAAGATGGTGTCCTCGCCGGGTTCTCGAATCTGAAGTTTTGTTCACGGGGCCTCATATGCAGGTCCTAGATTTACTCAATGGCGCGCAATGATATGTCTCAATGATGTAATGACATTTTACTGTATCAATCGTTTAATAATGATCGAACAAATTATAAAAATATTGGATACGAATTTTAACTCAACGAACATTGTGATTACTTACCAATTCACGTGTTGAAGATACTTTTAAGAACTAAGTTTATTTTTATTTATTTGTTTTTTTTTCTAAGTGTCTTCGATAGCAGAACATACACCCTAACCAACCAATATTTAATCCAATACTGACATGAAACGAATACGAATTTATACGAAAAATAAACGTCTCTGACACGTAATCCCTGTGAATGAGCGCCCGCGATCCATTTTCGACAAAAACCGTCATCGTGGAAACAACCGGGACCGGAATTTTTTTTTTCCCAAACGCCGTACGAACGCGCGATTTTCAAAATACTCTTTTACGCTACACGTTGAACACTACTTACCTTGTTGCAGTACAAAACGCGTTCGATGACGTGACTATATTATTTACTTCTCGCGTACGACAAAGTAACGTGCTAGAAACGATGACGGTTCGACGTAAAAGTCCAATTTGTCGAGATGTATTACGGTACAAACCTTCAAAACGTACAGTAAAACAGTATTTTAATGTCGTTATTGTGTTTATCAACAAACCATCGGAATTTAATTAATAGGCAAACGCAATACGCATGTACAATTGTAATATCGTATTTCAGTCTGATGTACCTTCGCATAAAAACATTATTTTAATGAGGTTTTTTTTTAATTAAACTAATTAATTGCACACGTGTACGATATTATTCAATTTGTAATGATGAAATAATTAATTGAATAAAACAAATCAAACAATATTGTGTGCATATAGTACTATTGTCAATATTTGAATAATGGGGTGGTTACTATTTGCGGCTCTAGTTTATAATAACTTAATTTTTATTTTTTTTTTTTTTAATTAAAAATAATGCATTGGAAGCTTCATTATACTTCTTATTTTTATACAGAATTAGGACTTTCTATGGCATCAGAGCTACAGGCGGGTTTGTATTTAATGTAATATATACTTTGCAAGTATTTTTAATACAGAAAATATTTTTGGTAGTAGTAAGAGGACGACTTTTATATATTTTGTACCTTTTTTTGTACCTACATTATACTGTCATTTTTTTCTCAAACTTTGAAAACTATCTTAAAAAAATAATAGTTTACTATGGGTATTACCCGTATTTACCAATAATAAATACAATGTTTATAAATTCAACTTTGATTAGTATAGAATTTACAAGAAAATTATTTAAAACTAATGCAAATGTATAGTTGAATGTTACACCCTGAGAATCCCAGATTAGAATGTCATTTTCAAGAATGGGTCTAACAAAATAACATAAAAATAATTTCGCAGACAAGTTTGAATGGACATTTTTTGCCAGTATGGTGATAAAGCCAAATATTTTGATGGCTTCCATATACACATTGTTGATATACGGGCTTGAATCTAGCTTATAGCTAAGCCAAGAAAGGAGAGATAGACCAATACCGGATGCTTATAGTATATAAATAATAAATAATCAACAATATAAAATGGCTTGTGAAAGTCAGTATAGATCAGGGGTCGGCAATAGGCGGCCCGCGGGCCATGTCCGGCCCGCGGAAGGGAAATAACTGGACCGCCAAAAATTATCTTAATTTTCCCATATATTCTATGTATCACTCCCCCTCCGTTCATAACAAAAATTAAACCAATATTGAAATCGATTTCATTAGGCGGTGAGACAATAATAACGGTTTATAATTATCTGTATTCTGTGTTGTTGTTGAACGTGCCACAGTCACGGCTGCGGGCCGAGTCGCTTGCATTCGCGCGCGCGCGCGCATGTGTGTGTGTGTGTGTAAAATACAATATTCAGAGGCGATCTATTTTTATGATTTATTAGGAAATTACGATAGCGTTCATCGTATACCGCTGTTTATAATAATAGTCACGATAACAGAACACCATACATTGAACCTACTTCTTGAAACACAAATATTATTTAGTTCAATTTACGCGTTGCGTTTGTCGTTC
This sequence comes from Sipha flava, assembly GCF_003268045.1. Classification (NCBI taxonomy): domain Eukaryota; kingdom Metazoa; phylum Arthropoda; class Insecta; order Hemiptera; family Aphididae; genus Sipha; species Sipha flava. The sequence goes on from NW_020272878.1 coordinate 1,494,235, forward strand.
GTCGTTCGTCAAGAAATTATTATAAATATTCGTATTCGTAGTCCGTCGCGTCTGTAGTGTTAAAACTTATTAATTTATAAATATTATTCGTGTATAATCGAGTATGTTTTCCAAAAAACGTAAAGTTGACAATGAAAACAGAAAGTTTCTGGCTGAGTGGACCGAACAATATTGTTTTACACTTCCAGTAAGAGCTGGAGCCGTTCCAGTTTGTCTTATATGTAACAGTACAGTTGCTGTCGTTAAATGTGCTAATTTAAAGCGTCATTATGATACAATGCATAAAGATTTTGAAAAAAAATTTCCTCTTAACAGTGCAGCGCGTAAAAATAAGCTCCAAGCGTATCTCTTGTCTTATAAAAATAGTACGACTATGTTAGTACAAAGTATGACTGGGCAAGAAAAGTCAGTAGAAGCAGCATTGCGTGTTTGCTGGACGTTAAATAAACACCAAAAACCATTTACAGACTCAGAAATTGTAAAAGAGTGTATGTTGGAAGTAGCCACTGCACTTTTTGAAGAAAAAAAGGACATAATTAATGCTATTCAAAGTATTCCTCTATCAGCAAGAAGCAATACAAGAAGAACAGAACTATTGGCCGATGACAACAAAAATAATTTAATTCACATTTTACAGATGGCTCCTTGCTACGCTATTGCAATTGATGAGTCACGTGATATTGTTGATTCTGAGCAAATTTCAATTTTTGTGCGCTTTTTAGACGTTGAAAGTAGAGTATTTAGAGACGAGTTGCTAGCATTATTGCCATTGAAATGCAAGACTCGTGGAGAAGATTTGTTTAAAACTTTTGACGACTTCATGACTAAATCAAATATTAGTTATGATAAAATTGTGTCTATTTCAACTGATGGCGCACCGGCAATGATTGGTAAAGAAAAGGGATTTGTTAAGAGAATCAAGGATAAGAATGCTGAAATACTTTCATATCAATGTATAATTCATCAAACATCCCTGTGTGGCAAACTTAGTACAACACTGAAGGAAGTAATGGACATAATGATCAAGTTGATTAATTTTTTGAGGTCCCGATCTGCTCTTCAGCACAGGCAGTTTAAAGATTTTTTATTTGAATGTGATTCAGTGTATTCGGATTTACTTCAATATAACAATGTCCGTTGGTTAAGTAAAGGCAAAGTGATCGAACGTTTTTGGAGTATAAAAGAAGAAGTTATCACGTTCTTGGTAAACTTGGATTCAGTAGAATCAAAGCAGTATCATAAATTCTTAACAAATGAGAGCAATATGCTATCTGTGGCGTTTTTAAAAGACATTCTTGGATATTTAAATGTACTTAATACTGAGTTACAAGGGCAAAAAAAGTTAATTTGTGATCTGATATCAAGTGTATTTGCTTTCCGACGAAAACTTGAAATCTTTGAAGAAGATATAAAAAATCAAGATTTTATTCATTTTCCAACAATCCTAGAATATAAAAAGACTCCCGACATAGACTGCAGTATGTTTTTAAGTTTTTTGTCAGACCTTGGTGAAGAATTTCGTAAGAGATTCAAAGACTTTGCAGAAATTGGAAAACTGTCTCAATTTTTAAAAAATCCGTTTGAAGTTTCTCCGACTGGAGAATGGATTGACGTTGCTACAAAATTATTTAAACTTCCAAAATCTTCACTTCAAATTGAAATTATTGATTTGCAAGAAGATATCTCATTGCAAATGTATAAAACTTCGTCCACTGAAGATTTTTGGATAAAGCATGTCTTGGATAAATACATGAACTGTAAAACCCTTGCCATAAAATTAGCTACTATGTTTGGCTCCACTTATGTATGTGAAACTTCGTTTTCAAAAATGACGTTTTTAAAAAACCGATACCGTTCAAGATTAACAGATCACCACCTTGAAAACACTTTACGCATCAGTTGTTCTCCAAGAGTACCAGATTTTAAAAAACTAGCTCAAGAAAAGAAATGTCATTTTTCTCATTAATACAATTTTGTTATTTTTAGTATGAATGTATAATTACTTTATAAATAATTAAATACTTTGTCTTAAAATGTGTTTTTAATACAAAAATAAATACATTAATGATAAAATTAAGTTTAAGATTTTTTTGGCCCTCGAAATTTTTTTTTTTTAAATATTTGGACCGCCATATAAATTAATTGCCGACCCCTGGTATAGATGATGTCAACCTGTGAGTGGAGCCAAAAGGAGTTAGAGATTAAATTACTAAATAAATGATTATAGGTGGTAACCAACCCACCAGAGTAGAAACCATGATGTTCCTCAATGATCATATGATTAGTAGAAAGTCAAATGGAAGCTAAAATCAATGACTCAAATATTTTAGTGATGTGGGATAGGATGGAAATAGGACGATAATTGGAAACAATAGACTGTTATACACCTATGTTATATCATTGCTGGCTATCGTAATTATCTAAAGGAGAACGATAATATCATATAAGTCTTGCAGCAAATATTAATCGGGTCGCAAATCGTCTGAACCATAAAAAAAAAAAAAAAAAACTGTCCATAATTCAGATTAGACCTTTTTTCGTAGACATCTCTGGGTTGAAATTAGTATGCAGCCACATAATATACATCGTCTATTAAATATTTACATAACTACATGATCCGGGTTATTGATAATTATAATCAAATGTGATTTATTAAAAAAAAATTCAATTCGTTTTTAACTTTGAATATATGTGAGTTATATTATACAATTCAACTCTCCGATTTTGTGTTTTAATTGTATTTAAGTAGATGTATATTTTAATTTTACCGACTTTCTATGGCAAATTCAAACTTTGTTTTTTCAAATTTAAAATACGGTGTTCAAGTTGATGTTTGATTTTATTTAATTAAATGAAAAAAAGACCAAATATGTCAAATTGTGTAAATTATTATGAATGTTTCAAATTTGTAAAGAATGAACAATTTACAACCCTGATCAATACCATGTTTATGTACAAACAACTATATGACGATGATTGATCAAAATTACTCTTGTCTATCTTTACTAAAATTAGTAGAATAATTACAATATTCCATTACTTCAAATTAAATGTTTCGTCCAATTTTAATTTTAAATAATAATAAGAAAGAAGATATATCTTTATCTTAGATTTAGAGATTAAATTACTATTCATTGAAACTCGATTTAATATTTTTTTCTTTGGTTTTTGGAAACGTCTTTTTTTTAGATCATAAAGTCATAACTACTCGTATGTATATTAAAAAACGTTTGCAAAAAAAAAAATTAGGATCACTTATCATTATTCTCATTCATATTACATAATTTCGAACTATACGAAAAATATTGATAAACGTTTTTTTGATAACGATCGAAAAAAAAGGTATAGCCAGTGGTTGTAGCACCATTTTTAATCTAATTCTCAATTTTTTTTTTAATAACACGGTCTTGAATTTATTTTTCCATGTGATTATTAACGGTCGTAGGGTTCAAATTTTTACTAATAACACCCAACAATTATTTTACTGAAACGCGAGTATCTAACACAGGAATTCTTGCCTACTCTATTTTTATGTATTTCAATTATTTACACAATCGTCTTAAAAGATGCACATACCCAACTAAGTAATAGCACATCGCAAATAACTGACTTTTGTCTTATTCTCATCTAAACTGTGCATACACCGTTGTTATAAAATATAGTTAACGTTTTTGATTATTTGTCTTGTTTTTGGATAATAAATTAATGTCACGAGATGAAATTTATATAAGGTCATTATCACGTATAATGTAGAATATTTTACTGTAAAAATAATATTTATACATTATATTGTTACATGTCCTTTAGGTATTTGTGAAAAAGTCGTAGTCGATAACAATTATTTATCACTTTGTTTGATCTTACTTCATTAATTTATCGTTATTCTTGTTCACTAGATAAACAACAATAATAATAATTGAATAGCTCTCATACTGTTTTTTCCGTAATATTCGTGGACGAATAGAGTAAACAATTTAATTTGACCTGTGCTCGGCGTTGTAATAAACTGCCCCGAGAGACAATAGGTGACAATCGCCGTTAAAAAATACCTTACACTGAATCGTAATTCAAACGAGAAAACTTTGTTTAAAGTTAAGTTGAATTAAGTTTTTATTTTTATCGGATGTGAGATAGAGAAAGACAGAGACGAATTGTTTGATCGGCACACTTACGCAATAATTTTTAAATAATTTAAAATACGAGTTAAATTACGAGTAGAAACCGTAGTTTTGTATGTGTCAGAAATGACTTCGGAATAATATGGTACGTTGATAAAATAAAAAAAAGTAAATAAAAAATATTTAAATTAACTTTTATAAATGTATAAAATATAATTTTATACATTCGTATTAATATATTTTTCTTTTCCAAAAAGTGTTCAAAATATTTCATAACGTTGTTATGAAAAATGAAAGTAACATGGAAATTCGTAAATTTAAAATCTTTGTGACGCAAAAAAAAAAAATAGTTAATTTACATTCTCACAGAGTTTTTATCAAATAAAAATGCTGTTAAATTGTAAAGCTGTAAAATTTTATTAAACCATATCACACTGAATTTAAAAAAAAACAAATTTACTATAACATTCATATTTCAAAGTTAAAAATGATGTCCGATAACATTAATTATAATTTTATACTTGATAGCTTATAGAAATAAAATAAATAATTAATATTTTAAACAAAATGTAAATAAAAATGCACTAATTTTCGCTATAGATATCTTAAGTTAAAATTATAATGATTTGCATCCCAGTGATATTATTAAGCCCATTTTAATTTTTATTTTGATAAATCATAACCATCACGTCTTATTTTTATCTACTAATTGCTTCCAGGGAGAGATTTCAACTTTTCGTCATTACTAATTTCATATATGAAACATTTTATCACCAGTTTACGTTGTTTCGTGTTCGTTCCTTATTTTTTAGTAGAATTTAATTTCGGCCATACCGAAACATTCAAAAGTGACGATGACAAATGGTTTAAGAACAACAAAATATTTTGCTAACTGTGACGGTGGATAAATTCATCACCTCCCGGTATTTTTTTTCTTCGTATTATTATTGTTGAAATTGAAGATGAAGTTTCCAGTTTTCATCAAACATTTTATCTTATATTTTTTTTTATTTATATAATTTTTGAGTGGAAAATATGGTTTTTTTTTAACATTTATGCGTCGGCGTGTATTAGTGCAATTTAATAATTTATTCAATAAACAAAACAACTAAATACAAGTATTAAGCACGTTGGTATGATAATACTCATTGTAGTAAACCCAAAATAGAGTTAATGGATTAATAGATTGTTTTAACATATTAATATTGTCGTATAATTAGTGTGGTGTACGTGCAAGTATAATATGCATCGAATACATTGCGCAAAGAGATTATAGGATAAAAATAAATATAGAACATAATTTTTCAATTTCCGCTGTATAATTCATTTTAAACTAATAACAGAAAATCACGTAATATTGTCATTATGAGTGTATTATTAATAACAACACGTTGTTTATAGAACCCGCCTGAATTCGAGTAAAGCACCTATTATTAATCAGAAGATAGTAACAGTGCTAAGCTGCCTATTCACTCTTTGTGAGACAACTATTCGTTATGGACTAACTTTGTTACAGCCACATCGCATCGAGTACTCAGTTATTGCTAGTACTAATAGTTTTACATAGCAATTTACTATTTTTAATGTGTTAAGTGTTAATAAAGTACTATAACTTATGATTTGTTCAAAATACAAGTGTTCTGTTTATTAACCATCTATATTTTCAAAAACGTCTCAAGTTCGTGTTAAACGTGCCACAACACGCAAATAATTATTGTGAGTACACAGTACCACATACATCAACTACGAAAATCAAAAAACCTGAAAAATGCGAAAACAGTTTATTTATAAGGATTTTGTGAATTTTCTCACAGACAGAAAAATAATATTTATACATTTAATGGAAATTGGGATGAAACATATACTTAACACAGACATTATGATAAATTTTCCTTCAACGAAAACTATCAAAATAAAGTCGCACATTTCTATTGTTGATATATTTTTTTTAGCAGTCTAAATATGTGTGTATATTTATATATGTACGATATATATGTGCGTGTGATTTATATAAATAAGTAAAACAATCTATTAAATCGTTTTAAAAACAGTTACAGCGATATTCTCAAGTCATTCCAAACGTGTTTTTCTTCGAGTATTTTAGTCTTGAATGATATTCGAAATTCCCCGGGTTGTATAATACGCCTCACGAATCAAGACAGACGAAGGGGACAGAAATAAAACACAGCGAGGCGGTCAACTTATTCTACTTCACCACTGACAAGTAAATCCTCACCAAATGTTGTTGCATCCCGACCAGAAGATCACATGGGATTTTTAGTAACCAGTTATACCTTATTTCTCGTCCCCACGTAATCTTTGTTTAGTGGTACGCGAGTAGTAAATCGTATAATATATATGTATGTGGATATATATGTACATGTATATCAAGTGCAAGTCAAAGCGAGATAAATAAAACGGCCATCATCGATAACGATTACGACCGAAGTGTTCGCACTCGTCTCATTTGAGAACGGCACAATAGGGCATACAATGGGTTGTACTTACCGTTTTAGATTATTGGACGAAAAAATATAAAACATTCGAAAACTATCCACGAGCCCGTAAGAATAATAAATGATAATACTATTTACAGTATACGTGTATATCCGGCAAGGGATTTAATGTGTTGATATTTATCGATTTCGTGTAGAACATCTTCAAGCGCTTTCGCGTTACGTTGCACCTACTCGTCATTGTAGGTGATCATAATATGCATTTATTTATTTGCATAGCTAATAACAGAAATATATTTCATAAAATAAATTGTTGGAAACCGGCACTGAGTTTCATTCGTGTTTTATTTAAACCGACGGTCATGTCGTTTCTCTCGGATTTCCGTAAACATTCGTTGACAAAACGGGATACTGTGCAACTATCTATTACATCCTCCATTAGTTTTATAGTATGATGACTTTGTGTATAAGATAATTTACAATGAATGTAGCCCCGGTTATGCTTAACGTAAAATGAGTTTGAAGACACCCTATTAAAAACATGTGTAGCTATTGCTCGTGGGTTGTTTTTTTTTCCATACCGATATCTATTTTTATCTAGTAAAATGTATACTCGTAAGAGGTATGCGTTGATAACGATGCACGAGTGTGAAGTTAGCCCCCCCCCCCCCTATAAAAAATACTATCCAAAATAATTGTAATCTTATTTTCTTAATTTGTAACTATTTATAACCAAGTTTTTATAATTTGTAACCTCATATTTTTCAAGCTACGGCTACTTTCTCAATAAGAGGCCATCTTCACACAACCCCCCCCCCAATTCAACGAAATCGTCCAAAACAAGTTGTGACTTATAAAACTCAATTGATGACTATTTGTAAACAACTTTTTAGAATTTGTAACCTCGGCCTTTCCGAGTAATCGTAAATTTCTCAATGAGGGACAGATTAATACACGTACAGAAGCTGTTACACGTGTTTTCTGTTATGGTTTGTCTAAGATTCAATACTATGAAATGAGTTTGAAGATTCTTTAAGATGAAGACGATGGTATAATAGTTCCAAATTCTAGAATAGATATTTATGTGCGTTTGGATATTGCTAATTTATTTAAAATGATTGGTAGATAAAAATGTTTTAAGATAAGAAGTCACGGAAAAATTAAAGAATTTTACGTTAGAGCCATAATTCTCCTTATAATAATCAAAAATACTTACTTAATTTAAAACAATTTTAACTGAAATTTTAGACATTGCATCTTCAAAATTTGATGGTAATATAGAAGGTACAAAATATTACTCTTTGTCAAAAAAATGCAGGGAAAATATTTTAAAATAAATCGAAAATGTTGATTTCAAAGGAAATATAATTTTAGATGACGAAGAAATTCCAGAAGAAAATGAAGAAAAATAATATTACAAGTTTATAATGTTTAAAATTTTAGTAATATTTAAAATAATATGGATACATTTATTAAAAATATTAAAGAACGTGTAGCAGTTTTCTCCGATACATGTTTGAATAGATTCTATTTACCTGATTTATGTGCTTCTTTTCTTCGTATTATAAATAATTTTCTTCTCTAGACAAACATAACGGCTAGACACTACAAATCAAAATATGAAAAAGCCCCTTCAGCACCAGTCAAAGGATATTTTTCTCATGCCAAAAATTAATTGAAACAATCACTTAGGACCATAGCCTGTTTTGTTGGTTCGCATTTATTATCAATAGAAAGAGAATTGAAAATGGCTAGATCATTATAAGTCAACAAAAATCAAGAATATAAATCAAAAAAATATATTAAATCAAGCAACAGTTCTGATATGATATATAGCAATTAAAAAAATAGGGAAATTGATATAAACAGCAATGTAAATAATAATGTTGAATCGGAATTTTATAGTGATGATGATATTTCTATCAATTCAGATTAATCTGATATCAATATAACGATAACAGATGAACTAATGGCACAAGAGAATTGGAGGAATAAAGCAAACCAACCTATCAAAATCAAAAAAGAGAAAAAAATTCCAAACGATTTTCAAAATATACAAGTCCATGTTCAATTATTCGTCAAGTACTTAATACTTCAGGATTACAATCAACTTCATTATCAATGATAATAAACGGAAATCTTTTACCAGCTCTTAAGTAAATAAAGAAAAAATTTTGATATTTAACTCGTGTGTTTTTGATTCACTTTTAGTAGCTATAACAGTAAACTACATTGATAACAAAAGGTATAAGTTTTATATTGATAATAATAAAATGAATCATTTTATAAGACTATGAAAATATATCATCTTCGTAGAGTTACAAGCATAGCTTATGATCAACATGTTAATTTGCTGGTAGAATTTGAACTTTTTAAAATGTGACCAGTTGAATCTAAACCTCAATATTGGACGCAAATATCAATGTTATTGCTCTATGTAACAAGCTTTTTTCTGATATACCTAGCAGTATACAAATATTGGAATGCATCATTTGTACTATAAAAACAGTATTTTATAATGCAACAATAATATTCAATGATTTGTTAAATATTAGTGGGCGCTTAGAAGATCTTAATACATATTTAAATAAATATGTTACGGAAAAAAAAAATAAAAATGGTGACCAAACTGCGAAAATATAAGTAGAAATTGTATAAGAGTACTGCAGGTACATATTTTATCGGAAACAGATGTTTTTAAGGATAGTATGATAAATGAAAATAAAATCTTGGTCAATGATATACTATCAAATATGTTTGTTGGAAAAGAAAGGTAAACAGTTAAATACTAAAAAGAACTATTCATATATATTTTAGGAGATAATTTATTATATTCTACTAAGTTTTCACTGCAGTCAATAATTTCATACATTGGAAATGTAGATGTAAAAAACATGGGCTACTACGTATCACACTGTAAATTAATTAAAGGTTATTGGGAAATACATAATAACTTGGTAAAAAAAAGAACAATATAGAATCCAAATATGTGAAACCACATCTATTATTTTATAGAAAAATGTCAGATTAAGTATGTTAGATTTGTAAGCGTTATAAAATCGTATTAATTTTTTTCTCAAAATTTATTTTTTTATTTATTTTTGTGAGGCTCTAACAGGTGTACATTTATTTTTAAAAATAATTTTAATTAATCATTTTAATAATTCAAAGAAATATTTACATTCATTTATTTTATAGTTTATTTTATACTATTGTATTATAATGAATGTAGAGTGGCTTCTTATAATAAGTTATGAGTGCTAAAAATTTATTATATATGTTCATAAATTGAGTATGTTATAAAACATATTTTATTTAAGATTTTAGCTTAATTGAACAAAAATAAAAGTAAAATTCTAGTTAATTTTATTTAAGATTTTAGCCTAATTGAATAAAAATAAAAGTAAAATTCTAGTTAGTTAAGACATATTTATTCAATCTAGATTTTTTTTAAAATTAAATATAGATTTCTTTTTTTCAACTTACGATATGTTCTAGGTGAATTAATTTAATTGGGTGTATTATAAATAGCAATCTTAACTTTTTTATAAAGATATCTTCTTAGGGAAATCCATTGGGATTCAAAATTAATGAAGTTACAAATTCTAAAAAGTTGGTTACAAATAGTCACCAATTGAGTTTTATAAGTCACAGCTTGTTTTAGACAATTTTGTTGAATTGGAGGGGGGCTGCTCCTCATTGAGAAATTTCAATTACTCAGAAGGGTCGAGGCTACAAATTCTGAAAAGTTGGTTATAAATAGTCACAAATTGAGTTTTATAAGTTACAACTTGTTTTGGACGATTTCATTGAATTGGGGGGGCGATAGCCCCCCATAGGGAAATCGATAACTACTCAAAATTGAAGAGGTTAAAAATTTCAAAAAGTTGGTTACAAATAGTTACAAATTGGATTTTATAAGTTACAATTTGATTTGGACGATTTCGTTGAATTGGGGGGGGGGGGGGTGTGAAGTTAGCCCATCATTGAGAAAGTACCCGTAGCTTGAAAAATATGAGATTACAAATTCTAAAAACTTGGTTACAAATAGTTACAAATTAAGATAATATGGTTACAATTATTTTGGAAAGTATTTTTTATAGTTGGTGGGCTAACTTCACACACGTTTACGATGCACTGCATGAGCAGAAGTGAAATGTCTTCTTTCCACCAAAATCATGTAAATTAATCATAAGTCTTATAATACGTAATACATAATATTCTCTCATGTCAAAGGAAGATTTCTTAGATTATTAGGTAGTAATAAAATATAATGACTGGATGAACAAAACGGATTCGCGTGCATATCCAGCGCTTCCGGTTCACGTGCAGGTCTCAACGTTCGGAAGCCTTCAGTGTACCCACCCACCACTTACGCCCGGAGAGGACAAGCGGAAAGGGACAACCGGCCGCGGTGAGTCTTGCGGTCGTGTGTAATTCAATTCTGAGTCCGGTTGGCGAGTTGCACCGGTGAGGTTGGAGTGCGGTGCACCGAGTGTGGGTACTGCGGTCGGAGAACGAAGGGATCGGTGAGTCCGTCAGCGCCCCCTACGTCAACTGCGTCGATGAACGCGTGTGGTGGAGAGTTCGCTTTGTACCCGTCGACACGGTGAATGACACCGTTACCGTCCGGTCGGCTGACGTTCGCTGTTCTTGACGGGCAGTCACGTCAAAACGCGTTGGACGTGGACACGTGGACCGTCAGTGAACAACAAACGCGTCGTTCGGCCGCACGGTTTTTCCGCACAAGTATACACGTACCGTGACATCCATCGCAATTAGACGGATGGGCTCCGTCACAACAACGGTCGCGCGACAATACGGAATAACCATCGCGCGTTCAACCGTTATCGCTGCAGAAGCAGACACGTCGACGGTTCTCGCGGTGTGACGCGACCGCAGCAAATTCCGGTTCGGAGTGCGTCGGAAAACACGTCGGACGCACGTAAGGAAACGCCGCGTGCGACAGAGTGCGTTTCCGCTGCGTTCGTTACGTGTTCCGTCGTTGGAATGTTATGCGGACGGGTGGGATATCGAGATTTCGATCGCACGGAAAACGTGTCCTCCCGCATTGGTCTACTGAAAAGTACGTGATACGAAAATACGACTCGATGCTAACTACAAATCATATAATATGTAGTAATAGTAGTCGGCACAAAACGGGGTGTATATTTTATCAGCATAACAAATTGTTGTTAGTCTCTTTTTTTTATTTTATTTTTTCGCTTTTATTCCTTATGCACACATACGCGCCGCGCCCGCTTGCAGATATCTCCTGCTACTGGTGGAAAAACAAACAAACGATGTTTGGAGAGCTAAAGACACGGACGGAATATAAAAAAAAAAAAAATAAATAAAATAAAATAAAAAGGACACTCGTTGACGGTGCCGGGTAACGCAAAAATAAACAAATTTATTTATATTATATTATGAATGTGAGCCGCGCACATGGAAATCAACGAAAACGTACCCGCATAGCATTCGCCAACATAAACATTATTTTCTTGGAGACCCGCTAAATTTCACGTTTATTGTCCAAAGGTTAAGTCCGGTCACACCGGTCGGCGATCCCAGTCGCATGTGTATACATATGAGGACCTCGGTATACGTATCGGATATCCGTATCCGTCCGGCATACAAATGCACTCGGATGCTCCAGCATCGTAGTTTATGTACGTGTGTGTTTTAGTGAACTTCACGCGCTGTTTCAGACGATCGTAAAAGGGACATTGCCGCGTTATATTATTATCATTATTATTATACGTGCGCGCCGGCCGCTACGGAGGGTACATTAATCGTACATACATCACGTAGCGTGGGTTGAGCGTTCGGAATCAAATACGTATTATATATCTACACCTTTTTGGTGCAGGTTTTCTTTTGAACAATAAAAATTTTAAATCATTTTCAGCACTTTTGTCTCTTAGAGAGTAACCTATAAATCATGACGTGTGTGTAGAGGTTAAACGTGAGAAAATACGAAATTAAAACTTTCGATACGAAGTTGTAAGATAAGATAAAAATAAAACGAATTAGAAATCTCCTTGTTTTCGAAACCGGAATTGACAATTTTTCGATTTGATACTTCAATTGAACGTACCTCGCACATTCAACGCTCAATAATCGCTAATGCATCACTGCGACGGGTAGTGCTCTGCATGGTCCGATCTTAATCAGCTCGGTCTAGTATGGTCCTAACATACAAAAACTATTGAATCGTCGATTTGGTCCGATTCAATAATTTTTAGGAGTAGTTCAGTCCAGTTCTCAAATTAAATGTATTATTTTTAGTCCGGTCCGATTTCAAAAAAAAAAAAAAAATGAAAATCAATCCGGGCCGGTCTCAGTCTGGTCTTAATCACGGTATTTAAAATCTAAATCAGGGCTTGAAATCGAAATAAAAAATTTCAATTTTAATTTAAATTTTAATTATTGATATTAGTTTCTTTTTAATTTCGATTTTGGTTTCAAATATTGGTATTTATTTTTTGCAATTTCGTTTTTGATTTCGAATATCGATATTGATTTTTTTCAATTTTGGTTTCAGAAATCGGTATTTATTTTTTTTCGATTTCGGTTTTAAAACAGAATGTTATCAATAACTTATAATAATTTATCAAATTTTAGTACATCATCAACATAATAGTGTTGTAGGCTGTAGTAACTGCTAAAGTACAAAATAAAACTATTTTAGGTTATTTAATTGTATATTATTGGTTAAAAGTATAACTCACTATATTTAAAAGTATAACTCCAATGAAATATTATACATTTATATCGTATCCATAGTAATACACTAGAAAATGTCTATATATAGTATATTATACGGAATATATATTGTGTATAAAAACAAAAATCGTACGTCCAACGCTGATTCCTTATCGTAAATATTCTAAAAAAACAAAATAGGTACTTGTTATCTATTATTATGTATAATCAATATTATTACCAAATATGACAATATCTACGAATTGATAGTATAAATATATCTGTTGATTGTTAAATTTTAAATTAATTTGATTTAAAATCGTTTTAATTGTTAAAACGATTTTTATTTTGATACAAAATATCGATTTTCATTTTTTTTTAATTTCAATATAATTTTCGAAAATCATTACCAACCATTAATAATTTTGATATTGATTTTGATTTTCTAAAAGATTTTTAACGATTTTTATCGATATTTGAAATCGATTTCAAGCCCTGATCTAAATACAGATATTATTTTGTAAACAAATGAAACGAAAAAAACATACAACTTTTGGTATAAATTGATTTATAAAATCGGGTAGTCCAGTCCAGTGTAATACTAAACGCATCATATGGTACGGTTTGAGTTAATACAGACTGAACCTTACGGACCAGTCCATATATGGTCAAAAATATTTTGAGATCGGACTGACAGCCTGGTATACGGTCTACTTTATTAAATGTTATTTAATTACTGGTCCGGTCCGGTCTAAAAATAATATGAAGTCGTCGGTTCGATCCAATTTTGGTTTTTGTCTTTTTGTCTTTTTAACGTTTAAGTGTGATCCGGTCCAACTTTGGTTCCCTGGTAAAATTTTAAGTCCAGCTTGGTCCTTTAGATAACAAACTGTGCAGAACACTAGGTACGGGTGTATCGGACTATGACGAGCGTTCCAAAATGTATTCATATTGATTTTCTTATAGATTTTAAATCACATTCCGAGTTCTAACAAAAATTCCAAATTATAAACTCTTTGTTCTACTCAAATTCGTTAATATTTTGCTTACACATGACCAACAAATACTCGTTACGTAGAATAAGTATTGTAGTACTCGTATTGAAACCATTATTGAATAATATAGTATAATCCACATCATATAAATATAATGTAATAAGAATTAGGTTATTATAACATTTAGGCTATAAGAAAATAAATTCAAACATAAGAAATGTAAAACATTAAATTTAAATAAAAATAATTGATTGATGATTACTAAATCAAGAGGATACTATCTAGCGTATAAAAAATATATAAAAGAGCAACAACAAATTACATTAATTACATTAATTTGTACCATAAAAAAATATGAGAATAAAGTGATCTTCTGTGGTGCTCTTGTGACTTGACATCATAGGAAGCGTTGATTTTTCAAGTATTATATTTTTATTTTGAGTTAAGTGTTTGTGTTTATACGTACAATTTATCGGCGTATACGACAATAGTTTCGAATTAATGCAATTGATATGATGTAAATATTGTGTTTTGTGATCATAACATATATTGATAATACATTTTTTAACGTCATAAATAAAACTGCCAGTACGATAATTACGATGTATCTACCAACCAAATCCTTTATTTAATAATTTCTCTGGAGTAACAACAAAACCTTCCACATTATCTTGGAATTTAATTACTCCTTGTGCATAACACTAATGGACACATTTAAAATAAAATGTTCACGTAATTTTTAGAGATGCGCTGTAAAAGTTTTATGCTCTCTTTAAACTGAACATTTCATTGTTGCGCAATTAAAATTACACGTATTTGTGATTAACATTATATTATCTACCTTAAAAAAAATTAATGTTTTATACAATTGTATCTTATTTTTTCTGCTTTATTATTCATTATATTTATAATATAGTATTACATAGTAAAGCCCATTATAATTTAGCAATATCCTTTCATAAACATAACCAAGAGTTGGAAATGATTATTTTTTTTATTTTCTTGAAGGGAAATAAAAAAAATTAAAAACTTAATTTTCAACTAGAATAGCCTTTTCATAAAAAAAAATAGTGTATTTAAATTTAATACAACAACGAGTAGCTTACTATAATATACATAGTAAAATAAATAAACCTACGTTAATTTTTAAGATGTTTATACTTATATATAAGTCAGATGAAAAGTTAAAAATATAAATATGTGGTAAATATACTGATTCAATATAATTACCAAAATATTTCATATAGAAACTTTATATTTTTTTTATAAATTTACAATATTTACAATTTGCATGTATTGCTCGTATTTGCAGTATTACATATCTTCCAGTATTTTATATTATTTTATATCATATCGTTAATTTCTTTTATAATTAAATTTGTATAGAAGTACTGCGATAAATGAAGTCATATTGGCTTAAATTGCATTCAAATTAATATTAAATATTTACGTTCTACTGGTTAAAAATAACCTATGGTATTGTGTATAGTAGAAAATATTATTTTTTCAAAAATTCCATGACAAGAGAAATAACGGAAACATATATATTATATCTAATCCTCGTATATAAGGGGTGTGTATGTGTGTATGTGTGTGACTTAAATAACACTTTTATATCTATTTTTAGACATAGTGCATTTTTAACACATTGAAAGAAATATGGAATTTAAAAGTTAAAAATATATCGGAAATTTCAATAGAAATTTTATAAAGCCAGATAAACGATTTTGCAGGTTGAACAATGTTATGTTAAATCTGTTATTGTAAATAAAATGTACTTAATAACTGTCTAGACAGGGTTACGGAATTAACAATGGTAGTGATTAAAGGAGCTTATCCGATTTGACGGAAATGAGTGCTTCGCTCTTAATGAGTCTAATACTTCCTTCCGTTTTACGTGCGACAAATAATTGCAAGATCCAACACACTGTCATTGACTTTATTACATATGAACTCGCTTTATCGGTAGGCTTACATACGGCTTCAAGTAGTAGGTACTATGCATCTGAAGTGCATGACGAAAATGAATCACTAAAAATTTATTTAAATGCACGCCATGAATTATACATTTTAGCGTTTGGTTTTAAGATATATAGTATACGGAATAGTTTATATTTATTATGTTTTAAATCTTTTATTCTTAAAATGATTCCGTTAAGTAAGTACACTTTTTTCCAACGACATTTCACAGAGTTTACGTTTCGCATGTAATGAATGTAATGAATGAACTCTTCGGTCATCAAAAATATTATCCATGATAGATTGAACTTATGAATGTATTTCAATAGGTTTTGTCTGTTCTATAACCACATCTAACATAAATTACATTAAAGATAAATAGCGTTTAAATTGGTTGTTAAACTATTCATCAATTTGAAGTGTAGAACTAATTTTTAATGTGGTTGTGTAATTAAGTATTTTCGGGTTTTATCGATTTAATTTTTATTGGCTTCGCGTCGCCAAAAAATAATTACTGATCAAACATAACTGAAAATCATTTAACTTCTAATAAAATTATACGCAGCCAAAACTTTGATAATGACGTAATGCGATGTCACTCTAAATGGTCTCATTTTTCTTTTAAAATTCGAAAACAAATTGGATTTTCAACAACGCTGTGTTTGGATAACATTAATATTTTAACGACCCAATATAAAAAATAATGCTATATTAATAATTGAATTAAAAACCGTCGACATGGTAATAAATTATCTACTTTGATAAATTTAGCGAAAAAAATGCAGATTGAATAATACACTTCAATTACAATTTTCAACACATTAACGCATTTGTATACATGAAAATATAAAATAAATATTTTCATAAACGTTACAAAACTTTTAATTTTTTTTCTCCCACTTTTCGAATTAGTTTCACGAAGGGAATATCACACACTTAATATGTAAAAAATATTTACCCACATGTTTAGTTTAAACTACATCGCTATTTTATATTAATACAATATTTACAATATATCTCACTTAGAGTCGCATCAATTCATCAACTGATACGTATAATTTTTTTGTCGATGAAAATAATCAAATTCTACATTTATTTTAAAAACAAAAAATTAATAATTGGATACAAGTGAAATTTTAAAGTTTTTCTACAACTCACATTAACTATTATAACTTTTCATTTTGATTAATTAATTAATTAATTAATTTTTTTGATTTATAGAAAATGGTATTATCATACAAGTGTCTATCACTAAATGTATTTCTTCAAAAATTCTCAAATTATTGAAAGGTTTTATATGAGTTAAAAAAAAAAAAAAAACTATTATGTTCAAATGAAATGCTGAAGTTGAATTTTAAATATTTTAAATTAATACTTAAAAACCATAATGGCTTTGAAGTTATATGAATTGGACAGAAGATAATGGTTTGATGGATGGACAAGAATGAAGAGAGAAACGTCCGATCTAACCTAAGTACAATTAAGAACTAGCCAGTAGTATATCGGCAACGATATAGCGGTGCATTCGCATATATTTTTAACCGTCGTGGGAACATCTGTGTCAGGTAAAAGCGACGGAGCTCATAAGTCCGTGAACCGAAAATATATGTTCTGCTCACCTGCAAGCTTTCTTCCCGTGGGAAATTGAATGTAGCTGGAAATATATGAACAATTTTCGGTGTATTATAGCTGATGGGTTGTATGATACAAGAGCAAATGCATTTTGACAACGCGAGAGAATCGAAAGAAGTGGCAAACAGCGACGAATGTATGTAGTACTGTGCGTATGTGTAAGTGTGTGTATGTGTGGGGGGGGGGATAAAATGACTTACCGTAGATAGTGTGAATATTACATAACATAATAATATGCACCTTAGCTGTATTTGGTTCAATGAAAAAGTAGGACTGCGAGGAGCATGCGATAGCATTTATTAGAAAATGGAGTGTTGGATTTTATCAATATTTACAATCAAATTAATACGTTTATTAAACATTTTAGTAATGAAGATAATATTGCAGAGAATTCAAATATAAATATTAATCCAGGAAAAAAAAACATCATAATATAATACGAAAGAACATTAACAATTATTACTTTCTCCCATTTAGAAAATGTTATTAGTTATAATTATAAAATTGATAATCGTACTATATCTCGTGCTTATTCTAGAAGAGATATAATCCTCCGTGACTTGTACCGCCTAAAATAAATATAAATTTAAAATACCTACCACGTTATTATTATTATAATTAAATGTATACAAACCTTTACATTTTTGATCCATTTCACAAAAAGTTTGAGTTACAAAAATTTTAATTTTGTACAAATATGAGACAATATCACTTGGATTGTTTCCACTTTAAGTGAAAATACGGTTGAATTATAAAATATACTTATCACCCGTACCTGAGTCGTGGTGCTTAGCAGCAATAAATATGTGATAACGATTATTAATAGGCCGAATCGTAGATATGGAGCTATGAGTTCAGTGACTCGTCTGTCGTGCGAGCTTTGTGAATATTTTTATAAAAGTCTCTTAAATTAAGAGGGGCAGGTGGATGTAAACAAATTCTGGTTCATTTTAAATGTGAGAATATTATTTTCAAATTGACATATGTCTGATAGTGTTAAAATTAATTAAATTTAATTCACAGCCTTTTTAAAATGTATTATGCATACATTTTTCATAAATAATAATTATTTAATTCTAAAAAAAAAAAAAAAAACTACAAACATAATTTTTACACAAAAATATGTTGAAATAAAGTAAATATATGACTAAATTAATATATAGTAACATTAAGTTGATTGCAGTGGGAGAAAATCTTAAAAATAAACATCAAATTGTTTATTATGGAATTGAATATTATGCAAATTTATACAATATAAGGCTATCAATGTCAAGTAATTCGTGGATATGTAACTCAAAATTACTATCAAGACTAAACATACATCATAAACGTTATAGGGAAAAATTATTTATGATAATCTACGAACTAGGAAACATTTCAAAAATTCACTTTTGGCAAGCTACAAATTCATTTCGTTCCACTATGTGGCAGTGATGTTCAACATTTTTCCCTCACCAAGCCACTTTGGTAAACAATAATCTTAAAACGGGCCACCAAAAATCAAAGTACGAATAATATCAATACTAATATAACAATGTTCTTTTGTTACACTTAGTAGATATACAATATACATAAAGGTACATATTGATATGGTATTCAATTAATAATACATAAGAAGGGCATAATTTATGTAATTAAAATATTTAATAGCTAAAAATATTAATAGTTATTATTTTAGTTAAATATAAAATAGGTATTATCATTTATTTAAAAATTAAATTATATTTCATATTTAATATTAATTTCTGGACGTATTGAATTCTTAAGTACGGATTAAAAATCGTCTATACGTTTTTCCATTATAATATTATACATTTCCATCATTATTTCTGAATAATAAATTTATGTTTTTTTTTCCAACTGTTTGAAGTGTGCTACTCAAAAACATCGATACATTTAGTATGTACACCATTCATTATTATGATTTTAACAAGAAAAAATGAAATTCTGTATATTATTATACCATAAATTATAGATATTATGTTCCGTATAAAATTTTAATGATTCACAAATACTTAAATAGATACAATGTGATAGGTTGCTTTAAGTTGTAAAAATAGTAACTCGAGATATTTCATATGGATCGTCCATTGGTAAGCATTTGATAAACACACGGTTTTTTTGCTAATAATTCTGGGTATTCTAATATCTAAACTTCAACGACTAAAATCAGTAGCAGAACGAGTGTCTTTAAATTCAAAAACTAAAATGAATCATTAGGATTCAACACACAATACTGAGCACAGATTATAGGTCGGATATAGATACTTTTAAGATTTTAAAAATTGTAAAATGTTTTTATAACAAGACCAAAACATTTATGTGGCTGTTGAGATATTTATTTGAAACGTCTAATATTATAACTGTTATTCCGTTGAGCATATCTTATTAAACCACTTCTGGATTTAAGATTAATACAATAATTATTTATTTATTATTGAGGTCTACATTAATCTAAAATTATTTATTTAAAAAATTAAATTGTAAAAAAAAAGAATATGAAAAAATACAAATGTTTAAAGAAAACCTATTTAAAAAGTTATTATAAACAACCAAGTTGTATAAATCCAATTAATTTCTTATGAACATGGTCCATATTTTTTTATAACAATTTTAGTGAACCTTTCCTAAAATTAGATGTTTATTTTATGTGATAATTATAATAAACTACTGATCAATTGTAAATTATGAATTTATTAATGAATGGTTCATGGTCAAGGTTTCAAAATTTAAATGACAAATACATTGATTTTTTTCTAGATTTATTCTAATTTATTTTTTTATTATATTGTTTGATGAAAAGTAAAAAGTTTAAAAGTAATTGTAAGGCTCTAAAGCTCTAATTATTGTGGTTTTAAAATGTTTATAAATTTAAAACAATAACGTATTCAAACTGTAAACGAATAATGATGATATATTTTTAACATAATTGGTTTATATAAAAAAAAAAAAAAAAAATCACCTGTTTAACTATTCGGGGGAGGGTGAAAATAATAATTAAATTGTTGAACGCAACATAGAAAACAATTATATCGTTATCAAATTTACAGAAAATCCGACTTTCCTGTAGATCACAAAGGTGAAGTATACAGTATACATATTTTATAACTACTTCTAATGTCATCTATTATATCATATAATCATTTTTTATGACAACGATAGGTATCGTTAATCTCCCACCGAATCGAGCGTATAATTCTGGCGACTTTTCTGCGTTTCTGCCCTTAATAATAATAATTTCTGCTCCAACGTATGAAAATGTATTAACATGCACATACAATGTATGTCATACATACACCATGCTCATTGGAAAGGTTGTCAACGTATAGCTTTCCGGTATCAATCGTACATAGCCGTCGAGATCGTGTCTGCGCCTTTACAATATCTCGGCATCAGCATCTTATCAGACTTTTTTCCGGTTATTTCCTTTCGTTAGGTCAGTAAAAAATAATAAATCTAAAGGTCGAAAAGTACCACAGAGTGATGTGTCCACTATTTTAGGTATTATACACAACCGTCTAGTGTTAATATTATTAATATATTTTCCGTTTTCATATCTTATTATTATTATTTTTTTCTCTTTATATTAAATTGTTTTAATAAAAATTATTTACCACCGTATTTCTTAAAAATAATCCATTGATTTAATTACAATACAATTATCAAGATTTACATTTCTTATAATTTTCGTTTTATATACAAAAAATTAAGGTTTATAATATACCAATGAATATTATTATTCATTGGTATATTGGCATTGTATAAGATATAAGATATAATAAATATATAAGATTATAGTATATTATCTTTTTCATAGCACATACGGCGATATATAAACGATGGACATTTTTATTCTTCATTTTTGCGTCATAAGTGCAATGCATCTCCGTACGTATCATACTAAATATTCAAAAGCAAAGTTTGCCCAAAGAATAATATCAACAGGTTCATTTAATAAAATTCAATATGGAATCAGTTTATTACTTGGTAATTCAGTGTTTGGTTGTGAGCTGAAAGGATTATTTTTTTCAAGAAAACATTTACCGATAATATTAGGACTTTTTACCACAAAATATAATCATATAAAAATATAGTATCTTATAATATTCCATTGGAGACAGCGAAGTCAAAAAAAATATTTACAACGCAACACCTACCTAAAATGTTCAATTTTTCTTACTACGCTCTAAAAATTAAGTGTATGAAGTTGGCCCCCCCTAAATCAAGCTAGCAACTCCAAACCTTCACAGACATTTTGTTATTAATTTGCTATGTAGTTTTCAGAATTTGCATACTCGCGGTTTTTCCGGAAATTCATATTTTCTGTTCGGGGGGCCAACTTCACCACAGCCCCCCCAATTTCAAGCTAGCGACTATAAACGTTTCTAGACATTTTGCAATAAATTTGCTAGAATTTGTTATGTAGTTTTCAGAATTTGCATACTCTTGGTATTTTGGAAATTCATATTTTTTGTTCGGGGGGCCAACTTCACGCACATCTAAAATTTATATACAATTTTGGACTGCTGTGAGTACTGCGCCGTTTATGTTGAGTGTTTTTGCAAATCGATTTATCTTTAAATTTCAACCGCACAAAGTATAAACGGAATCTTAGGAACCAATGTTGGAAATAGATAATGCAAAATTTATCTAGATAAAGATGAAAGATAATATGTCTAAATTCATCTAGATAAAGATAAATATAATTTCATTTTTATCTAGATAAAAAAAAAAATATTTTCAAAAAATGTTATTTTTTGCTCAATATTTTAAGTTCTAATAATATCTATGAAAACTCAATTATAACCATTATTATCAATAGGTACCTAGGTGTTTAATGTTTATTGTAGTAATGTAGGTAGTGTACCATTAAGCAGTATTAATATATAATGTATAATATTTAATGATAGTCACAAAAAAAAAAAAAAAATGAAATTTGCTCTGTACGTATCAAGATGAATACAGAATACATAAAAAAATATTTTAAGTTAATAATATTGTTGTCCATATAATATTAATTTGATGGTTTTCATCATTCTATAAGTAGTTACGACTTTACGGGTTCCAAGAGGGAAGTAATGACATTCAGCGTATGAGTGACATGTTTATATTAAAATCATATACCTATTATATTTGGAACTTCCGTGGAAAAATAAGAAATTAAGTTTAAAAATACCAAAAATATTTACCCGACATGAAAATCCAAACATAATGTCATACCATGAAATAATGATTACTTATTAATAATACACGAACTATGATTATGAATACAAATCTATATGTATAAAAGAAAGTTAGGTTATTTACAGAAGTTATAATTCAAGAACGGCTGGACCGATTTGTTGACCGATCTGATTTGTTGGATTCGTCTCCGTTAAAGAATAAAAATTACTCTAATCTTGGCAAAACTACAGACAATTATCTAGATAAAATTATCTAGATAAGTAAAAATTTTATCTTAGATAAGTAATTAGATAACTTAGCGTTATTTATCTAGATAAGATAAAAGATGACAACAAATCTATCTAGATAACTTATCGCACGACAATCTGACCTCACCAAACATTTTAGTCCATAAGTATTCGTACACGTTATATGCAAATGTCCAAACTTCTACAATAATTCCACGGATGGACATTCCCGTGTGGGCATATGTATACCATCACCGTTGCGTGTGTGCCCCCATGATGGGCGTTCGGCGTGCCGTTGGTAATAGGATTTTAACAGCGGTGACGCACAATCATGCAGGATAATTGGATTTCTACGGCAGTTATTTCGCGTGCGCGCGATGACAATGAACACTATCAGGCGACGGTAACGGTTTCAACAAGATCGACGGAAACGTACATGTCTAATGTGTGTCAGGTCCGGATTATCCGTGACGGAATCGATAAGGGCGCGTCCCAACGGGACGTTGCTTTTTTAAATTCCAGCACTTCCTATTCCGTTTGATCCCGAGCATCGAACTACCATAAAAATTAGCTAATAACGTTGCTAAATATGTAACACAATAATATCGTTTGCATATTTTCCAACCCCGGAAATGAGTTTAGCAAAACTTAACAACACGACAATGCGCTGGGTTTCCGAGTAATTTCGTGAACGATTTTTGTGGCACACAAAAAACTTCCAAGACAAACGAGATTTATCGTATTCAGAGCACGTATTTTTTCGGGTGTCCTTCTAATTGAATCGTATAACGTTCGGTTATCGCAGACGGATAGACGAGAACGAATTGAATTATTTCGTCAAAACACAAGCGCACATCTTATAAATCCGTCCACTGGCTTTTTCATAAAAAAAAAAATGTATTTCACCCGTGAACTATTGCAGTCAAACAATTATCACAATCGCTCGAAAAATCGAGTTATAACTATTATTACGTTTCACTTAGAGATTGATTTTAGTCGGTCTTATTGGTAATACCGTTCGAAGTGATCGTGTCTCATACGACTGTTGTTCCATTCGCATTGGATTTTTTTTTTCCCGCAAATAGCTTTATATAATATCTTAATTGCGATTCAAAATAAGTAAAATATAATTTTCGTTCATGACTTTGGTTGAAAAATTAATTTTTTGACTGAAAAATTATCAACTCAGCTTGTCATCAACGTGCCATATCCACGACGGATTTCTTTTTAGCATAATTTTTCTTAAAAAAAAACACAATAAAGCATATGTATTTTTATGGAATGAAAAGTGCCATATTATTTTATATGATGTCTAAGTACATGAATTCATAAAACGTTTCCAAAAATCGTTTTTTTATACATTGAAAATATGTACCAATAGATTAAAATAAAACCATCGATTTTTGAAAGAATAACGAAAAAACTAATTTTCTGAGGCTTTGTATTTGTATGTATAAATAATTTTCTTGTTTCTCAAAAGAGCCACATAAAAAAAAAAAAACATGCATAAAGGTATTTCCCTCTAAATAATGTTATAAATAATTTAAATAGATCGAAGTGCAAATATTGAAACATGCTCGTTTATTGGTATAACATTATATAGAACATACGATTTACTAGCAGGACCGTATTTGGAAGGTATAGTAAAAAACTTTGTATCGTTATTATTATTATATAGTGTTTGCAAGCTTAATGTGGTAGCGATGAGAAATACCTTTGTAGATTTTTTTTTTTTTTTTAAAAATCAGACTTATTATCAAACGCCACTGATGAGGAACGGGACTAGTAGGTTACGGGCCCGTACGTGTTCGTCTAAGAACGCGAGTCGGTTTTTGTTTGTGTATTTGTGTGTATTTTCGCATACACCTTGTATACCAATGTCTATAAATACATATACATACGCATCTCGAGTTTTGTTCGTTATCTACGTAATCGGATTTGCCGTTTTAATACCACCCTAAAAGCTTTACTAAATACAAAATCCTACCACCAGGTTGGACCGTGACTACGTCTGACTGCCTATGCACGCGTGTACAAATGGTTTTACCTATATCGTTATATGTGTACACGAATGCGTGTGTGTGGTTTACGGTTTTCGGTCATATCTTCGAGTACCCATTTAGCGAGCGGAAAAACCACCCGAAATATTTTCCAGTTGGTTTTTAATTCATTTTATTTTTTAATGTCCTTAGGACTTCATTCGGACGGACGGTTCCAATCATAAACTTATTTTTCTTTTCTGATAGCAAATCATTTCTGATCGACGAAAGCGAGAAATTTCAAACAGTTTTCCAAATAATTACAGAGGAAATCTAACTCTCATCGTAACGTCGATAGATTTTTGCAAAATTAACATCAGTACATTAAGCATATATTATTATTTATCAATGTTAAACACTCTTTTATTATAAGGAAATTTTTTAATTTTGAAATATTATACTCAATTAGTCTTTAAAAGTTCACTTGATGTATATTTACTGAAAGTTTCAACACAAATATTCTCGTTTATGAATAAACGATTTCTACTGGTTTATAATTCCTGGTACAATTAAATAGAAAAACACAAAAACTTTCGTAATAAATAAGGACTTTTACAATGTAATGTAATAAATGTATTTCCTCACAATTTATATATAGTAATTCAGTACAAGCATTTCATTAACAAAGAACGTATATTAAAAATTCGTATATTTTAATTGAAGAAATCTAGTGAAGTTTAAAAAGGTCAAATTGGTGAGAAGTTATAAATAAATTTATCACTTTGTATAAGTACTCAACTATACCATATTTTATACTTTTTTTTATTTTTTTCAAAGTAGAAATATAGCAATATCTCATAATTATAAATATACAATTACTTATACTATTATAAAATCTTAAGATAAATGCTAAATATGAAATGTCTTGATTTAAAATATTATTTATTTATTTGATATTTTAACACCACAAAAGGGTAAAGAGTAAAGTCATATATTGTTATAAAAAGAAAAAAAAATATACAAACGCATAATATACAATGAAAACATATAGATTTAATTAATTTTCTTTATAATTGTATGCGAAATAACAAATACGATTTAACACATCAGAAAGCCGTTAGCGAAAAAAAGAACGTTGGTTGGGCTTAAGATTTATTTACTTTTTTAATACTGTATAACGTCACAGTAACAATGCATATATAATAATATAAACTTAAATGAGACAATATTATACTACGTTGCATACGTCGCAATTACAATTAAGATATAACAAACGAAAATATTAAAATAAACGATGCAAATTAAGGATAACGAATCGATCAGATGGGAAATTTATCGAACGGTTCGACACTCGATACAATTATGAAATAACTTCGATTATTGCCCCGTAGGATAGTATGAATAAGTCATTCGATACGAAATGCTTATTGTACCATTAATCGATTCACAGACCGCTTGAGAAGTTTGACTTGGAGAATTTCTTTCGTAGTTACGCGAGTTAGCCTGGGTATGTGTTATTACGGTTTTGGAGAGAAGTGAAACGGTAAAATTGTTTGATTTGCCGGGCCTTTTATACCGATTGGATCGGTTGTTATATTTGAATGTCTTATGTTCTATGACAGAAAACACAATACTCCAAAACTAAAATGCCGATAAACGCATGTTGATTGAGAAATATAAATAATGTTAATATATATAATAATGATTACAATATGATAATCATATTGATTTGAATCTAATTATAATTGAAATTAATTGCATACAGCACAAACAATAATTGAAGAACATAAATAATTTGTGATAATAATACTGGTTAGAATATAATTGATCATATCTGTTATAATACATATTTATCGGAAATTACAATAATAATAATTCACACTTATCAAATGCAATACAAATAATAATATTTTGAATTCAAGTGATGAATCAAAAAAAAAAAAAAATGTAAGTTAGGTACCTACTTATATATCTCCAAAATATATTTAACTATATTTGTCATTGTGATATTAATAAAAGGTAATACTTCTTAATTTTAATGTTGGAATTTTAAAGTGTATCTTCTTTAATAATTCTACGCAGAATGTTTTTTCTGAAACTGTTTATTAATTTATGAACAAAAGTTATATCATAATACTACCTTCTGTATGCCAATAGTTCTAAACCAAATTCTACAGCCAAGATTTTCATTCGACCTAATTTGTACACTACCATCTTTAAAGACTATCATTAAAATATTTAAATCGTATCAACTAGATTATTTTGTCAACAATTCAAAATGATTGACACAAATTTTAAAATGGAATTGACAAGAAATAAATATTATACGTATTACTCAAGATAGTAAAAGGTTTTTAAATTCGAAGCAGTTTTGAATTTTAAAACCAATAGCGCTCAAAGCTTTTCTATATATAACATTTATATGAACATTAATTATGAGAATAGAGGACAATAAAACACCCAAGTCACACATAATTTGAAATTTAAAATTGTTTATATTATATTCAGCAATAGTTTTATTTCTTAGACAATTAAATGAGACATATTTACAATAAGACCGTTTCGAACAAATCATTTCGTTCATCCATGTAATTTTAAAACTGGTTTTTTTTCTTCAGTTAAATTAATTAGTTGATACATTTTGAGTTCAATAGCTTATATTAAATATTTACGTGATTTGAAGGTGCCTAAAGTATTATGAATAAATATAGTCAACAAAAGAGTCGATAGGTGTCCACCATGAGATAATGAGATACACAGGATATAACAACAACATTATTGGACAAATATCCGTTTAATTTGATCAAAACATATTAAAAAAACAAGGTAAGAACCATGATTATAATGGATTTTCTACATCAAGTTTTTTTAGTATCAACATTTATATGCTATGTTTAATCTGATTAAAAGCCTTTTTTTTAGACCTGCTTAAAATGTATTCACACGACCACGTAATTTTTACTATATCAATTAAAAAGACTAATATACAATTAGATCATAATTAAAATAATTCAGGTTTAACCTTGCGTACCTATATTATTTTCAAATCAAGAAAGTTAATTTATTTTATTAAAAAATATAAAGACAAATAAACAAAAATGAAAACAATTTAATAATAATTCTACATTGCTTTTTCGTTTTATTTGTATTGAGGAAATTCTAAGAAAATCGTAAACGACATTTCAAATACCAAATGTGTCAAATTTTCAATTTAAAAATAACTTCATAAAACTCTTTGTGTAGATTTACTACCTAAAAATGTAATAAAAATAATGCTATGTTTTTTTTATTAATGAAATATTTTTTTCTTAATAACGCATTCTGACGGTTAAAAATACTATTATATTTCAAATGATTTGTAAAAAATTCAAACCGAGTTGTAATTTATATACGTAAGTCATAATTGGTGTAATTGAAATAATTCTTAATGTATTTTTGAATGAGAAATTACCGAAAAAATTAATAAAAATTTCAATTTTTTTTAATTCTTCTGTAGTTATATCAAAGTATTTTTACACTTAGGTGTAAAAACGTAAATTAATATTTATAAAAAACCTATTGGATAAAATATATTATAATTGGTTACGTAGCGTAATGGTTGACGAGAAACTTTCTATATACGACAATTGGACAAGTGTATTATTATATCGTTGCCTCAGTTCAAGACTGCAACAACTCAAAAAAACTAGGTCGTTTATTTCATTCTAGAACCAGTAGTTTCATAATTTGATTTATTGCAGTATTGAACTGAGGTGTCGATATAAGTCGTTAAATTACATTTTATTTCTATTTAAAGAAATAAAATATTGAGTGATTATATCAAGAACACCATAAAATTAACGTATTCAATTATTACAGGTATATTTTATAAGCACAATTGTTTAACTAGTGATTTGAAAAAATAAACACGCAAAAATGTACATTATATTCGATTTAATGTTTACCTTACACGTGTATATAGTAAATATTATACTTATGGTTAAATTTATGAATACATTTTCAGTTGTTGAAATTGTTGAGTCGAACAATACTTGCTCGTAGAGAATAATAATTTTCTATTGTAAGCTGCAACAATGTAAATGTATTTTTAATTTTATGGTTATAAATAATTGAAGTTATTTTATTTGTTTGAATGTTGGTTTGTCGAATTTTTTAAAAAATTGAAACTAAATCAATGTTGTTGGGTGGTTGGGTACATTGTATTATTAAGTATTAAATATAAGAATTTAGTTTTTGCTGAAGTATACTGTGTAATGAAAAATATATGTTCGTATATAGTCGTATAAAAGTGAAATGTTTAAAAAAAAAAACTCAAACCGCATAAAAAATAAAAATTAAAATACATGTTCAACTATTTATATTCATGGAAATTATCATAAATACAGTATTTCGAACTTCAAAATTATGAAATATAAAAAGAAAAAATACAGATTAAAACCTCCTGACTTTGAATCATAATACATTGGTAAAACTCTCGTTTTTTTTCTTTTTTTTCTAGTACGTATGACAAAACTGTTGGTGGTATCGTTGTATAACATTTTTAAACCATATACCACATAATTTCTTATGTTTTATAAACAAGTAAAACGAGACAAAATTTAACTTTCCAATTTTTTTTTTTTTTGCTCCGTGTTTTGTATCCATGAATGCGAAATAGTGAATCAAATATTGACGTAAGACATTAATTTTTAAATATTTTTGTTCGCCAATTACTTTTACCCAACTGTATATTTTTTAACTTTATTTATTCGCTATGCATTTCCACCATAATAGTGAATAAATAAAATTTCTATAAATAAAAAGTAAACAGCCGCCGATTATTTTCTCTAAGGTTATTTGGTGATTTTGTATAATTTCATACAATACTATATATTTATAACCAATTGCAATAATATTACTATAAATATTATTATCTGCAATTGAAATACTTGAGGTATCAGCTGCATGAATTTAAGTAATTTAAAAAAATATACTTTCATATATTACGGGTTATTGGGTATTTATATATATTAATTGAGTAAATAATTGTATGAAAATTACAAAAATTCTAAATAAACAATGATATTACATATGTTCCTATAGTTATATTATTAAGTTTATTTTAAATAAGAGAGGATCTTCGTTTACTTATAATTTATTTTAGAAATACGTTTTTGCTGTCTTATACACAAATGGAATCACAAAAAGTCCTTTCGTTCAATATTTATTATTTTTAAAAAAATTAATTCATAAAAGTGTTATCGTAGAATATTTTTCAAATTATATAAGTGATTTCAGAAAACTTTAAAAGACTAAAATTCATTTCAACACAATAATTTATTCATCGGTTAATTAGTTCACTAAGGATGAGTCGTATTTAAGTGTGAAAATAAACTGCTTTCAATTCAAAAATTTATATTAACTTTAAAGTAGCTACACAAGTGAAGTTGAGCATTTATTTACTCATTGCATAAAATACTTGTTTTTTGTTTTGTTTAAAGATTTAAAATCAACTTTAAACTTTTGTGCTATACAGTTATATATTTTTTCATTAGTATATTTTCAGTTTTATGCAGCAATTTCTAGATCCATACAAATGGGTGTATCATTTACAATTTAAACGAAACCAATGTACATAGGCATTCTTATCTGAGTCATACGTTGCACGCCTTACACCTCATAATATAAAACAATCTTGAAACCTACGAGGATACAATTGATTGGAAAATTATTTAACACCAGTGCGCAAAAGTGCATATGAAACTAATTTTGTACAAATCAAATTTGTTTGCCCCAGAATAATGGTTGTTGTAACAACAGTTTCTTGAATTGAAAAACCAATATGAGATTGCTAACGCAATTAATTCATAAAACTTCATATGTAATCAAAAATCCACTGTCTATCGAATCAAATAGCAAAGATTTTCAATTGTTCAATTTTCAAATAAATTGTAACTAAAACAATTATAAACTATGTCCTTTACATCTCAAAGAATAATACAAAATCCACTTGTATGTTTTTCATATTTACTCCATCTCTTTCAAATATCCCCCTCAACTGATTATAATTGTAATGAATTAAATTTCATTTTCGTTTAGAACATTTGCATATTAACGTAACAATTTAGCTTATCTATAGAAGTTCTGTACATTATTAATCAATCACAATCAGTAAAAATATGTGGTCACTTGACTGTTTAATTTTAAGCCCATAACACCATAAAAAATATAATATGTGTCATGCCACAAAAACTTATTGTAAAATTACACAGCGTACAGATTATTATTATTATTATTTGTATTACGAGGAAAAAAGTAATTTACTTCATTGGATATATTTTACTTGCGTACACGTATTAATATCAATGAACTTAAAATGAAAGTTTCATACGAGTTTATTATTTTAATCTAAAATTACGCAATATCATATGGCAATAAGAATATTTCAAATCGTACACATTAGTTATAATTTGTTTTCTTTTTAAGATGAGTGCAGAAATATGTGTATTAAAATATTAAAACCATATATGCAAGTATAAAATATAATGAAATGAATCACTTCGACGTTGATAATTCACAACTTTATTCATAAATATTTATGAACTATATTATATTATATTGTAATGATGTGCATCATTCGACTGTTAAAGACGGCACAAATATTTTATTATGTATACAATATATATGTACGTTATTTTTAAACCCTTTCAAATAAATAACGGTATCTTCGATACCCGCACGAACGACACGGGTCGAACAATAGTAGTATTGACATCCCTACATTAAAAGGACAGGCCCAAGGTCCATGCCGTCGCATGTGCCTATATAACAGGGACACACACACACACACTCCACACACAGAGTCCTTGATCTAAGGTCGTCAGTGCATGCGCACCGATCATAAGATCAACGACGAGCGATTTATGTATTTATACATGCGATTTGTTTTAACTCATTTAAGTTTAAATTAAATAAAAAAATATTGAATTATTTTAATCTGTTCGACTTGCGTTCTTCGTGCGAGTGTTGAAGAATATCCAGTTCTAGTACTATTTTCAACCTCGCGTCGGCATCAGAAGTTCTACGGCGAACAGGTAAGTGCTGTTTTATTTTGCTTGGCTGACTGTACAATTGCGCTGATCGGCTTTCGAACCTTCTCAACCCCGAGAGCCCTCCCTTAAATAAGGAGGAAGGTAACAACCCATTAATAACACATCGCATCACATACCTATCTACTTATATTATTTTGTATTGTTGGGTTATTACAATATATAATGATGAATATTACAAAAGATTATAAATGATAATTTATCATTGGTTATTAAAAAAAAATTAATCTTTCACATATTATATTATCAAAATACACAGGTTTATGCAATAACTATATATAGTTAGCTAACTAACATAACATTTGGAAGTAAATAAGCAAATGCATGGTGGTCAATGTTTACATCATTATTATTATAATTTCATAATTTCTTGTGATTATAAAAAATAATATTACTTAAACATTAAAGTTTAAACTATTTATTATTTATTATAAAATATAATTGTTAAATTACGTGTATTGTGTAGATTTTGTATGTATATATATACTCGACACACGTAACTGCTTTATTGGAAAATAAACTTCCCGTCGCCAATGTATATACATATATTTATATGTATTATGTTATATAAATGTACGAACCATAGAAAAGACAATGAATAAGCATAATCAGTATGCACCATAAATATTCAACATTATATTTACACACTGTAATATTTAGAATTTACCTTACACTAAATAAAAATTAGTTACACATTAGAAAAATATTTGGGAATTTTTTATGTTTCGACCACCCGAAGTACGGTTTGTTCTCACTTTGCTCTCAGAGAAAGTTGTTGAAATTAGATTTCTGGTCAAAAAAATGCTATCAAACTCAAAAAATAAAAACAAAAACACAATAGTATAAATAAGCTGAAAATTGTAACTATTTTTTTAATAAAATATTACAAAAAAGAACTAAAAATAAATACATACTTTAATAAATGATTACACTGATTTTAATTTGCATACAAAAAAATTACAAAAACGTTTCTTATACAGTTTATAATTGATAACGGTATCATACATATAGTACTTACTGATGATACAATTTTCAGTATATTTTTCAAGGATTATAATCCACGGAAAAAAAATCATAATATTAAAATATAAGGTTGAAAATACGTATTAACATTGAGTACCTATCATTTAATATTAATTCAGTTGTCATAAATCATTATATTAGGGTGGTCCGTATTTTTGAACTTTTAATTTTTTATTTTTTTACACTTTCATTATGATCATTATAATAAGAAAGAAATTTGAGTTAAATGTAATCATGATTACTAATCCCCTTCACATACCGCTAGGGGGTTGAACAATTGCAAAACAGGGTTGGTTTGTCATTTTTTAAATATAATCAATAAATCATTGAACTTATTGTAAAAATGTACATTACTTCAATTTTATATATTTATATTTTCAATTAAAACATATCTATTTAATTTTTTATATATCTATTATTTTATATGAAAAATAATAAAATATCGAATATTTAATTCATTTTTTACGAATTTTTTAAGTATATCGGAATAACAATTGAAGATATGACAAATTATCCAATGTAAGAATGATAAAAAATTAAATTTTCGAAAAAAAAAGGTTTTATGTATAAATTGCATTGGATTGATTTTTTTGTTGCATGAGTTGAGTAATCGTTCGAAAATTAGAAATGTATATAATATTTATAGGAGTATGTTAACTCAATATTTTCAATAATAATACAATTTAAATACCCTCAATTATAAGGGAGAGGGGAAAGGAAAGTTAAGTAATTGCAATTTCACACCTCACTTGTTTTTTTTCATTTCTATAAAAAAGAAATGTGAGTTAAATTTTAGTGAAGATTAATCATTCCCTTCAAATGCTACAAAAAAGCAGAATATTGTCAAACAGGGTAGTTTCAGGTTATTTTTTATTTTATTCAAAATGTATTGCATAATGTATAAAATCATATAGAACCTAAATTTCAGATTCAAATACTGTTCATAAAAAATATTATTATAACATTTCTGGTTAATTTATTATTTTCTATGAAAAATAATAGGTATAACATATAAATTATCTTTTTATCGAAAAAATCGACAATTTCACAGTTTTTACAATTTATCGATTGTTGTTATGATCACACACAAATTAAATAAAATAAAATTGTCTATAACTTACCTTATTTTATATAACTTATCTATATTCTAAACCTAGTCCAACCATTATTTCAATATACTTAAAGAACAGTAAAAATGTTAATTTCTTAAAATAAATGAAATATTCGATAATATATTATTTTTCATATAAAATATAGATGTATGAAAAATTACATAGATACATTTTTTATTAAAAATATAAATATCTATAGTTTAAGTTATGTACATTTTTATGATAAGTTCAATAGGATATTGATTATATTTAAAAATCGACAACAAATCTATTTTGTAAATTTTCATACCTTCGCCGACACGTCAAGGGGGTAAGTAATCATGACAAATTGAACTCAAATTTCTTTCTTATAATAATAAACAAAATGAATGAATAAGAAATCAATTTCTTTTTCTATAACTAAAGCCCACCCTAATATATATTTAGGCATAAATTGATATATAAAATTCTGATTAAAGCAAAACATGTGTATATCGATATTTGGAGTATTTTTTTTATATTTTTTTTGTGAACAAATTTATGAGAAAATAAATATCCCAATTTTCACCACTATCTTACAAGAACAATTCTAAGAAACTAACAGAACAATTAATTGTGAAACAAGAAATAAAGCTGCCATTTACTAAACTCTAAATTTGCTGTGGTGGGATAAGATTTAAAAATATACAAAAATGTATGTATAAGATAAAGTAGTGTTTTGGTACTAGATAAATTCTCATTTTCCCCAAAAATCATAATTTAAAAAAATATATAAATTAAGCATACAATAAATCAATCTATATACGACTAATAATAGTAATAATTATGTTATGATATCTGCTGCAGCAACGTATCATGTATTTCTTATAATATTCCACTCGCGGTCAACGTAATATTTTGACTTAAACAATTTTCTCGATGTTGGCAGTGCAACGAATATACCATTGTGCATTATTCCATATTATGAATTATCTTCGTAACATTATCTATTGCATATTTACGTATTCATTTGTTTCACCTTAAGTCCAATCACGGATGATCTCAAGAACGATACAAACAATCATAGGTGCAATTTATTATAATAATAATAATAGTGATAATAATATTTATGATAGTAATAATAATAATAATAATAATAGTGATAATAATATTTATAATAATAATAATAACAATAATAATAATAATAATAATAATAATAATAATAATAATAATAATAATAA